>NC_089844.1:41243184-41543184 GCF_035609145.1 Eleutherodactylus coqui | reverse complement strand
ATCCCTTTTTTGGTCCCTAGCGAGAGTAGGGACCACCGCCGAGTTGCCTGCCTGGGTTTAGCCAGGAGTGGAGGCAAGTAGGCCGGGACAGGGGTTGTGGGTGAGATCTATGGCACCTGGGCTGGCGTATCAAGGGTAGTATACCGTAACATAATAACTGGCCATTAAAATTGCTCTCCAATGGAGGCCATGAGTAACCTCACAAGTCAGTAGCAGAATTTAGTGGTCATGATCCAAGACCTGTCCGGTCGTATGGTGGCCTAGGAGCAGAGGAAGTTAGTGCATGTTTCTACCGCCCCATCTATTCCTGAGCCCAAGTGTCTGCTTCCTGAGGTATTTTCAGGGGAGAGGAGCAAGTTTTTTTGTTTTTCAGCAGGCATGTAGATTGTATTTTCAGATGCGGCCCCGCTCAGAATCCCAGAAAGTTGGATTATGTCCTTACTTCGGGGTCCCCCCCAGACATGGGCCTACTCCTTACCCGAGAGTTCGGCTTGCCTGCAGTCAGTTGATTTGTTTTTTCAGGAACTTGGAGGTATTTTTGATGAGCCAGACAGTGCGGGGTTGGCGGTATCTCATCTCATGTCTACGTCAGGGGCAGCAGTGGGTAGAGGACTATTGCTCTAAATTTAGACTGTATGCAGGTGAAACCTCTTGGAACGATAGCGCCCTTAAAGATGTGTTCTTGTTGGGTCTTTCTGACGCTGTCAAGGATCCACTCATTTCTCATCCTGCTCCCGTGATGCGATAGAATTGGCTGTTAAGGCTGACAGGAGGCTGAGATCTAGAAAAGAGGAACGTCAGGCCCCTAAGGCTAGGGAATCCAGCAGACCCGCTCCCACTTCTCCCATGACAACTTCTGGTGCCGAGCCTATGGAAGTGGAGCAGTTAGTCCAGAGGAACGGCGACGGTTCCGGATGATTCATCATCTGCTTCTATTGTGGGAAAGCCGGACATCGTGTAGCGACCTGTCCTCAGAAGTGTCTACAACATCAGTCCGAACCGGTGAAAAACTTACGATCCTAGGTAATTTTTGGGAGGATCGCCTAGGATCACAGGTACTCCCTAAGTTGTTGGTCAGATTGGCTTCCAGAATTTCACCCGGTTCGGTCAAGCTTTTATTGATTCGGGGGCTGCCGCCAATTTGATTTGTTCAAGTTTTGCCAGACCTCTGATGACTGAATTCTTGGCGTTAAAGATCCCCATACGCTTCACTAGTATTGATTGTACCCCTTTTTCTGCAGGGGTTGTACAATGGAGGACTCCCATGTTACAGTTCACTGTGGGTGTTCTCCATTCTGAGAATCTGTCGTTCTTGGTAATGGAAAGGATGTCTGTTGATGTAGTGCTTGGTATCCCCTGGTTGGCACTGCACAATCCCCGATTTGATTGGTCCACTCTGGAATTAACACATTGGGGGTTGTCCTGTCATAGTCACTTAGCTACTATATCCATGTGTTCAGCAGATACCATACTTATTCCTGAGTATTTGTCTGATTTTCATGATGTATTTTCCAAGAAACAGTCTGAGACTTTGGCTCCCCATAGGGAGTGGGACTGTGGTATTGATTTGATCCCCGACAGTCCCATCCCTAAGGGAACCATTTTCAATTTGTCTGGGCATGAGCATGAAGCCCTATATCTCAGAGTCTCTGGCCAAACGACATATCAGGCCCTCCTGGTCCCCTGCTGGGGCAGGTCTCTTCTTTGTAGAGAAGAAGGATGGGACATTGAGGTCTTGTGTAGATTATCGGGCTTTAAATAGAATTACAGTGAAGATCCAGTGCTCCTTGCCCCTGATTCCTGATTTATTTAATCAGGTGGTAGGGGCCCACTGGTTTTCCAAATTGGACTTAAGCGGGGCTTACAATTTAATTCGCATCCGAAAAGGGAGATGAGTGCAAGACCGCGCTCAACACCCCGTTCGGACATTTTGAATGTCTAGTCATGCTCTTTGGACTTTGTAATGCCCCCGCTGTGTTCCAGGGATTTATGAACGCGGTCTTCCATGACTTCCTGGGGGTATTTTTGGTCATATATCTCGATGACATTCTGGTGTACTCCCCAGACTGGGACTCACATGTGCGGCACCTGAGGCTGGTCCTGACCCGTTTGCGTGAGTACCAACTTTTTGTCAAGTTGGAGAAATGCATTTTTGGTACTAAACAAGTATGTTTATGTGATTTCAACCACGGAGATTCAAATGGAGTCTGATAAAGTGGCAGCAATCTCCCAATAGGTCAGACCAGATAACCTGAAAGCTCTCCAGCAGTTTTTAGGTTTCGCGACTTTTTACCGTAAATTCATTAAGAATTATTCTGTTATTGCTCAACCCCTGACCGTTCTTACCAAGAAGGGTGCTGACTTGGTAAGATGGTCGCCAGAGGCCCTAGAGGCTTTTAGTCATCTCAAAAGGGTGTTTATTGCTGCCCCAGTGCTAGTCCAGCCGGATGCGCGGTGACCGTTCTTCATTGAAGTTGATGCGTCTGAGGTGGGGGCTGTATTGTCTCAGGAAGTCAGCGAGAGATCTGGATATAGTCCATGTGCATTCTCGCGGAAATTCAGTTCGGTGGAACGTAACTAGGACGTGGGTAATCGTGAGTTATTTGCGATTAAGTGGTCTCTAGAAGAGTGGCGTCACCATCTCGAGGGGGCTAGGCATCCCATTACCGTGTATACTGATCATAAAAACGTAGTATATCTCGCCAATTCTAAGAGACTCGAGGCTCGTCAGGCCAGGTGGGCGTTGTTTTTTGTCAGGTTTAACCTTATCGTTATATATATTCCAGGGGGGAGGAACGTGAAGGCAGACACCCTCTCATGGAGTTTCGGTTTGCCGGAAAGTGAGACAGTGGCTCCCGAGAATATCTTGGCACCTGGGGTGGTGGTGGCAGCTGTAGAATCTGATCTTGTTCCTTATCTACAAAATTGTCAGCAGGACGCTCCCTCGGGGGTGCCGGAGGGCGGATGGTTTGTACCAGAAATCTTGCGTCTCAGAGTCATTGAAGAGTCTCACTCATCTGTTCTCGCAGGCCATCCGGGGGTTCAGGGGACTCTGGATCTTTGTACTAGACACTTTTGGTCGCCAGGCATGGCTCAGGAGATCCGTGACTTTGTTAAGGGATGCTCTGTTTGTGCACGCAATAAAAGTCATCGGCGTCCTCCCAAGGGTCCTCTGAGACCGTTACCGCTGCCTTCTCATCCATGGTCGTAGTTATCAGTAGATTTTATCACCGATCTACCAGAATCTCAGAAGTTCACCACTATCCTAGTTGTTGTAGACCGGTTCTCAAAGATTAAAGAAGCGACCTTCTGCGATATAATTTTCCAAGACTTTTGTAAAAGAAATCATACATGGGGTTCCCGAGAACATCGTATCTGATCACGGGGTTCAGTTTGTTGCGCAATTTTGGCGACCCTTCTGTAGAAACCTGTCAACATCGCTTTCCTTCTTGTCAGCATTCCACCCGCAAACTAATGGTCAGACTGAGCAGAAGAACGAGGATTTAGTGCAATATTTACGGTTGTTTGTTGGTGAAAAGGCTCATCATTGGGCAGAATTCCTGCCGCTGGCAGAGTTTGCACTAAACTAACGCACTTGTTCTTCCACTGGAGTATCTCCATTCTTTTGCGTATATGGTCAGCATCCTCGCTTCCTTACAGTGATCCCTACTCCATCTGCCTGTCCTGTAGCTGATGTCGCCACAGATACGCTGCAGGGAGTACAGAAAGAGGTACAGAAAAACTTGGAAGCAACCCGGGCTCGCATGCAGTTGCGTAGTGGGAGGAGTCTGTCAGTATCTGAACCTTACAGGATGGGACAGAAGGTATATTTGTCTTCTAGAAATCTCAAATTAAAGGTTCCGTCATTGAAACTGGCGCCGCGTTACGTGGGTCCCTTTATCATCACGCGTGTAGTAAACCCGCTTGCTTATGAACTTGATTTGCCAGCTACATGGAGGGTTCACAGGGCTTTTCATAAGTCATTATTGAAACCTTTTGTCCCTTCAGTGAGCATCACATAACCAACGAGAACCAGTACCATCTCTGCCTGCCGGGAGGACAAAGTGATTATCATTATCCTCTGTCTCCCCTTAATAAGACCATACGTGTACAGTCAGGAGGATGAGCTGTAAAGTTAGGTGCACATTTGTGTAAAAAAGAAGTCTATGTTAGGTCTGTAAGAAAAGACATTTTTTCCATACATGTACAGCAGCTATTTTTGGTTCATAGTCGATCCGTGTGACTTTTTCTTTTCTTCTGTGTGCCATTTTTTTTTTCACGTCCACAAAAGAAAAAAAAAATGAAACAAGCCCAAATCTGTTTTTGTGCAACTTTTTTTTTAAACAAACGGACAGCACACGGACTGCATATAGCTGGCAACCGAGTGCTTTCCTTTTTTTTTTTTCTATCCCTGTTGAATGGGTGAGTCTCATCTGTAAAACAGATCAGAATAGTGTACGGGATGAGTTTTTTCATGCAATCTGCGTCTGCTGAAAAAATCTGTTGGTGTGTTTTGCCACATTAAGTAATGTGGGTTTATTCGCTGTCCTTCTGTAGCCATTTTTTTTGCAACCTAAACTTGACATGGACTAAAAAAGCTAGTGTGTCAGAGGCCTAGCTGTGTGACCAGAGGCTCTAATTATAATTATCAACAATAACTGTGTTAGGAATTTCGCTCCCCCCCTCCCCGTGCAGAGCCTGTGTGGTACAGTCTGCTATGTCAAACAGGGACATGTACATTCTGTTATGTCTTCCACACCCACGAACAGTCGAACTTAGATCGAAGTGCAGAACTGCAAAACTGACTTCATACTCGCGGACAGTCAAACTTATATGGAAACGCAGAACTGCGAACTGGACTCGATACTTGCAGACATAACTGAGAAACAGACATAAATCAAACAGTGACACACGCTTAAAACACTCACCTGCATACCTGCACACATAGCAAGCTGGAATAACTATAGAATGTACAAGGTATTAGTTCATATTTTGGCCAAGATACCTAAGCCCGCAAGCCTACTTCAAGGGTCCTCGTTTTCTCGTGGGTCCTACACTAATGAGACAACTAACCCCAGGAAAAAACTCCCTGCATGTGGGGTGATCATCCTGAAAGGGACAACCCCATGCTGGAAGGAACCCATGCTGGTACCTAGGGACCTGCCTAATTCTAGATGATAAAAGATCCACAGCAAGACACAATTAACACTAAAAGCACTGAAAACTGCACAGACATACAGGAACATGATACTAATCACATCAAAACACACACTAAACATACCCATTCGGCCACATGCACAGACATGCAGGAATATGACACTGTTCATATTGAACAAGAAGGGAAAGGACCAGCAGAGGAGCTGACATATATAAGCAGCAGACCTGGGGGATTGGCTGGCTGGAGAAATCCACACCCAGGCAGTTCAATAAACCCCACCTGTGGAGCTGTGCTGCTGGAAACCCATGTAGTACAACAGATCCCAGTAGCACACCCTAACACAGTCCATGCAGTTTCATCATATAGGAAGTTCTGGTGGCTGAACTGGTGACTTCTGGAGAGAACAGAGACAAGGAATTGCCAGGTGGTCACAATGAGATCATATGGCCCACCTGAAGGGAATAATCGGATAGTAAGGAATAACTAAACCAGGTAAAATAAACCGACTTATATATACTGGACTACTAGTTACAGAATGCATTTTTAAAAAATCGCCGCAGTGACCCTTTAATATGACCCATTGAATCCAGGATATAAGACTCCACCCGGATTGAGGTACCATAAATGATGTAACCATTGTAACAAGCGGAATAGAGAATACATTCATCTCATGTTCCATTTGATCTCTCCTGGGCGGTCATCTATTGTCATTGTTTGGCAGCATTGACTCGGTGCGGCTTTCAATCTGATCTCGAGCCGCATATCTAGAAGGTGAGGTCATGATGAGGCGTGCTACTAGTGACCTTTAGATAAGAAAAGCCCTACGTAATGCTGGCTGGATGGCATCCCGAGGAATGTTAAGCTCTGGATACATGCAAAACGCCAAACAAAACCTTAATTCAGTGCATTCTTATACAACCTGAAGCGTCGCAGTAAATACGATTAGGACACCTTTTATCAAAAACCTTCTCAGACGGGCGGTAAGTTTGTCCCTGATGTCATCCCTGGGTCTGATAAGGTTACCTGGCATAGGGACGCATGAGAATGACAAATATGATGTGATGAAGTCAACCTTCCTTTTAAATAAGTGTCTGCTGATATCCTGCAGGTGTGTCTGTCGGGATCAGGTGTAGCAGAGCTGACTTCATCATTTAACTCTTTCATTATATCATGGCAGCAAGTCTGTGCAGAAAATTTGGGTGATTTTGCAAGTTTTGGCAAATTGCAGGAGCAAGAGGAGGAACGTGTGGCTGCGGATCAGACTACTCGCACTTCTTTGTGGTGAAGGGACCTTTCACATGGGACAGAATTAGTCCGTGCGAACATTTCTGCATCACCATATTAGCCTTATGGCGCTTTAATTCTGCACCTGTTGAAATCCGCGTGTCATTAATTCATAACTGTAAGATTCAAATCTGCTGTGGAAAAGCTTTCTGCTGTGGAATTAAGGACATCTTGCAGAATTCTTCTTGCAGATTCCTAACATGTAATACCGCACCTAAAGGCTGCAGAAAAGAACACAAGAAATTCTGCAAGATGTTCCACAGAATGCGTTCAAAAGATATAAGTGCAACAAAACCCACCCCAGTTGATAAAATCTGCATCTGCGCTGCGTTCTGTGGACAATCCTGTCCAAACTTATAAGCATGGGTCTGCATAGGAGCTGTAGGCACTAGACATAGCTGGAGATGCAATGGGATTGGTGGGGGGCAGAATTAGGGACCACTTGCTGACCCTTTATTAGCAGACACCAGGGAGACTAAGGAGGAAATGTGGCTTGCAGGACATGGGGCTCCAGTGACAGGTAAGCTGTGGTGGCGACGCGCTGTCACACTTGTACCAACTTGGCGTTATGTATTGGGGTTTGTAGGACTCTTTCCTATCTCATATATCACTTTAGAAGTAGGTAAGAGTGTCAGGTCATGTTTTTTTTTACTAGGTAGGAGGGTCAGGAGGCTTTACTATCAGGTAGGAGGGTCAGGAGGCTTTACTATCAGGTAGGAGGGTCAGGTGACTTTACTAGCAAGTAGGAGGGTCATGTGTCTTTACTAGCAGGTAAGAGGGCCAGGTGGCTTTACTAGCAGGTTGGAGGGTCATGTGACTTTATTAGCATGTAGGAGGGTTAGGTGGCTTTACTATCAGGTAGGAGGATTAGGTGGCTTTACTATCAGGTAGGAGGGTCAGGTGGCTTTACTAGCAGGTAGGGGGGTCAGGTGACTTTACTAGCAAGTAGGAGGGTCATGTGTCTTTACTAGCAGGTAAGAGGGCAAGGTGGCTTTACTAGCAGGTAAGAGGGCCAGGTGGCTTTACTAGCAGGTAGGAGGGTCATGTGACTTTATTAGCATGTAGGAGGGTTAGGTGGCTTTACTATCAGGTAGGAGGATTAGGTGGCTTTACTATCAGGTAGGAGGGTCAGGAGGCTTTACTATCAGGTAGGAGGGTCAGGTGACTTTACTAGCAAGTAGGAGGGTCATGTGTCTTTACTATCAGGTAAGAGGGCCAGGTGGCTTTACTAGCAGGTAGGAGTGTCAGGTAGGAGGGTGAGGTGACTACTAGCAGGTAGGAGGGCCAGGTGACTTTACTAGCACGTAGGAGGGTCAGGTGACTTTACTAGCACTTAGAAGGGTCAGGTGACTTTACTAGCAGGTAGGAGGGTCAGGTGATTTTACTAGCAGGTAGGAGGGTCAGGTGGCTTTACTATCAGGTAGGAGGATTAGGTGGCTTTACTATCAGGTAGGAGGGTCAGGTGGCTTTACTAGCAGGTAGGGGGGTCAGGTGACTTTACTATCAGGTAGGAGGGTTAGGTGATTTTACTAGCAAGTAGGAGTGTCAGGTAGGAGGGTGAGGTGACTACTAGCAGGTAGGAGGGCCAGGTGACTTTACTAGCACGTAGGAGGGCCAGGTAACTTTACTAGCACGTACAAGGGTCAGGTGATTTTACTAGCAGGTAGGAGGGTCAGGGGATTTTGCTAACAAGTAAGAGGGTCAGGTGGCTTTACTAGCAGGTAGTAGGGTCAGGTGACTTGACTAGTAGGTAGAAGGGTCAGGTGAATTTACTAGCAGGTAGGAGGGTCAGGTGGCTTTACTAGCAGGTAGAAGGGTTAGGTGACTTTACCAGCATGTAGTTGGGTTAGGTGACTTTACTAGCATGTAGGAGGGTCAGGTGACTTTACTAGCAGGTAGGAGGTTCAGGTGACTTTACAAACAGGTAGGAGGGTCAGGTGACTTTACTAGCAGGTAGGAGGGTCAGGTGATTTTACTAGCAGGCAGGAGGGTCAGGTAGCTTTACAAGCATGTAGGAGGGTCAGGTGACTTTACTAGGAGGTAGGAGTGTCAGTTGACTTTACTAGCAGGTAGGAGGGTCAGGTGATGGGTGCGAAGCTCATTCTTGAAAGCATGTACATCTCTTTACAGTCCAGTTAAGAAGCTCATCAAGGAGAAAATGAGCTGGGATATAATAGAAACCAAATGGTCAGACACAAATCCAGCAGTAACTGATCCCCAGAATCATCTGACTCTGCACTTTCTGCTCTTTGTATTGCATGGAGCGGCTCCCGCTTTAGGATTACGTTTTTTTTGAAGGTTCAGTCAGTATGGCCAGACACTTGTTATACAATCGCGGCCGCTGCAGACCGAGCGTGCACCCCGTCACTGAGCAGAAGGCGAAAACCCAGGGAGGAAAAGTTCAATTGAAAAATCTGGGTTCTGGCTGCTGCAAACTTTACACTCCAACACGGGTGCTGAGGGTCATCTTCTTATCCCTGACGCCTACACAGGAAGTGCTGGAGGCCACCGGACCACATCGGTCTCTATAGGAGCACAGAGATCCAATGTTATCACCCACAAACCAAGAAATGAACCCTAAAAGCTGGAGATTTTGAAGCAGATCCAACCAAAAATTATGGATCCATTAAAAGGAATCTGATATCCCATAAGGCTGAAGGGAAAGATCCATTCTGAAATGAGTGCTTCCATGCAAAGTGACAATCTTTTGTTGAGGACCAGTCTTAGGTTGGTTGGTGGCCTGTATAACATCCAAGCCATTGTATGACAGATGGTGCCCGATAACCATCAAACAAGTAACACTGCCCAGTTTATAACATTTGCATAGTTTTAGACAGTTTCAGTGTGAATCTACATTAGATGAGAAAATTCAGCATTCTGAGTGTCTTCCAATGAGGCCGGGTCATCAGCGCTAGACTAGCCGGGGCTGGGATTTCACTGCCAACCTTGTGGCGTTTTCCCATGTAACGGTGTGGAGAGTATGCAGCAGAACATCCAGCGGAAGGGGATCCTGTGGATGGAAACAACTCGTTACTAAAAGGGGTCAGAGGAGGATGTCAGGAATCATTCTGATCAATAGTCAGGAGCAGCTGACTACAACTCTTGTGCTCCAACTAATGTGTCCGAGCACCAGAACGGTTCATTAGCATGGATGGGCTATAACAGCAGACGATCAGTTCCAGCACCATTGTGTCTAAGAGAAACAGAAAGGCAAAAGAGCGCAAAATTTGTTTTCACTGAACAGTGGAAAACATCTCCTGATCTGATGAATCCAGATTTCTGTTGCACTGTGCTGATGGGAGGACAGAATTTGGCGCAAGCAGCATGAATCGATGACCCCTTCCTGTCGGCTGGTCAGAACATGTCAGTACCGCCATCTAATCTGCAGCAACTACAAGAAGCTTCCTGTTTGCAGGAGCCGATATTCTGATATTTCATCACCTAGTGGAATCTACACCACGATGAACTGCTGTGGTTCCGAAGGCCAAAGGACTTCCTAGAACCTGTCAGAAGCTCACTTAATATATGGGATTTGGTTTGTATATAGGTAGCAGCTTACCACGAAGACGTGTAAAGAGACATCACTTCCTCCTAGAAGAAGGAGACCCTATAAGGGACAAGGAATTTCCGTATTAAATAGTGGAAAATCCCATCCAAGTTCCCCAGTCCTGGGCTATAGCCAGTCCCTCTATTCACCAAGTCCAGAATACAATGGTACCTGGGCTTCTCCTGAATCCGCCGTGTCGCATGTCCTCTGAGAACGAGACGCGGCCTGTCATCGCCCCGTTATCTCGTGTCTCACATAGAAAAAGGCGACGCTGGGAAAATGAGTGTTCTATTTAATTCAGACTCTGCTTGAAAAAAGTCAGAGCTGATGCCAAAGTATCAGAATGAAATCTTAGACTTCTCCAGCTGACGACCCTGGTGGTCCCGCACCAAGCTGTATACAACATTGTGCGATCCGGGAATGGCTTGAGCTCTTCAAAGTGTCAGAGCCAAGATGGGATCCCAGGACTGAACTTCACTCTGCTGGGTCATTATTACTTTTTATATGTAGATGTAGTAGAGCTGAGTTTGTAATGGGATTTAACGCATGTGGATATATGATGTGTGATAGGACTGCAGGCTAAACATCTGCTGTATCTGATCTCACAAACAATATGAGTCTAAAGAAATAAAGGGTTAGTCTATCTATTGGTATAGAGGAACAGTCACTTGCCTGGTACTTCTTCTAATAGTCAGAGCTGATACCATCTATAAAAAGTCACTATCTCTGGAGGACCTAGCACATCCATGCATTGCAGTAGATAGTGGTGTAATGCCTCCTTTGCCCTGTGGAGGTGCTGTAGACGAGTTGAATACTTAATGCTGATTCCTTACAGCTGATCACCGGGGGTCCCAGCAACAGGACATCTGTGATCTGCTTATTGCTGGGGAGCAATCAAAATCTAGCAAGACCAAATTGTTCTAACTCCTCTATGGGATCCTTTACACAAGCTGATGTGGGCGATTAAATAATAATAATAATAATAAACTTTATTTGTATAGCGCCAACATATTCCGCAGAGCTTACATAGACAGGGGGAATACAGAAAGACAAATACAAAAATTACAGAACCACGGTTACATAGTAATCAGTTGAAGGAAACAATAGGGGTGCGGGTCCTGCTCCAACGAGCTTACATACTACAGATAGTGGGGTGATACAGAAGGTAAAGGGGCTGGAGATGTGCATGGTATGGTGAGGTATGGGATTCTATACACATAGACAATGGTCAGATATTTGGCCGTGTGACGGCAGAAAGGGTATGACTGCAGGGGGCGGTTTAGGATGCCTAGCAGGGATTGCAGTCAGTAGGTCAGGGAGCATGTTATCAGGCGGAGTACAGAGGGGTTTGTTTAGGGAATGCGGTATGCCTCCCTGAAGAGGTGCGTTTTTAGAGCACGCCAGAAGTTCTGCGAGTCCTGGATTGTCCGGGTAGCCTTTGGTAGTGCGTTCCAGAGGACTGGTGCTGCTCTGGATAAGTCTTGGAGGCGCGAATGAGAAGTTCGAATTAAAGGGGCGCTCAGTCTGGTTTCGTTAGCAGAGCGGAGAGCCCGGGCTGGTTGATGGATTGAGATGAGGGAGGCGATATAGGGGGCACTGCACTGTGGAGGGCTTTATGGATGAAGGTAACGAGTTTAAAATTAATTCTGTATCTAACGGGCAGCCAGTGCAGTGACCGGCACAGGGCAGAGGCGTCCGAGTAGCGACTGGACAGGAAGATGAGCCTGGCTACTGCATTCAGGATGGATTGGAGAGGGTAGAGTCTGGTGCAACGAGTTGCAATATTCAAGCCGGGAGTGGATGAGGGCAACAGTAAGCGTTTTTAGCGTGTCCACAGTGAGAAAAAAGCGGATTCTTGCGATGTTCTTGAGGTGCAGCTGACATGTTCAGACGAGAGATTAGATGTAGGGGATAAATGATAGATCAGAGTCGAATATGACCCCAAGGCAGCGGGCATGCTGCCTGGGAGTTATGGTGCCACACACTGAGATGGAGATGTCAGGAGCAGGTCGGTTAGTGGAGGGTGGAAACACCAGTAAGTCAGTTTTAGAGAAGTTTAGTTTTAGGCAGAGAGAGGACATGGTGTTAGAGACAGCAGACAGACAGTCAGTGATGTTTTGGAGGAAAGGTGCAGAGATGTCACGGGAAGAGGTGTATAGCTGGGTGTCATCAGCATACAGGTGGTATTGGAGGCCAAATCTCCTGATGGTTTGTCCAATAGGGGCTGTGTAGATAGAGAAAAGAAGGGGGCTGAGGACCGAGCCCTGGGGGACCCCAACAGCAAGGTGAAGAGGAGGGGAGGTAGAGCTTGCAAAGGAGATGCTGAAGGAGCTGTCAGATAGGTATGAGGAGAACCAGGAGAAAGCAGTGTCCTTTAGGCCGATGGAGCGAAGCATACTGAGGAGGAGTTTGTGGTCAACGGTATCAAATGCTGCGGAAAGGTCGAGGAGGATCAGTAGGGAGTAATCGCCCCTCGATTTGGCGGTCAGTAGGTCATTGGATACCCTTGTAAGGGCAGTTTCTGTCGAGTGTTGAGGTCAGAAGCCAGACTGTTGGGGGTCTAGGAGAGAGTTCTCTGATAGAAAGCTTACAAGGCGGGAGTAAACCAGGCGTTCTAGTAGTTTGGAGATGAAGGGGAGATTAGAGATGGGTCGGTAGTTGGCAGCATCGGTCGCGTCCAGAGTCGGCTTCTTTAGCAGTGGGGATATGATGGCATGTTTGAAAGATTAAATGAGCGCGGATCAATGAGATTGGTGTTCCTTTAAATGGTTCTACACAGGCCAATGGCAGCTGTGTTGGAGAGGAACGATGGTTAATATGATCATTTGTCTGCAATATGGTAGTATCTTTATGCGCAGCACATCCTGACCCAACGTTCTGCTTCATCCCAAAGATGTTCAGTAGGTTCAGGTCGGGTGCAGTCAGTCCAATCGTGGAACATCCATATCCTCAAACCAACAGAAAACAGCGTTGGATGTGTGACAAGGTGTGTTGTCTTGTTGGAAGTATGGCCGACCATTCCCAGAGTATTACCACATTGTCAGCAGCACATTATTGTCTAGAATGTCAGGCTCACCTCCATGTTCATGGTTCTTGTCACTACAACCAACAGACCAAGACCACATAACACATCCCCAGACCATAACAGAACCTCTACCGTACTTAACTGTTGGCACAACACACTCAGGCAGAAGGAGTTCCCCAGGCTCTTACACATCCTGGTATGTCCATCTGATGTGAAGCTGGAGTAGTGGGATTCATCACTCCATAGAACGTTCTTCCATTACTCAACTGTCCAACGTCCACGCTGCTTGCACCATTGTAAATCAGCCAATACATTGTGCTTCATGTTGGATGTCTTGTGTGTCGCGGTATAACCCATATATCCAATAGTGGCTGACATCTCTAAGGGTCTGCATCTTATCCATTCTACTGATAGGGGGTCCGGATGCTTTTGGTAGGATAGCACATCTATCTATCTAATCTTTTTTATCTTTCAAGCTGGGTCAGCTCTTCCGTTCAGCTCATCCTTCTCTCACCTCCCTTGCACAGGTTGAGTGGTGGAGGAGACTTCTAGCGGTTGATTATCGCTCCCTCTCCTGAGTGGTATAAATAGCCGCCGTGTGTAACCTGAGCGCCGTTCCTAATCACTCAGAGATGTGTATCCACTCCAGGTTTTAAAATGAGAGCCGGAGAATTGGGAGCTCGGGGTGGATCAGGTTTCCCTTTTCATACAGGGAGCTGTCGCTGCTAATGTATCTATCTATATTGAGCTTTTATTCCAAATTTGGACATACAGAAAAACAAGAATTGTCAGCTGCACAGGACAGCGAAGGCGCAAAAGTGGGGTGTATTCTGAAAACAAAGGGATGTGAAATAGATGTGAGAAGGAGAGGTAGAAATTGGAAGATAGATAGGAGATAGATAGATAGAGAGATAGATAGATAGGAGATAGGAGATAGATAGATAGATAGATAGATAGATAGATAGATAGATAGATAGATAGATATGAGATAGAGAGATAGATAGATAGGAGATAGATAGATAGATATCAGATAGATAGATAGATAGATAGATAGATAGATAGATAGATATGAGATAGATAGATAGATATCAGATAGATAGACACATAGATGAGATAGATAGATATTAGATAGATAGAGAGGAGATAGATAGATAGATAGAGAGGAGATAGATAGATATCAGATAGATATATAGATAGATATGAGATAGATACATATGAGATAAATAGATACATATGAGATAGAAGATAGATAAATATGAGATAGATAGATATGAGATAGAAGATAGATAAATATGAGATAGATATTTTGTTCTTGACATCAGGTATCATGTTGGCTGCATACATTAAATATCACAATGTTAGGGAACTTTTCTCTCCCACCAATGCCTTCGGAATATAACCGCCTCAGTCTGATATTTCCACTGGTGAAAAACGTGATGTGATAGGAATGAAAATAAACCAAATTTGAGGGCTATTCCTGAAGGTGGAGGTCAGCTCTCTCCGGTCTCAACAGGCACCAGTCCTCTCTTCTTGCTCAGAGACTTTGGCGGTTCGGATTCTTAATTGATTCCCAGGATAGTCCACAACCCACGAGCCCCCTTATATGTGCACAATAGCCCCAACTTAATTATGGTATAGAGAAAAGTTCCACAACTTCCAGATATTCTTTGTTTAACTTCCTCATCATTTTCAAAATCTCTGTGCAGCGTCCGAGGACTGGGCCCCAGCCTAGATGGTGATCTCCCTCCATACAACGTTAGCCCCGGCTGTTTCTTATAGCCAGCATCTGCCTGCAACAGCTCCAATAAGCTGAACGGCTCATCGGAGCTGTTAACCCTTTAAAGACCGCCATCAATTCTGACAGCGGCATTTAAATCCCCAAATCGATGTTCATGGTAACACCCCCACCCCCTCCCCCGCGATATAAGATCACAAGGAGCCGTGACAGCGTCATGGCAAACGGGGGCCTTTTAAAAAGCCCCAGGGCTATGTTAGCAGCATGCCTGTTAGAATGCAGTATGATGTAATGCTTTTGCATTACATCATACTGCAGGAGTTATCAAAATACCGCAAGTTCTTGTTCCCTCTGGGGGCTTAAAAATTTTTTAATTAAGTTTCGAAAAAGTTGCTAATTATTTTAAAAAAAGGTCATAAAAGTAAAAAAAAACCTTTTGCCATATTTATAATAAAAAAATCTAAATAACCAAACAAAAATATGTATTGGTATCGCTGCATCCGTAAAAGTCTGATCTATCAAGGTAACACATTATTTAGCCCCACACGGTAAACAAAAAAATGCGAACAAAAAAATCAGGTCACCCCTCCCCAATGACAGGGAGGAACAGGAGAGGCTCACAGATCTTCTCTGCTGCGGCTGGTCTCCCCTCCACCTCCCTCTCTCCTCTACACACAGACTCTGAAAACTGACAGATGTAAATTCAGTATTCACAACCCCACTTCAAATGGCTGTAGCTCCAGTTCTGTAAGGTCTACCGACATTAGCTTTAGGGCTTGTTCATACAAGGTGCATGGTGTGCATTCCATACACTTTCATTACATAGGAGTGTATGGAAAGCATGCAGCAAAGATAGGACAGGTCCTATCTTTGCGCACACCACGGATCTTGGATGCGAGTTCGCACTCGCATGTCCTATCTTTGTTAGATGGGTGAATTGAACCCATTGGTTCCTAGAGAAGCGCGCCCTGTGTACGTCTCTAATGCACACAAACAGCGCTTGTCTGAACAAGCCCTTAAAATGACACGAAAAGCATGTAAATAGCCTTGATTGACCTGGAGCTCCAACTGTTTAAAGAAGGACAAACTCTGTTCATCCAAATTGCAGTTTGGGCACCATGGACCCCCCAGGAGCTTTGCACGCTGGGAGGCTGCACCACATTATAATCTGCCATTGCCGACAGGCACACTACACATATACACACTGCAGACATGCATAAATACACACACTACATGTGTACATATATTCATACACTGTACATATCCACTGCACACATTATACACAATTCTGTCACCCTCTTCTTTAGACATCACATATTGCCCCCTTTCACCAGTGGGCACTGCCCAGTATGCTGCCATCAATGTGATGTTACCTGCTTGCCTGGCCGAAGCTCCTGCTAGAGGATCCGAAGATAGGGTCATGTGATATGATCATGTAACCACCTCTCAAAAGGTCCATCAACACACCCTAAGAGACAGAGGTGTAAATTGGAGCTTCTGGGCCCCAATGCAAAATTTGTAACAGGGCCCTCAACTATAATGCTTTATTCATGGTACTGGGCTCCCTATATGGAGAAAAGAGGCCTTATGGGCTCCCTAAGGCTCCTGGGACCAGGTGAAACCGCATCCCCTATAGTTACGCCCATGCTTAGAGACCTTTCACACAGGACAGAATTAGTCTGCACGGAGATCTATGCATCACAATGTTACCACACCGGGCCTTAAATTCCACACCTGCTAAAATTTGCGTCTTTATTCAAAACCGCAAGATTAAATACTGCAATTTAAGGCGTCTTGCAGAATGGCTGATGCAGTTTTATAAATTACAGGAGATGTAAATCCACAATAGCGGTGTGCGGACATAAACACAAGAAATTCTGCAAGATGTTCCGCAGAACACGTTCTTCAGAAAGCAGCAAAATCCACATCTGCGCGACGTCCTGCATGACAGGTCCCTTACATCTTTGCCTGGAAGCAATAAATACACACTATGACCTAGCTAAAACAGTGTACAGCCAGCATAGTGCCCCCTGTCCCTTTGGTTCTAACTTTGCCCGGGGCACATGCCCCAGCTGCCTCCCCATCCCAGCTACACCCCTGCACTCTCTAGTCCCGAAGTAGCGTCAGTGGCTGCAGTACTGGGACCACTTCCCAAGTAACGACCTGACGACTAACCAATGGAGACTCATCCTGCCTGGTGGAGTTAAAGGGTGATAACTAGAGATGAGCGAGCACCAAAATGCTCGGGTGCTCGTTACTCGAGACAAACTTTTCGCGATGCTCGAGGGTTCGTTTCGAGTAACGAACCCCATTGAAGTCAATGGGCGACCCGAGCATTTTTGTATATCGCCGATGCTCGCTAAGGTTTTCGTTTGTGAAAATCTGGGCAATTCAAGAAAGTGATGGGAACGACACAGCAACGGATAGGGCAGGCGACGGGCTACATGTTGGGCTGCATCTCAAGTTCACAGGTCCCACTATTAAGCCACAATACCGGCAAGAGTGGGCCCCCCCCCCCCAACAACTTTTACTTCTGAAAAGCCCTCATTAGCAATGGATACCTTAGCTAAGCACCACACTACCTCCAACAAAGCACAATCACTGCCTGCATGACACTCCGCTGCCACTTATAATACAATTCAGGGCAGCACTACTCCACTCAACCCACAGGGTGGGACCAACCTTGTGCACGCCACAGAAGGGATCCGGATCCTGAGACCCCAAAGTGGTGCAAACAGAAGAGAAGAATTTGTGGCAGCAAGCAGCGATGCAGTAAAAACTTCTTCCTTTATTACTCCATACACATACGACGTTTCGATCAACACAGTGACAAAGTTCGATCTACTTGACAAAGATCACTGTGTTGATCGAAACGTCGTATGTGTATGGAGTAATAAAGGAAGAAGTTTTTACTGCATCGCTGCTTGCTGCCACAAATTCTTCTCTTCTGTTTGCACTCCGCTGCCACTTCTCCTGGGTTACATGCTGGCAGATGTCTGCCAACCAGGCCCACTCTTCTGTAAATAATTGAGGAGGCTGACTCCCACTGCGCCGCCCATGTTGGAGTTGGTATTCCACTATAGCTCTACGCTGCTCATAGAGTCTGGCCAACATGTGGAGCATAGAGTTCCACTGTGTGGGCACGTCGCACAGCAGTCGGTGCACTGGCAGATTAATCCGATGTTGCAGTGTCTGCAGGGTGGCAGCGTGCGTGTGGGATTTGCGAAAATGTGAGCAGAGCTGGCGCACCTTTCCGAGCAGGTATGACAAGTGTGGGTAGCTTTTCAGAAAGCGCTGAACCACCAAATTAAAGACATGGGCCAGGCATGGCACGTGCGTGAGGCTGCCGAGCTGCAGAGCCGCCACCAGGTTACGGCCGTTGTCACACACGACCATGCCCGGTTGGAGGCTCAGCGGCGCAAGCCAGCGGTCGGTCTGCTCTGTCAGACCCTGCAGCAGTTCGTGGGCCGTCTGCCTCTTCTCTCCTAAGCTGAGTAGTTTCAGCACGGCCTGCTGACGCTTGCCCACCGCTGTGCTGCCACGCCGCGTGACACCGACTGCTGGCGACGTGCTGCTGCTGCTGACACATCTTGATTGCGAGACAGAGGTTGCGTAAGAGGAGGAGGATGGTGGTTTAGTGGAGGAAGCATACACCCCCGCAGATACCACCACCGAGCTGGGCACGCAATTTGGGGGGTGGGTAGGACGTGAGCGGTCCCAGGCTCTGACTCTGTCCCAGCCTCCACTAAATTCACCCAATGTGCCGTCAGGGAGATATAGTGGCCCTGCCCGCCTGTGCTTGTCCACGTGTCCATTGTTAAGTGGACCTTGGCAGTAACCGCGTTGGTGAGGGCGCGTACAATGTTGCGGGAGACGTGGTCGTGCAGGCCTGGGACGGCACATCGGGAAAAGTAGTGGCGACTGGGAACCGAGTAGCGCGGGGCCGCCGCCACCATTATGCTTTTGAAAGCCTCCGTTTCCACAAGCCTATACGGCAGCATCTCTAGGCTGATCAATTTTGCAATGTGCACGTTTAACGCTTGAGCGTGCGGGTGCGTGGCGTCGTACTTGCGCTTGCGCTCAAACAGTGGCGCTAGCGACGTCTGGACGCTGCGCTGAGAGACATTGCTGGATGGAGCCGAGGACACCGGAGGTGAGGGTGTGGGTGCAGGCCAGGAGACGGTACTGCCTGTGTCCTCAGAGGGGGGTTGGATCTCAGTGGCAGTTTGGGGCACAGGGGGAGAGGCAGTGGTGCAAACCGGAGGCGGTGAATGGGCATTGTCCCACCTTGTGGGGTGCTTGGCCATCATATGCCTGCGGATGCTGGTGGTGGTGCCTCCCCAGCTGATCTTGGCGCGACAAAGGTTGCACACCACTGTTCGTCGGTCGTCAGGCGTCTCTGTGAAAAACTGCCACACCGTAGAGCACCTTGACCTCTGCAGGGTGGCATGGCGCGAGGGGGCGCTTTGGGAACCAGTTGGTGGATTATTCGGTCTGGCCCTGCCTCTACCCCTGGCCACCGCACTGGCTCGGCCTGTGCCCACACCCTAACTTGGGCCTCTGCGTCCTCGCCCGCGTCCACGTCCTCTAGGCCTACCCCTACCCCTCAGCATGGTGTATTACCAGTAGTGCAGAAACAGAACGCTGTAATTAAATGTGCCGCTTATTGGCCTGTGGTTGGAGGCTGACTTCGTTTACGGAACGCCAGGAAATAATTTGGCGCAAGCCTGCTGTAACACTTAGCTGGCTGCGTATGATTTTGTAGAACTACTACACCCAGCACACACAGACCCAGAACACTGAGCACAGTGACAGGCAGGCCAAATAGATTTTTTGCCCAATATTTTTTAGAAAAGGCCCACTGCCTATATTCAATCAATAATATATGTATTCTGTCCCTGCCTCCACACTTCTGTCCCTGGAGTATTACTGCAGGGTGCAATGCTCTGCACGGCCAATATACCAAAAAAAAAAAAAAAGGTGCAACACTGCAAAAAGCAGCCTCCACACTACTGCACACGGTTAGATATGGCCCTAAGAAGGACCGTTGGGGTTCTTGAAGCCTACAATAACTCCTAACGCTCTCCCTGCCTAAGCACTTCTGTCCCTGGAGTATTACTGCAGCGCACAATGCTCTGCACGGCCGATATACCAAAAAAAATAAAAATGTGCAACACTGCAAAAAGCAGCCTCCACAGTACTGCACACGGTTAGATGTGGCCCTAAGAAGGACCGTTGGGGTTCTTGAAGCCTACAATAACTCCTAACACACCCCCTATAGCAGCTCCAACACGATAGCACTTTCCCTCAGCTATGTCACAACGCATCTGAGGCGAGCTGCAGGAGGGGCCGATTTTTATACTCGGGTGACACCTGATCTCCCCAGCCACTCACTGCAGGGGGGTGGTATAGGGCTTGATCGTCACAGGGGGAAGTTGTAATGCCTTCCCTGTCTTTCAATTGGCCAGAAAAGCGCGCTAACGTCTCAGAGATGAAAGTGAAAGTAACCCGAACATCGCGTGGTGCTCGTCACGAGTAACGAGCATCTCGAACACGCTAATACTCGAACGAGTATCAAGCTCGGACGAGTACGTTCGCTCATCTCTAGTGATAACACAGGTACCTCAAGACTGCAGGCAGGCACAACCCAAGCAATTACACATGGGCATCTCCTAACTGGGTGGTGGTCGGCCATAGCTTTCATTAAATTCTTGGTATAAAAACAACTTGTTCAACCATCATGCAATATTCACAACATAGCTGGCAAGGGCTATGCCACAGCGGACCCCCGGCGTACAAGTCCAGCAACTTCTCACATCACCCTGTAAATTCCGACCGCCAGCTGTGACTTACTATAAAGCAACAATGTAAAATATGTATAAATATATATGAACTTATTACCCCCTAACTTTTGGGCTCTGGGTCACGGATTCCACAGTAAAGTAAAACATGCTGTGTTCCATATTCAGCGTGCGGATCACGCAATTTCGACCCGCTGATCTGAGCGAAATTGTTTAATGCAGTGCATTTGATACCTATCCGGTCATGTGAGACCAGCCTGGTAGGTAGTTAGGGTATTAAGTCGGGCAAGTAGCAGAAAGGGCTTTGAATCCAGACCGTCCATTGTCTTCTAAGCCTTTCCTTTTTACTTAAAGCACTTGTATGCATACTTTTCAAAGTTCTTTATGTCACACCATTAAGTTCCATTTTCTGCTACATTACAGCGGTCTCTTGTTTTTTACTATATATATATTTTTCTTTTTTTAAAATAATTTGAATATATAAAAATGTATCTAAACAAGTGTACCATAAAACATCATACCAGCACATCGGAAAAACAATACAAACTCAACAGCGAGGGCGGGCAGGAGGGGGAGAGAAATCAGGCCTCTGCTTAATGGAAGTTTGCACCACTTTTTGGGCTAACCGTTGAACATGCTGGCAGATGTCCAGCAACAAGAAGAACATATTGGCCTTAAGGCCGGGCTCACACGAACAGGTTGGATTCTGCATGCAGATTTCCCCACCAGTATACCTGCAATCATTCATGGAAAGTAACTGCGAATAATTGCGGAAGGTCGCGGATGTTTTTCCGGGCGGATGTACGCGTATGCACAGAGTATCGACCGCGCGGAAGAAAGCTTTGTTCTCCACTCCAGCTGGCATTCTATTTTCCCCTTAGGTTGCAAGCATTTTTGAGAATCATACGCAATGTTAATTGGGGCGACGGAACACTCGCATCCATCTACTTCAATGGGGCTGTCTGCACGAAACCTGCGCTAAAATAGAGTATGCTGCGATTTCTCTTCCGTTCGTGGAATATGCAATACATATCTGTGAGTGTGAACAAAAAATTTAAAATGCATGCCCTTCAATGCCCGGGTTTTAACACAGATATTCTGCACGGATGGCAATCACGGATTCCACAATTAAAATCCGCCAATGTGAGCGGATCTTAAAGGCCCAGCACTGTTCGTGCATGCCAGAGCCCTTGACCTGTCTTAGTGGCCCCCACAGTCAGTGTGCGTCCCACCTAAGTGGCAGGAGTGTACCTCAGATTTGACCCAAAGCCAAATCAGTCTGTCGCTGAGTGGGTCGATAAATAGATAGATAGATAGATACCAGATAGATACCAGATAGATAGATAGATAGATAGATAGATAGATAGATAGATAGATAGATAGATATGAGATAGATACCAGATAGATAGATAGATAGATAGATAGATAGATAGATAGATAGATAGATAGATATGAGATAGATAGATAGATAGATAGATAGATAGATAGATAGATAGATAGATAGATAGATAGATAGATAGATATGAGATAGATACCAGATAGATAGATATGTGATAGATATGAGATAGATAGATAGATAGATAGATATCAGATAGATAGATAGATAGATAGATAGATAGATAGATAGATAGATAGATAGATAGATAGATAGATAGATATTTTGTTCTTGACATCAGGTATCATGTTGGTTGCATACATTAAATATCACAATGTTGGGGGACTTTTCTCTCCGACCAATGCCTTTGTTCCAGAAATATGACCGCCTCTAGAGATGAGCGAGCACGCTCGGTAAAGGCAGATACTTGAGCGAGCATCGCTCTTCTGGAGTAACTGCATACTCGTCCGAGCAAATGCGAGGGCATGGCGGGGGAGCCGGGGGGAGAGCGAGAGAGATCTCTCTCACTCCCCCCACCCACCCCCGCCGCCCCCCGCATTTGCTCGGACGAGTATGCATCACTATAGAGTCCGTAAATCTAAGAAACAATGGTCTATCCCATTATTTAATTCCCTTAGAACCCGGCGTTGTGCAATTGGGACCGGGTGATTTGTCTATTTTAATCTTCTTAAGGGGCCTCGGCGCTTCCTCCTGGGTCACATGTCCGTTTTTTAGAGGCAGTAAATAATCACACCTGCAAAAGATAGGACATGCGAATGCAAATGCACCCGGTCACACAATTTTTCTACCCGCGGTGTGATTTTTTTTTTTTAGCCCGGCTATTTATGCATTCGAGTACCCAAAGCATTTTTATTTTTCCATCCTGTGAGGGCTTGTTTGTTTGCAAGACAGGCTGTCATTTTTTATCCTCCTATTTTGTGGTTCATGCAAATTTTTGATAACTCTTCATGAGACAGGATATGCAAAATCAGAAATTTGACCTTTTTTGTTTGTTTCCACATCATTTACAGTACGAGCTAAATGATTGGCTAACCTTTTTTTTTTGGGGGGGGGGTGGGTGGGATTGATGATACTATTTACTATTTTGTTTTGTTTTTTTACATAAGAGGAGGGAGGGAGGGTTTGGGTCTGTTTTTAACATTTATTTATAATTTTACTAAATTCCCTTACACTTTTTTATTTTTGTCTCATTTTGGGACTTTAGTTTTCTTTGAAGGTTAGTAAAGCACACGGTAATCCTTCAGTATCACTATGTATTCTACACATCTATTAGACCCTGCCTCTGCAGGCTTAATAGCCCACCATAGATGTCAGGATCCAGAGGCCATTGTTAGGCTGCTGGGTCACAGATCTTTGATTCTCCTGTATATCTCACTGTCCAAGAAGAGGCGTTACATGAATTTTTGTTCATCTTATCATCTACCCATCAATTAGAGAACATATTTGCTCTCTAATTGTCAAATATGGGGTTTTCCAAGAAAAGGAGTTAAATGATGAAGACTTGCTCATCTATCCACTCCCCTACACTGTTTAACCCCACAGATGCTGTAGTTGTTGCTCACCATGGCAGATTTTTAATGAGGCATAAATTCAAAATTTCAAATAAAAAAGTGAAATTTTCTGTGTTTTTTGGGGGTTAATTCAATATCTGGAGCCTGGGTATTGAAGCGCGATCCTCGAAAGTGGTAGTCGGTGGGTTCATGATTCCCACTTCAAAGTCAGTTGCTTAGGCCAAGATATTATAACACTTGGCCGCACCACTGAGCACCATATATATTTTTTAGCTTCCAGTGTTTGTCCCAGTTTATGACCAGCTATAACGGATCATTGGCTGCATCAGGTGAAAATTGACCTTATGGCCCGAAGAAACCGTGAAAATGTATCCGGTCGAAGATTTGCTGCCTGGTGAATTTCCAATCACAGGACAATGAAGACTACATTCTAACAGCTGACCATGGAGACGGCGGTGCATGGCGTCTCTCCACTTATATGTGTGCGGGGTAACGTCTCTGGCTTTTTCTTTCCAGGGTGTGGAGCTGCTTTTCATCAATCTCTCCAGGGCCAGTAAACACCTGCGAGGGGGCGCGTTCCACCGTAACCCCCTCCATGAAAGGTGACTTTGTATAACTGAATCTGGATCCTTTCCCATTAAAGAAGAATAAACCACCAGACGAAGGTGAACGCAGATGACCTCCTCAATGGAACTGTCAAATAAAGTGGCGTTACATTTCTCATGTGCTCCCGAGCCGCAGCCTGGAGCTGCCCGCAGCCGGCCGTGTGTTTATCATCCCGAGCCTGGGATTGTATAAGTTATGGAGATGACATTCAAACATCCTGGGGCTGCGGTTGGTAGAGTTTCCAGTTGGTTTTGCTGAGAACCAGTTATTTGGATATTGTTGTGGCCGAAGTTACGGGTTAATTACAGCTTATTGGAGGAGTGCAGAGCCGAAATGTACAAGCAGGGTTTCGGTAATTGTGAGGAAATATTCTCTTACATGTGAAATGGAACTATCAACATTTCTCGGCCACCCTTTGTGCATGCGTGCAGCTGAGGAGGCCCCACCACTGATATTAATGGTACATGTGCTAGTAAGGGCTGTCTCATCTAACAGCCTCAAAAGCATCATGCTCACTACATCAGCTCACCCGCATATGTTGTATGCATGGAGGTGTGCATGTCTGTCAAGGGCAGTCGGGCTCAAGACGTAATTCAAAATGGAATCCAGGAATTGTTGGGTTAATTATAAAAGCATTTCTTTATTGATACATATGAAAAAAGCAACCTGAATCGCTTACATGTTTTGGACTTTATGAACATGTTTTGAGTTACTTTCATTACTGATCTTGTACTTGTCCAATGTTATATCCTGTATTATACTCCAGAGCTGCACTCACTATTCTGCTGTTAGAGTCACTGTATACATACATTACTTATCCTGTACTGATCCTGAGTTACATCCTATATTATACTCCAGAGCTGCATTCACTATTCTGCAAGTGGAGTCACTGTGTACATACATTACTTATCCTGTACTGATCCTGAGTTACATCCTGTATTATTCTCCCGAGCTGCGCTCACTATTCTGCTGATGGAGTCACTGTGCACATACATTACTTATCCTGTACTGATCCTGAGTAACATCCTGTATTATACTCCAGAGCTGCACTCACTATTCTGCTGGTGGAGTCACTGTGTACATACATTACTTATCCTGTACTGATCCTGAGTTACATCCTGTATTATACTCCAGAGCTGCACTCACTGTTCTGCTGATGGAGTCACTGTGTACATACATTACTTATCCTGTACTGATCCTGAGTTACATCCTGTATTATACTCCAGAGCTGCACTCACTGTTCTGCTGATGGAGTCACTGTGTACATACATTACCTATCCTGTATGATAGTGAGTCACACCCTGTACTATGCTGGTGGAGTGATTCTCATTATGGGAAGTGTCATATTTACACCAGGCTCTGAAATCATATAATGTAGGGTCTGTCCCCCGCTGCCTACAGTGAGTCGGAAAGTCTTCAGACCCCTTCACTTCTTCACTTTTACTTATGCTGTGGCGTTGTGCAAATTACAAAAATGACAACTTTTCCCCCTCATTCTGCACTCAATATCCCATAATGACGAAGCAATAATAGATTGAAAAACTACCATTCTGCATTGACATAAGTATTAACACCCTGTACTCAGCACTTAGTTGGAGCACCTTTTGCAGCAGTAGCGTAGCTATAGGGGTCGCACTTTTGATCACACCCCTAAACTAGGGGGCCCACGGACCCCCCTTGCCACACTAGCACTGCCTGCACTCGCATCCTTACAGCCTGCATGGCACGCGCCCTGCTGCAGTCACTGCCTTTTGCCTTCATTTGATTTCTTCTGTCTGCTCCATTTATGCGCCGCAGACAAAAGCGAATGATTGAAGATATCACAAGGTGCTGGAGTGCAGCAGACAGAAGAAATCAGATTAAGATACAAGATAACAACTGCTGGGCCGCATGCTCTACTGAGGCCCAAGGATTTAGCAGTAGTTTGTCCACCTCGCCTGCACACACACTAAGTAGTACTACCTCCCCATCATCCCCTCACTCAGCCACAACCTCAGAAGTTGTACTTCAGTGAATCAGCAAAGTTGCTACCGTATTAAATTAATTGCAAGTGGGTGCTTCTTCTGAAGCTGCAGCTGAGTGCGGGGATGATGGGGGTGGTAGTACGAGGGCTCGTTCACACTAGCGGTAATGCCTTCTGTTCCTTTATTCCATTTTTGGAACAGAGAAACTGAAATAAAATGTAGTTAACCATTTCCTTTTGTTTCCTCGTTGATATCAATGGGTTTTTATACTATTTGGTCCGTTTCAAAAACAAAATTGAAATGAAAACATTTCCGTTTTTTAGAAAAAAAAATATTAAAATCAATAGGGGAAAAAAGGGAAACAGTTAATGGCTTTTAATTTCTGTTTCTCTGTTCCAAAAAAGGAACGGAGGAACGGAAATCATCAACGCTAGTGTGAACCAGCCCTTACTTTGTGTGTGCAGGGAGTAAAGAAAGGGCACTGTAGTACTTTGTGGAAGGCATAAGAGGGACACTATTTATGAGGGCATAAAAGAGGCAATAAGGAGGCATTTTTTGTGGCACCTCCAGAAGGGCACTATTACCTTTTGGTGCACCTGTGCACTATTATCGTCTCTGATGCATAAGAGGGCATTATTACCTTGTGGGGCACCTGTGCACTATTATCGTCTCTGATGCATAAGAGCGCATTATTACCTTGTGGGGCACCTAGGCACTATTATTGTCTGTGATGCACAAGAGGGCATTATTAACTTGTGGGGCACCTAGGCACTATTATTGTCTGTGATGCACAAGAGGGCATTATTAACTTGTGGGGCACCTAGGCACTATTATGTTTAATATGCTTTTATTAGGACTTTTGTAGAAATTCTTTACATAAAAATAAACAATACAGACATAACAAGTAGCTAGTCTCGCAGGACTGCTCCATTAAACTAAGAGCTATAAAACTGTTCGATCATACCAAAGTCTATTGAAACTCACATATACTCGGTGCCTAGCTGGCGCCCCATCAGTAGTTATACATTTGACGTGGGTCTTTTCATAACCGGACCCGCCAATGTGCTTAGCCCTTGTAAACAAAAGAAAAAACAAAAAAAAAAGGAATACAAAGACAAAACACCACAGATTGAGTAGTTAAGACCACAAAAAAAAAAGGAAGAAAAAGCACCAAAAAGAAAAAACACAGGAGCGTACAGACCTAGAATACAAGCAGATGGGAAGGGAGATAGTATGGGGGATAAGGGGGAAAGAGGAAAGAGAAAAAAACATTAATAAATAATGATAAAAATAAAAGGGGGGTGGGGGGAGTTACCAAGGGTAGGTAACCAAACAAGCAGGGAGGTGGCCCTTACGTGGCATGCAGGATAAATGCATGACCGCTCTACTCCAATCAGCTGTCAATCCAGGAACCGTGTTTGCGGCCTGACTTCGTGGGAGCCCTGGGGAGGCTTGTCTCCTCACCACCCTGTGATATTCCGAAACTCCGCTGAGTCGCGAAATTCGTTCCATATTGACCAGGCCCGCCTGCCTGGGCTCTCGACACCAGAGCCCTCATCTCCCAATTCCTCCATGTACATTAGCTGATTCAGCTCTTGTATAAATTCCAGAATCGAGGGGGTGATGCCGCTTCGCCAGTGGCGTGGAATAACGGCCCTGGCTGCAGTGAGGAAATGACGTAGGAGACCCTTCTTGATCGTAGCAAAGGGACCAGGAATAACAGAGAGCAGCGCCAGTTGTGGGGTGACCTCCACCGTGCTGTGGGACACCCCCTCAAACAGTTCAAAAACGGTCCTCCAAAAGGACTGGATGGGCGGGCACTCCCACCAGATGTGCAGCATGGTTCCACGCGCGAACCCGCATCTCCAGCAAGTGTCTGGCACTGATGGGAATATGCGATGGAGCAGATCTGGGCATCTATACCACCTGGAGAGTAGCTTGAAGTTTTTCTCTTGCGCCACACAGGCCAGGGGTAGTTTGTGAGCAAACGTGAATGCTCTCTCCCAATGAGAGCCCTGCAGCTCCAGTGACAGGTCCCTCTCCCACCCCTTGGTGTATTGGGGAAGACCCTGGGTGAGCTTCCCTAGTATAATGCCGTGGATCCTTGAGAGAGCACGGGTGGGGTGGGTAGTTTGTAGAAACAATTTTTCAATGGGTTCCATGGGATCCCGGAGGCGACACGACCCCATCCGAGTCCTCCAGAAGGAGGACAACTGGAGGTATTCCAACCATCGTAATTTTGTGTCAGGTCGGGACGCCTGTAGATCATTAAATGATGGGAGGCCCGCTGGTCCCATTATCTGACAGCACCGTGTGTCCTCTTCCTCTCTCCAGCAAAGGAAACTCTGCTTGTCCTGCCCTGGGGGGAATGCGGGATTGTGGAACAGGGGGGTCATTGCTCCTCTACGGATCACAACATCTCCTCTTGCTGTCAGTCTATCCCATACGTCAAGGCAGTTCATGGTCAGGGGTGTATGAGGAAGAGCCATGGGCCTGTCCTCTGAGGAGATCCATGGCAGCAGGTGTATGTGTGGCCATACCATCGCTTTTTCTAGGTCCACCCATTGTTTCGCACCGGCGTGGTAATGCCAGTCCAGTAATCTAGTAAGAACTGCGGCTGAGTAGTAAATTTTAAGGTCGGGTAAGCCCACTCCCCCCCTCGCCTTTGGGCGAGACATGGTCCGATAGCTGATACGACTATTCCGGCCCCCCCACACAAATCTGCGAAACACACGTTGAACCAGTTTGAAAAACTGTGCCGGGAGTTTAATTGGCAGAGCCTGGAAGAGGTATAAAAATTTGGGGGCCACGTCCATCTTCAAGACGTTAACTCGTCCGAACCAACTCAATTGCTTGGCAGCATAGCCATCCAGCTCACGTGTCACTTTCTCCAATAAGGGAACATAGTTAAGGTGGTATAAGGAAGAGATATCTGCCGCAATATGTGCCCCTAAATACTTGATAGAGGTTGCTCGCCATTTGAATTCGAATTGGTCAGCTAGATGGGCTGCCTCAGTAGCCGGGAGGGATACATTCATGGCTTCAGATTTGTGGAAATTTACTTTAAAATTACTTAAACGCCCAAATTTAGAAAACTCCTGAAGGATCGCCGGGAATGAGACGCGTGGCTGAGAGACAAACAATAAGAGGTCATCTGCGTACAGAGCCGTCTTACAAGTCTGGGTCCCAACCTGCAAGCCGTGTATGTTGGAGTTGTCTCGCAGTGCCACAGCCAAGTGCTCCATAACGATGGCGTAGAGAAGGGGGGACAGCGGGCATCCCTGTCTCGTTCCGTTCCTAATAGGAACGGGATCGGACAGGAGGCCATTCACACGAATCTTTGCCGACGGGTTCCGGTACAATGCGAACACCCTGTTCAGGAACTTAGGCCCCAACCCCAACCCCGTCAGTGAGGAACGTAAGAAGTCCCAACTAACGCGGTCGAAGGCCTTCTCCGCGTCCACCGAGAGGAGGCAAAACGGCTGTGATAGTTGTTTGGCCTGACTAATCAGCAGGAGAGTCTTATTGGTGTTGTCTCTTGCTTCCCGACCTTTTATGAAACCCACTTGATCGTTATGTATATGGGCTGGCAAGATTGGAGTCAGCCTATTCGCCAGAATTTTGGAAAACAACTTAATGTCTAGATTAATGAGCGAGATAGGGCGGTAACTGGGGCATAGCCCCGGATCTTTGCCCGGTTTGGGAAGCACGG
Source organism: Eleutherodactylus coqui (assembly GCF_035609145.1). Lineage (NCBI taxonomy): Eukaryota > Metazoa > Chordata > Amphibia > Anura > Eleutherodactylidae > Eleutherodactylus > Eleutherodactylus coqui. The sequence goes on along the minus strand of NC_089844.1, from coordinate 41,513,445 downwards.
TAATATGGGCTGTGAGTGATTGTGCAGGGAATGGGGTCGACGGCGAAATTTGGTTGAATGTATCTCTCAGAATAGGAGTTAAGATTTCCCGAAACTGCTTAAAAAAACGGGAGGTAAACCCATCCGGCCCAGGGGCCTTCCCCGATGGCGAGGTCTTTATGGCTTCACTAATCTCCTCCGCGGTAAAGTCTGTCTCTAAAGCTTCCCTGTCCTCTTCTAATATGCTTGGTAGGGCCGTCTCGACGATGTATTCGTCGATCTTATTTTCCCGGTTGTTATGGGCCATATCCGCCAAGTGACCTCTTATATTGTAGAGCCCGTGATAGTAATCCCGGAATGCCTCTGTAATCTCTTTGGGGTCGTGTTTCTTGTGGCCTGTACTGTCTAGGATGTGGGGGATGTATGTGTGATTCGACCTGCCGCGAAGATATCGCGCCAGGGAACGTCCACATTTGTTGGCATGTTCGTACGAGTACCGTTTCAAACAGTCACGAAATCGCAGGTATTTCTGGTCAAGGATATGCCTCAACTCTTCTCTGGCATTTAACAGCTCGTTTTGAATGGCTGCTGTGTTCGAACGGCGGAATGTCGTCTCTAGGGACTCGATCTTGGCCAGCAGGGAGACCACCTTGGCGGCCCTCTCGCGTTTAAGGCGCGCCCCGTGTTTTATAAGGACCCCTCTCAGGACGCACTTTAGGGCCTCCCACTGGATTGGTCTGGGTGTGGAGTCCGCAGCATGGTCTTTGAGGAAATTGTCTATGGTGCTGCGCAGGTCATCACAACACACAGAGTCCTTCAGGAGATTATCGTTCAGTCTCCAGGACTCAGACCTCTCCGGGGCCCCTGGGACAGATAATGTGAGGAGGACAGGGGCGTGGTCCGACCATATTGCTGACCCAATGGAGGCAATCGGGTCCCACATTAGGGCATGGTGGCTAGTAAGGATCAGGTCAATACGGCTATGTGTGTGGTGGGCGGGGGAGAAGTAAGAATAGTCCCGGTCTGCTGGGTGAATCACCCTCCAGACGTCCACCAGTTGTAACTGTCTGAGAGCCTTGTGGAACCTACGTAGCTGTGTGGCTGAGACTGTCGCCCGCCTCGACGTACTATCCTTTTCAGGGTCCAAAGGGAAATTGAAATCGCCCCCTAGTACTACCACCCCCTCTGCGAAGTCCGCCAGCTTACCGAGCAAAACTCTACCCATCTGTGCAGGGCTCTGATTGGGGAGGTACCACGCCGCAAGGGTGAAAAGTTTGCCCCACATTCTGACCTTTACGAAGACAAAGCGTCCCTCCGGGTCGATCACTGTACCCAAGACCTCATGAGGTACTGTTCGGTGAATGGCGATCGACACTCCTCTGGATTTAGTTGTCGGGTTTGTACTGTGAAACCATGCCGCATAGTGCCTATCCCTTATGGTCGGAACGTGACCCGCTCGGAAGTGTGTCTCCTGGAGAAATAAAACATGAGCTTTTAATTTGTGCATTTGGTATAGAACCTGGCTCCTCTTTTGTGCCACATTTAGACCCCACACATTATGGGTGCAGAAGATTAGTTTAGCCTTGTTGGGTGACATCCTTAGCACAGTATGTGCCACCAGAGGTTTCGGGGAGATTAAGAAGGGAGAGCCAAAAATAGAAGAGGGGGGCAGAAAGGGGGAGGAAAGAAAGAGAGAAAAAAAAAAAAAAACACGAGGAAGGGGGGTGGGGTGGTGGGTAGGCAGAACACACAAAAAGAAGGAAGAGACCAGTGGAAGAAGAGAACGACCAGAGAAAAGAGAAAACAGCAAAAAGAATGAAAAGAAAAAGAAAATAATAATAAATAAATAAAAAAAAAAATATATATAAAATAAAGTAAAACACAACAGTTAATGCAATAAGCAAACGATTACTTAGTTGTATCAAAAACCAAAGCAGCAACTAACAGCCAAAACGGCGGAAGCCGCTACTTAACTTGGGCGCACCCGCCCTCCTCCGGAAATGAGGGGGACGCCTGCGCCCATATAGAAAAAAAGGGGGGTAGTAAATCTACCAAAAAAGAACAGCCCGTGGAGTGACCAAGAAGCCAAACCCGAGCCCCCCCGGTCTGGGACGCGCTTTCCAGAGGCGGAGTGTCTCCCCCCGAAGAGCGTCCCCCAGCCCGCCACATATCAATAACAGCCACTTTATGCAGTCTATTCAGAAAAACCCACCAATAGGCATGGTAAACATAGTATTAATAACAGCAGCATTACAAGCGTTGAAGAGGAGTGAAAGGGCAGAGTTCCTCAAACCTGAGCCGGTCAAGCACGTGGAGAGTCAGGTGGGGACCGTGCAGCCTCTCTGGCCTCTCGGCGGCGACGTCTTCTTCTGGGCCCCCTGCGTGGCATCTGGGGGTGGTCGTTGGCGGGTAAAGTGGGTAGGATGAGCCAATCAACGATGTCGACCATAGGGAGACCCAGCGCGTTGCAGAAGTCTGGGACCTCACCGGGGTGTCGCAGCTCCCTCGTGGCCCCTCCATGACGGACTTGTAAACGCAAGGGGAAACCCCAGCTGTAGGCCACATCCCGGCGGCGGAGTTCTTCCAGCAGCGGGCGAAGAGCTCTCCTCTTGGCCAGTGTGAGTCTGGAAAGATCAGGTAAAATCTGCAGCTGTGACCCTTTGTACTGTATTGCCCGCCGCTCGCGTGCTCCCTTCATGATGGCTTCCTTGAGCTGGAATCGATGGACCCTACAGATCACGTCGCGTGGGTGTTCCCGTTCTCTGGAGCGAGGGCCGAGGGCTCTGTGACATCTATCAAATTCCAGGGGAGCATCTGGGGCCGCCCCCTGCAGGTCATTGAAGATGTGGCGCACAGTTTCTTCTAAGCGGGGGGGGTTCAATATCTTCAGCAAGGCCTCTGATACGGATATTGTTCCTGCGCCCCCGATTCTCCACGTCGTCAATGGAATCCATCATATACTGTAATTGGCGGGACATGGTGATCAGAGCGGATTCATGGTGTTCCACCTTATCAGCGAGAGACAAGACAGCACCCTCAGTCGCCGCGGTCCTCTCATCAAGGCGGTGGACGTCTTGGCGAACGGAGCAGATTTCTGATTTATATGCAGACTCTAGACGTAAGATATATGCCTCCATGTCTTCTCTAGTGGGAATTGACCGTAGCTGCTCTCGTAGTTCGCGGAACTCCGCCATTGTGCGGTCTTGATCCCTTTGCTGAGGTGTTGGAAGGGGCGAATCTGGCAGCCTGTTTGGTGGCTGTGCCTCTTGTCTTCGGTCACTCAGTGTGGAATTGCCCGGGTGAGGGGCAGCTGCGCGCGGGGGCTGGATCTCTCGCCCTTGTTTTGGAGTGCCTGTGTCTGCCTCTAGGGAGGGTGAGGCGAGCTCCTGGTTTCTTCGGGTAGCCTGCGTGTGGGCAGCCAGACTGTCCTCAGGCGCAGCATGTGGAGTGGGGGAGGTTGGGAGTGGTAGTCCTCCTGGGCTACATGCTGTGGGTGTCTCTGGGAAGAGCTCATGGGGGGTTGTTCTGACCTAGGCACTATTATCATCTGTTATGCACAAGAGGACACTATTACCTCGTGGGGCACCTGGGCACTATTATTGTCTGTGATGCACAAGAGGGCATTATTACCTTGTGGGGCACCTGGGCACTATTATCATCTGTTATGCACAAGAGGGCACTATTACCTCGTGGGGCACCCGGTCACTATTATCATCTGTGATGCACAAGAGAGCACTATTACCTCGTGGAGCACCTGTGCACTATTATCGTCTCTGATACATAAGAGGGCATTATTACTTTGTTGAGGACTAAATGAGCGCATTGTCACCTTGTGGAAGGCACAATAGAGGCACTATTACATTATTGGACACAGAGAGGAGGCAATGTTACCTTGTGGGGGGCACAACGGAGGCACCTGGACACTATTGCCTTTAGGGGGGTACAAAAGGGGGCACTATTACTCTGTGCAGGACAAAAAAGGCTGAATTTAACTGTGGTGTGCAAAAGGGTTAATATCACCTTGTGAACACAAAGGGAGATTATTATAGTCTAGGGTCACCAAGAAGGGCATTATAACTGTAAAGCATAAAGAGATACTATTATATTGTGGTTGGGCCAATGGGGAAATTATTACCATGTGGGGGCACAATTACCTAAGGGGCAGCAACAGGGGTACTGGTACTGTGTATGTGGTGCTGAGAGGACTGATGTAGCAGAAGGATAAGGAGAGTGTGTAGAAACAAGTTGTAACTGGAAAAAGTTTTGTTGGCCTAGATTAAGAAAATTAAAATGGGCATCAATCAGAGGAAATGTCACCGATGATCACTGGAGGTAACTGCACTGTAATCACTTTTACTGCGTGGAACTGATAGCTGACTATTATTTGATGTCTGCATTATTTAGATGTACACTAGTGCTGAGCTGCTGTATCTGAGCCTGCCCTGTTATCAAAGTTGCCTTATATTGTTGCTGTTATGTACGTGTTGCCATGGCTAGTGGCCTGAAAAAGATGTGTGTGCTTGCTGAGAAGGGTCCCAAGCATAACTTTTATACTAGGGCTCATGAGACTTCAGCTACGCCCTTGTTTGGCAGCGATTATGGCCATCAGTCTTCTTGGTATGATGCCACAAGGTTTGCACGCATGGATTTGGGGATTTTCTGCCATTATCCCCTGCAGATCCTCCCCAGCTCTATCAGGTTGGATGGGGACTGTCTGTGGAGCCATTATCAGAGATGTCCATTTGGGTACAAGTCAGGCTCTGGCTGGGTCACTCAAGGACATTCAGAGTTGTCCCTAAGCCCCTCCTGTGTTGTCTTGGCTGTGAGCTTAGGGTCATTGTCTTCTGGAAAGGTGAACCTTCTGCCCGGTCTGAGGTCCCCTGCGCTCTGGATTAAGTTTTGATTAATATAACTCTATCCTTTGCTACATTCAGCTTTCAATCATCCCTGACCGGCCTCCCTGCCCCCCCCCCCCCTCATAGCATGATGCCTCCTCCACCAGGCTTCACTGTAGGGATGGTATTGGGCAGGTGATGAGCGGTGACTAATTTCCTCCAAACATAACACTTAGAATTGAGGATAAAAAGTTCAATCTTAGTTTCATCATACCAAAGAATCTTGTTTCTCACAGTCTGAGGGCCCTTTATGTGCTTTTCTGCAAACTCCAGGCGGCTTTCATGTGTCTTACTAAGGAGGCTTCTTTCTGGCCACTTTGCCATAAAGCCCAGATTGGTGGAGGCTGCAGTGATGGTTGACCTATTGGAAGTTTCTTCCATTGGCATACAGGATCTTTGGAGCTCAGCTACAGTGACCATTGGGTTTTTGGTCACCTCACCTCTCTTACCAAGGCCCTTCTCAACAATTACTTAGTTTGGTGGGTCAGCAGCTCTAGGAAGAGTCCTGGGTGTTCCAAACTTCTTCCATGTAAGAATTATGGAGGCCGCTGCGCTCCTGGGAACTTTCAGTGCAGCAGAAATGCTTTCTAGCTTCTCCAGATCTGTGCCTCCACACAATCCTGTCTCTGAGCTCTACAGGCAGTTCTGTCCTCCTCTTGGCTTGGTTTTGGCTCTGATCTGCATTGTGAGCTGTGAGACCTTATATAGACAGGAGTATATTTTCAATGATGACCAATCAACGGAATTCCCCACAGGTGACTCCAATCAAGGGGTAAAAACATCTCAAGGATGATCAAGAGAAATTGGAGACCTCAGAGCTAAATTTCAAATGTTATACCAAAGGGTGTGAATACTTATGTCAATACAAGATGTTAGTTTTCAGTTTTTCAGAAAATTATAAAGATCTCTGACATTCTGTTATCACTTTGTCATGATGGGGTATTGAGTGCAGAATGAGCTGAAAAACATGATTTTTAAAAAAAATTTGCACAAGGCCACAACATAACGAAATGTAAAAAAGTGAAGGGGTCTGAAGAGTTTCCGGACTCACTGCATATTCTAGGCGCTGGGGTAAACTGTCAGGGTCTCTATCTTGTCAAGCTTACTGACTGTTTCTACTAACAGCCAGCGGGATTGTGACTGTAGCTCTGGAATATAATACCAGCTCAGAACGAGAACACGATACGTAATACAATGTATTTACAAAGTGATTTACATTTTCATATGGATTTAATTTATAAGATAATTACCGAGGACCGACATGTGTACAGTAACAGGAACTGTGTAATTATCTTAATCAGTCATTGGCACTGTGCACCGGCCACATATAGGGTTGCTATTATTTCATGCAGCATTGGGAGGCTATGCCCCCTCCTATTCCCTGGGGTAAGAGCCTAGTCAAGGGGCGTTCAAGGAGGAATCAGCATCATATACAGTATATATACATCCCATGTACACTGCCTTATCCGAGAGATACCCTGTGCATCCTGCTCTACCAATGTCATGAATAGAATGCAAGGAGGACCAGATCTACTGTGACACTTAAAGGGCTTCTCTCAATTGAGAAAAATCAACTCAACAGATCTGCAAAGGAAACTGATGACATTTAATGATATATATATTCCCTTCTTTTCCTCTCCTGAGCTTCTATCAGTATTGTAGCTACATGATTTTGGTTGTCGTGACTTCTGTGCTTGAACATCCTGTCATGTGACATCCTAGGAAGTCATTCACAGTAGTGCAGATCACATGACAGGATGTCTGTGCACAGAGACTTGTATCTAAACACCCTGGTCCAGACAGAGAGGCTTGTTGTGCAGACTCTGCACTCATTCCCTAACGTACGTGGCTCGCTAGCTCCCCCTAGATTTGTCCATGGGGAGTAGAAGGAGAATGCCTTACTTGTGTGAATCGTAAGAATGTACACTGAAGGATGCCTTTATTAAGACCCTTGCCTGATTCCCTGTATGGAAATTATCACTGTGACCCTGGAGTCCAGCAATCTGGCTCACTTTTAACGAGGCCCGGTCATCGGCGCAAGAGTAGCCAGGGTCAGGATGTCACTGCCAACTGCATTTTCTCATGTAATGATGTAGAGAGTATATGAGAATGGTGTGATCAAGGAAAATATCCAGCGTAAAGGAATCCCGTGGATGGAAACAACTCATTCCCAAAAGGGGTCAGAGGAGGATGTCAGGAATCATTCAAACTAACAATCAACCTCATACAATCATGGTGCTTCATCTAACATGTCTGAACGTAGAACTCGCCATTCCTTATGACTACAAGAGCCAGTTTCAGCTCCATTGTCTCTAAGAGAAACAGTAATGTGAGACTCCAGGAGGCAATAGAGTGTAAAAAATTGTATCACCAAGCAGTTCAAAAACATTCCCTGGTCAGGTGGATCCAGATTTCTGTTGCACCGTGCTGATGAAAGCCAGAATTTGGCACAAGCAGCATGAATCGATGACCCCTTCCTGTGAGGCTGGTAGAGATGGCGTAATGGTGTGGGGAAGGTTTTCTTGGCACACCTTGACTCCACTGATACCTGTAGATGAACTCCAGAAGGACATGCTGTTGTCCGAAGGCCAAATAAGGTCTAACACGCTGCTAGATTGGGGTCTCTAATGAAGTAGCCTTACAGTGTAGTGCGAAATACAAAACCTTAATTCCTGCATAGTTCTATGGAGGGCACATTATAATGACCTGAATTCTTCCCTAGTAGCATTGAAGTAGTGATACAGTATAGAACATGCTGAAATTTTTCATAACCCTTTGCAGTCCAATTTGGGATTCAGGGTTTCCTAGGGAGTTTTCTCTCTCTGCCATTATACAATGGTGCCATCTGCTGGCCAGAGCCAATACTGCAGTATGTGACATGCTGGAGAAGCCCCCGACAACAGAGCGGCCAGTAATCTACAGTAAGAATACCCTGCCGGACGTCTTCTGACTTTGGAGCTGTACAGCCTCCAATCTGAATGTCTTCAGACGTCAGACAGTGAATTGGAAAGGGTTAATGCAGACTGCATAAAAAATATGTATGTCCTGCGCTTTCTGGATACTGAGGTTTTTGTATATACTCTTATGCTTTTTGCCCCATTGACATACATAAACAGTGAATCCTGTGTGATACAAATGGTTGTCTGAACGAGGTCAGAGAGTCCAAGATGACCTAGAAATGGCCGTTCTGTTGTAATGGGGGAAATGCTCTTTAATTGCTGAAATGTAGATTTTCTTATCCGAGTGACATCAGCATAAAACCTTGATGAACCCGCGAGTGAAGCGCGATGTTATCTTCTGCCATCTCCGACATTAATGCAAAATAATAAAATAAAACCTTCCGATGTGACCGCTCCACCTTTTTGGGTCTTTCATCAAACAGCTGCTTTCCACTTGTCTGAGTATTAATAGCGACAGTTTAATGCTCCACTTAAAGTCCCGGAGTTCTTCTTACAAAACACAGCTGCAGCATGAGTTAAGACTTGCTGATAAATATTTAAGGTCTTTAAGTCTCCTCGCTGAAAGATGTAAAAATGACCATCGCTGGATCCGCTTACCTTCATTAAAAGCCACGGATCCTGCTGCCCGGGAGGACAGAAAATCCCACAAATTAACATAATTAGCAAATGAAGCCAATCTGTTGGATTTCTGACAGCCGACACCTTCATGCAACTTTCTCGGGTCCGGGCAGACAATGACTTTTATAGAGCAACCTGTGCTTGAAAGATCCATTGTGGGATTTGCTTACATTCGTTTAAAACTACAGAACCTGATGGAGGAAATGATAATTAATCCCATAAATTAACATACCCGGTGAAAGAAATTATACAGAAATGCTTCAGACTATTGTCCACCTTCATGCAACTTTTTTGTTAGGTCCCTGTAAACAATGACTTTAGTGGAGGGACTGTTGCATTAAATATGCAAAAATAACCATCCAGGGTCATTAAATGCCTCATATTCTGCTGACTGAAACTAAAGAAAATCCCTAAGTATAACATAAGCAAACAGTGAAGCAATTCTATGGGATAGATGGTCACATTCATTGTTAGGCGCAGGGTAGGTGTTGATCTTAGTTGTGTGACTATAGCATAGCAATGGAGGAGCATCAGAAGGACAAATTCACAAGAGGACAATAAATTTACATGCAAGTCAACAAGTAAAAGTTGCATTGTGGCGCAAATTGATGAGGCTCAAAAAGTTCCGTTATAGGATTTCCATATGGCTGGGATCATACAGCTAGGACAGTATATATAAAATATCTACTGTATATTTTGATTTTTAGAGATCAGACCACCTTGACCCCACTGACCCTGTAAATTGGGGTGTCCAGTGCCCCAATTCTAACAGAGACCTGAATGCAGGTATTTGGTCACTTTCTATTACAATTAAGGCTGTTTTTTTTTTCCATAGTCAATAATGTTGAGGGATCATAAGGCAAACTCTTTGATATAGGGAACGTGGGCTGCTCTTGATCTAAAATGGAGGTATCTGTATATCCTGAGGTTATATGGATTATATAGGATTTCTGACAGCCACCAACATGCAACTTTCTCATTAGTCCAGTGGTAGATGTTGGGCTTAATCATATGACAATTGAGGAGCACCAGAGATGCAAAATGGACAAATTCACAGGAGGACACTGAATTCACATGCAAGTCAACAAGAAAAAGTTGCATTGTGGTGCAATTTGGGTGCATAAACATGCTCAGATATAAATGAAGGTAGACCAAGACAGTGGAATGTTCCCATTCATTTCTATAGAAGTTTGACTCAAGCAGTTGGGCTCAAAGAGTTGCTTTGTAAGATTTCCATTACCTTATGGCTGGGATGACATAAGCCAGTAAATACAGAATATCTACATGTTTGATTTGTAGAGGTCACAGCACTCGGATTCTTCTGACCCTGAGAAATCGGGGTGTCCAGTATCCCAGTTCTTAAAGAGACCTGATTGCAGCTACTTGGACGCTTAAAGGGGTTGTCCCGCGCCGAAACAGGTTTTTTTTTTTTTCAATAGCCCCCCCCCGTTCGGCGCGAGACAAACCCGATGCAGGGGTTTAAAAAAAAAAAACGGATAGTACTTACCCGAATCCCCACGCTCCGGTGACTTCTTACTTACCTTGCGAAGATGGCCGCCGGGATCTTCACCCTCGGTGGACCGCAGGTCTTCTGTGCGGTCCATTGCCGATTCCAGCCTCCTGATTGGCTGGAATCGGCACACGTGACGGGGCGGAGCTACGAGGAGCAGCTCTCTGGCACGAGCGTCCCCATTCAGAAGGGAGAAGATCGGACTGCGCAAGCGCGTCTAATCGGGCGATTAGACGCTGAAAATTAGACGGCACCATGGAGACGAGGACGCTAGCAACGGAGCAGGTAAGTGAATAACTTCTGTATGGCTCATAATTAATGCACGATGTACATTACAAAGTGCATTAATATGGCCATACAGAAGTGTATACCCCAACTTTGTTTCGCGGGACAACCCCTTTAATTTATTGTTATCGTTGAGGCTGTTTTTGTTTCTCTCATAGCCAAAAAAGTTGGGGGGTCAAAAAACGAACTCCTCAATTTGGAGAGAATCAGTTGATCATGACCTATAAAATAGAGGTGTCCGAATTCCCTCAGGCTACATGCACAAGTTTGGTGTAGCTGCAGGGTGGGCAATTGTGAAGGTAATATTAGGAGGAGGAAGTACTGGAATGCCAACATTAACTCAATGATGGAGTAGATCGGAAGCAAAGATGTTTGGGATCTGTGGGTATTCCAGTAGTTGACCACCAGCAATGCACTCTTTATAGTACATCCAACTGATGCACCTTCCCACCTCAATGTCCATCTGCAAAGCTGAAACTTGGTGCATTGAGTGGACGTCTTCTCCTCACTGTGTGCGCGAACAATCCTCTCATTATGGATAGCGTATGCATGTGCATACAATGAAGAGAAGGAGTCCACACAATGTACCGAGCGCTGGCTTTGCAGGCGGACAGCGGCAGAAGATAGAGGCAGTTGAGTATGAAATTCACATCCCCGGACTCTGCACCCCCTGTCCTATTGTAATGCGACCTTGTAAAGTGTTTGTTACTCTGATGTTTCCTTTATTGTAACATTCATAATTAGGCTGCTGTGGCTTTAAGTGTTTGCAGTGCCATTTCCCTCTTGAGAAAGGAGTCACAAGTTGGGAGGTGGAGTCATAGCCATACCGTTTAGTAAAGTTGCTGTTCAAACAGCAAGATGTGATGTTCCGCGAGTCCTGAGGATCATATGAGTCCGGTGTACCCTGAGCTGTTGGCACTTCTGACTGGTAACTGCCATACCTTCCTCTGACGTGACATTATGGACATATCTAATGGCTTCCCCCGCTCCACTCTCCTTAGCCGAAGGCCAATTCACTGACCCTCGGGCTTCCATATAAACTATGAGGCCTTAACCTTAGTTTATGGGCTAACAGGTCGTTACAGATTCTCTTTATATTCAGATGGGGATGGACGAGTTCATGCTGTGCAGGTCATAAACCAAATGGGAAGATGGAACAATGCCTCTTCAGCGCCACCTATTAGAAGGCAGCATTCGCATCCGCACGGGCTACAAACTCTCGCTACAAAACATCACTCATGTGAAAGAACCCATTGGAAACCATCAGCTTCACATTGTAACAGTGATTTTGTGGCCCGTGCGGATGCAGCCTCAGCCAGAGTCTTCTCCAGAAGCAAAGGATGAATCATGTACAGATGGAGATACAGGCAGGCGACGCAGGAACCGGGGGACGATGCGGACGCCGGGCTTACAACAATATATTTTTTATTTTAACAAATAAACTTGGAGATGAAGTTGGCAACAGAAACTTCTGTTAATAGACAATCAATGTGTGGTTATTCAGAAAGGTTAGACAACTTAATTTACTCTAACCAGGAGAATGCTTCTGTCAGGACCGGAGGCTCTCGGGGTCTCCGTGCCCGCACGGCCGGTCCTATCACCCGGGCTGCAGGGGTGCGGCCCAGGGGAGCTCCGGTCTTTGTGACCTCCCCTTGCCACCGTAATCCTGGATGCCGGCTACGGGCGCATGCTCCCGTGCTCAGGGAGCGGGCGCCTAGGTAGCCCGGTAGCTGGGGACGTGGCAGGTGCTGTCCCATGCCATGCCCCCCTTGCCATGACACCCGGGTGCGCTTTCTTTGTCTCTGCCTGTCTTTAGCAGGCGACAGGGGTTGTCTCCCCCAGTGTCCTGTGATTGGGGCTGCTGCTGTCAGGCTCCCCGCCCCAATCAGCCACTGGGGCGGGAGTTCTGACAGCATTTAAACTGCTCAGTTATCTTCTGACCTTGCCAGTGTATGTTTGGTCTCCAGCTACACCCGCATTACCTTGAATTGATGCACTATTTTGTCTCACTTGCTTTGGACCTGACTTCGACTTCGCCTGACCCCTTGCACCGCGTTCTCCCCTGTTTCCGACCCGGATTGCCTGACCTACTTTTGTGTGTGTTTTCCTGTATTTTTCTGTGAGTATGACTCCTGCCCCACATCCCTAGTGAGCCTGGGGACTGTTCCCCAGTTGTCGCCCTAGGGCCTAGCCTAGGGGGGCAAGTAGGTAGGGACAGGGGTTGCACAAGGGACTTACACCTGCCCGGACTCCAGTTGTGACAGCTTAATTACAAGGTCAGTAGGGTGTGGTAATAATCTGTTAAAAATCACAAAGATTGGCAACACACTTCACTGTAGACCGCATGGTAGTACCATCAAACGTTTCAAACCAGCAATGGTGGTTGCCTGCATACAGTCTGAAAGCAACGCAAGTGTTGTCCAACACCTTGTCCACGATTAGTGGATAAATATGTGTTCCTCTGATGTTGGCTTGAGCTCATGTATTTTAAGTGACAGGCCTGCTTTTAAGTCACTACCTGCATCCACATGTTGAGCCTTTTCCTGAGGGCCAACCTCACTTACATATCTCCAGCATGTTCAGTACCATAATGCAGGTGATGTGTCTTTGGATGTCTTTTGGTGGTACCCCAATTCACAAGGCTGGAGGATGATGTGAATCATTTGTAACAGTATCTCTAGCTGTAGTCTCTGCAGCTTTGTTCTCTCAGTGACATTGGTTCTGGCTCATTATGGAGCTGCGCTTCTCAAACACCTCCTTTTTGTCTGCCACTATCCTTCTCTAACAAGCACAGATTCTCCATACATGTCCTCCATGGCTCCCCAGGCTGACTCCACTCTCCTTTGGCAGCTCTTTCTCCCAGCAATGCAGTTTCTCATCAGGCTCATTACCCCCGGAATTGCTCTCCAGCTTACAGATCTCTGTAATCTCAAGTCCTCCAGATCTTTCACCTGACCTCTTCAGCCAATGGGAAGTCACATACAATATGCCATAGAGAAATATACAAACTGTAGTAATGTATGTCAGACAGTAGAGGTTGCCCTCATGTCCTCCAATTACAGTACAAACCGGGCTCCCCCTTACACAGAGAAGCTGTTTGGGGGGGGGGTTGACCCTTATCAGTGTGCAGTAGGTTGCTGGCTTGGCTTGGTGGGAGGCCTATGATGCGGCTTGGGAAGGGTGACATTTCTCCTTAGGGAGAGCACCTGGAAGGTGTGAGGAGACTTATAAGGCCATGCATGCTTCTGTGGGAAATGTATGCAAACAGTAAGACGGAACATTGCCTCTACAGCGCCACCTATTAGAATGAAGCCATGAAACAGTGATGTTGAAGGGGTATTCCCTTCTTGAAAATTCCTGAGATCCCGGGCACCAGATTTAGATGAAGGAAGTGTGCAAGCCCCGGCCTCCTCTGCTATTTCTTTCCATAGAAGAGGTAGCCTGCTTCCCTGGCAACAAGCAGTAAACAACCAGAGGGCAGAGGAATCAATAGCTGCAATATCCAGAGAACGGAGCATTTTGGAAATAAAATCTTATGAGCTAGTGCATTGTTTTGTTTTTCTGAACCCTTTGAAATAGGATTCCCGAGCTGGGAATACCCCTTTAAATACAACTTCAGTGGGGTAAATCCTCGGTTATAAACCTGCAGTGACGGATATCGGGCTGTAAGAGGTGGATGTTATAGAACTGTCCATTTCATAACTCTTAGAAATGCTCCCCTCAAATTATAATGATGCAACCTGATGAAGTGAGCCACAGAGATTATAAATCTGACTGCATGAAAGCCGAGAGCGAAAGTGATGTCATCAGAGTCCTTGTAGCTCTTCTATAAGTATCACTGTCAGAAGGTCTCTACTGAAAGCCACCCAGCAGGAGGTCACTGCTTCATTTTAATCTCTGTTGCTGCAAGGAGTAAGATAAATCCTTAAAGAGACCCTGTCACCATCTTTTTGCACCCCTCTCTGAGGGTGGCACAAGGTAGCGACAGTCATGCTGATTACAGTGGTATGTCTGCTGTAAGGATCTGTGCAGTAGTTTTTGAGAAACTTACATTTTATAAGTAGCAGCACATGCTAATAGATGATTACTTAAAGTAGTCCTGGATATTCATGAGCTGTAGCCTAGCCACACCTATCCCACCATCCAGTCACTGATCAGCTGCCTATTAGAGAGGGCTGTCAATCATTGGCTGGAGGGTGGGGTGGGTGTGGTCAGCCTGCAGCACATGAATATGCAGGACTAGTTCTGTGTCTGGGTGCTACTAATAAAATGGAAGTTTCTCCAAAACTACTGCACAGATTCATACAGTAGACATATTATTGCAATCAGTGTGACAGGTACCCTTTTATGGTGCTCTCAGGACTGTAAAAAGATGGCAGCAGATTCCCTTTAAAGGGCTTTTATTCTGTTTAATGCAAATCAAGTGAAATCATCAAATATTGAAACGTTTTACAACTTTCTAATAGACTTTTTGTTTCCAATATCTCTGCTTGCTGTTAGTGAATGGCAACAAATCTGTACAGGACTCAGCCTCTGGATGCAAACAAGACTCCTACTTCTCACAGCTGAGGGCTTGCTACAGTTGTATGCAGTCTTGGCGATCTGTTATGGCTGGAGACTGATACACTATCCCTGCACTAATACATTGTAACAACGTATCAGGATAGAAGAGAGATTTGATCTGTGGATAATTACAACAAACTCTCAGTTTAGTCTGTATTCACATAGATGCTTGTGATCTGTTTGATTTTTAATGCAATTTTCCAAGGATTTTTGTGACTTTTTTTTATCCATTTTTCACACGTAAAAAAAACTGCTAACTATACAGGTTTGGCACTTCACTTCCTCATTCTCTTCATTTTTTTAAGATCTCTATGGTTACGTGTTAAAAACAGTTCATACTCGCATCATTGTTTTTTTGCATCCATTAACTTGAATGGGCGATTTTTGTCAGAAAATCAGACTAAGGGCCTATTTATACGCCAAGGCGTCAATTTCGTTGGGCCTGGGGAGACATTCCCCCTTCCCTCCCCCTCGCCGGATCACCTCCTCTCTCCTCCCCTCCGATAGTTTGCAATGGGAAGGGGCGGGACGGGGGTGGAGCTAAGCTCCCACCCAGGGGCGTAACTAAAGGCTCAGGGGCCCTGATGCAAAACGTGAGCTGGGGCCCCCCCTCTATCTGTATCTGTACCCGTACCCATACCTAAACCATGCTGCACAGAGACATAACTTGAAGCTCCCCGGCCCCAATACAAAACCTGTAACAGGGCCCCCAACTATAATGCTTTAATCATAGTACTGGGCTCCCTATATGGAGAAGAGAGACCTTATGGGCCCCCTAAGGCTCCTGGGCCCGGGTGCAACCGCATCCCCTGCATCCTCTATAGTTACGCACCTGCTCCCACCTCTTGTCTGCACGCAGCAATTGGAGGGGTCAGAGTTTAGCTCCGCCCCCTCCAATTGCCAACAGCGGCAAGGGGCAGAGAGGAGAAGAGAAGAGGGAGGGAGTTTAGCAGTCACGCTGCTAAACTCCCTCCCACTTTCCTTCTTTGGCTGCTAGCATAGGTTCCCATATACGCCCCTGTGCACTGATGCATTGTAAGCCAATGCATTAGAGGGGCAGCATATGTTGACTGGGCTGACCCGCCGATATATGCCCGTGTGAATAAGCCCTAAAAAAGGACATACTGCATTTTTTTTTACTTGGACAGTCCATTAGAGTAAAAACAAAACGCCTGTGTGAATGTTCCCATTCAAATCCATGTTTTTGATTTCCATTTCCATATGATGTTAGTCTGGTATTTTTGGACCGAAAAACACATGGAGACATCGCTGTGTGAATGCAGCCTTAGACCGGTTTCATACGGCCAAGAATCTCACACAAGTTTGGTGTGTGGCAATGGGTACAAAGCCCGCATGAATATGAAACCCATTCTTTTGAATGGAGTCATATACACGAGCGAAGTCTTCCTGCACCGCATGGTGGTAAGGGAAAGAATCGCGGCATGTCCTGTCTTCTCACATTCTTCGGAACGCACCGCCCATTGTTTTCATCAGGACAGTAGAACACATTGCACGCCATCTGAGGGTCGCTACTTCACAGAAGTGATGGGAGAAGGTTTTGCCAGAAAAGCGCCTCACATTAGCGTGGAAACACACGTTGGCGAGCGCGACATCGGGACAAGTTTCTTAGCGTGGTTTTGCACTCACCCATGTGTAGCTAGCCTGAGAAAAATGTTCGGTCAGGATGGAGTTTTAGCCTTTGGATATCAACAAAAGTCTTCATATTCATGATAGGAAGCAAAGAGCATGAAACATGAAGTATAGTAGAAAGTGGCGGAACGCATTATTACAGAATGATTAGACTTAAAGGGGTCTTCCAGGCTTTTACTATTGATGACCTAATAGTTGATCGGCAGGGGTCCATGCCAATCAGCTAATCCTCCAGCCCAATGTTAGTTCAGCTGAGTTGAATGTCATCTGTGGTCTCGGCCATAAAGGTTATAGTAGGCATTGCTGCCATTGATTTCAATGGGAGTGAAGTCGTCTATTAAACTTCAAGCCTTGACCACCAATGACAAAATCCGTCCCCACTTCACTGACAACAACTAGACAATTAGCTGAGATCCAGAGTGGCGGACCCACGCCGAACAACTATCGGTGACCTATCCTGTGGATAGGTCATCGATATTAAAAGCTCCACAAAACCTCTTTAACCCCTTAAGGACCAAGCTGTTTTGTACCTTAAGGACCAGACACTTTTTAGGGATTTTACCCATGTGGTGGTTTAACTGCCCTATTTTTTTCCTTCAGCTACCAAAATTATTTTTGCTGCATGTTTTTTCTGTGACATATAGGGCGATTTTTTAAATATGTTTTTCACTGACTTTTTTCAGTTTTTTAGTTTTATTGGGGGTAAAGAGCTAAAAACAATGATTTTTTTTTAAATTTCTAGTTATTTTTTTTTATAAATTAGTATATTCACGCTAAAATAAAGTTTGGGAACGGGTTCCTCGTTTTGTTTTGGACGTTTTGATATATAATATGTATGGTTTTGGATTACAGGGCGCATATAGTGACAGCTTTGGTTGGCGTCGTCTTTGGCTTATTTTCTTTCTTAGGGCTTATTTAAACGACCGTAATCGGCAGGGTTTTCATGCCAAGCTGATATATGGTGTCCTTGTCTGCTGGGGTAGGAGCATCCATAGGAGCCTCAGTTACAGGGAGAAACATCCCCTGTAGTGACAATAGTCACTGGCAGAGCTGATCGGGGTCTGCTACGACCCTATAGCTCTGCTATTGCAGCGAATCTTGGGGGTCACATGACCGCCGACTCACGTAGTGAAAGAGATACTTTCACTTTTTAGTACATAGTGCTCCTTGCGCGATGTGTACTAGAGAAATAGGAGGCAGAAAAGCTTAAAACCCACTTCTCCCTCCACCTCTGGGTTATCAGCTGTGACTAACAGCTGGCAGCCCGTCCTACTTCTGATTGATTGTAGAAGCAGGAGGCTTTAATCCCCGCCATAATTTTTCATACAGCTGGGCTTTAGGGCTTATTCACAAGAGCATATATCAGCTGCTGTTTTTTTTTAACGGCTGGCCAATATACGCTACCATCTGAGCTGTCTCTCCCTTTCCCTCACTGGCTCTCTGCCTCTTTCCTCCCCTCTGGCTGTTTGCAATGAGAGGGGGCGGGGCTAATTTTCTGGCCCTCCCCTTGTCCACAGCCGACAATAGGAGGGCAGGATGGGGGCGTGACTAAGTGCCGCCCCTGTCCTGCCCCCTCCCATTGTAAACAAAGGGGAGGAGAGAGGCAGAGAGCCAGTGAGGGGGTGGGAAAGACAGCTCAGATGGTAGCATATCTTGTCTGGCCATGACAACAGCGGCTGATATACGCTAGTGTGAAAAAGCCCTTAAGCCTGGGACCAAGCGCCGTAAATTTACAGTGCTTGGTCCTTAATGGGTTAAACATAGTTCAGAGTTAATAAAAACTCTATTCAGCCATTGTTTTTCTTTATCTGTTTCCAAGAGAGCCGGCTGACCACCATTATGACTTGCCGTCACCATACTTTCCCAGACCCCTGAAAGGCACCCATGTCTTTTAATGCAGTGATAATGCTTCCTTAGATTCCCTATTGCAGCATAATTACTCAGATTTGCCCTTAGAAAGGCTAGTAAAATTGTAAGATAACCTCTATGGGATTGGTTAAGCTGTCCCCAATTTTCTTGCCCAATACCGAAGATGTTTGTACTTAATTTAGAGCAAAAATCACAGCAGGAAAAAAGAAACAAAAATATAAAAAAAATAAATTCTGAGTTTTGCTGTGGGGCCCCATGATGGGGCTTAGCTGTGGGGCCCCATGAGCTCTATGTACTCCCTAAAGATGGGGTACGTTTTATTTAACAGTGACTATGGACTGGGGTTCCACAGACGCCAAAGTCAGTTTACAATGAGCTACAGATGGCATCTCTAATATCTCGTCCCGGTTCACCCTACTTATAAAGTAACCCCCCGCATCCCATGTAGGATATTACTTGGTTGCTGCTCATAAGGTTGTAACACATCGAACGCATTAGTTCAGTTTACATGTTTCTTCACTGATGTCACAGAAATGACAAAGGAGCGGGCCGTGTTCCTCATTTTACATGGGGCCTTAATGGCTGGCCAAAATATTATTAGAGAAATGAGATACACATTGTGGATGTTTTCTTTATCCTGGAAAGTTACAATGTTTCCAATAATGCCACTTTATGGAGAAGAAAAGACCAATGACTCATTAGTGATACTAAATAAATATTCATGGGAGTGCAAAACATCTGACTGCACCATAATCCGTCTCTAATATAAGTGGAGTCCGTAAATGCCTTCTCCACCCGAATGATGAACCTCCATGGGCTCGGAATGTTCCTTTTCTATTAATCGGCATAGTATTTCACTTGGTAGAGCAGCAGTTTGTGATCCAGAGCTGCTCTTCTTACAGGAAGCTGCAGTTACATGCATCACTTCCTCAGTAAACCAGCAATAGACTGTTACCTACAACTTCCAGCATGCATAGAGCTTGTCTTATGGCCAGCGCTGTAGCTCCGCCTACAGCGTACAGGTCCTACACCTTACTGGCACCAACGTCCCTGCTGAAGCAGACAGACCAGAACTTACAGCACTCTGAACTGCACATGAGCAATACAACGTAATGCTTCCTTCCCTGTCCTCCCATCATGCACTGCTCCCAGGATGTTGGAGGCTATAGACAGGAGAGGAAGTAGGAAATACAGACAAGATGTCACAGGAAGTTGGGATATTTTTTGATATTTTGTGATATAGAGAGAAGATGAAGAAAGTCTCTAAACCGGCTACAGTAAACCTATTACAAAGTGACTTATTCTGATGATGTACGTTAGATTGTTAGTCTGTTACCGGCATATCCCTTTAAGTTCCATGATGCATGAAATTCCCTGCATAGCCATAGAGTTGCATGATAAAATTCTGGTTGCTTGCAGCCACCACTAGGGGGAGCTTCGGAGTACTTTGAAGACTGGTTTACTAATGAATTCAATGTATATAGAGTATACTATAACCTCCTGAGCTTCCCCTAGTGGTGGTTGCAGGCAGACAGGATTTTATCATGTAAGGGCCCCTTTACACAGGCCAATAATTGTTTGGATTCCTGCAATCTGAATGATTATTGCTCAGTGTAATTACATGCGCAGGCCAAACCCCGAACGATAATTTATTCACTCACCGTTCTTCGTCCAGCTTATGCATGCATAAAAACTGAGCAAGGATTGGTCTGTGTAAACAGGCAGTTGTGCATCTATGAATGTCTCCTGTTTACTATGAATACAGTCAGGCAGGTTGGAACGATCTCCAGCCCACTCTGCCGCCATTCACTGAGCCATGATTCCCTGTTTCCCCAAAAATAAGACCTAGTATGATTTTTTTCAGGATTTTTGAGGATGCTTGAAATATAAGCCCTACTCCAAAAATAAGCTTTAATTACAGCTAATAAAAAAGTCAACTTAAATAGTGTCCACGTAAGTATACATGTAAGGCCGGCTGCACACAACCGTGTTGGAGTCTGCAGCGGAATCTGATTCTGTGCCCAGCCGGCATCCACATGTACCTGCCTTTTCTGAATCGTCTCTGTACTGCGGACAGTCCACATGGCGAGCCGTGGGACATGCACAGTACAGATTTTTTTTAAACCCATGCTTTTCCCGAAGTCATTGTGGAAGTGCTGCAGATCGAACAGCTTCCATTGACTTCAATGGAAGCCGTCCACATGGAATCTGCTCAAAAATAGAACATACTGCGATCTTTCTTCTGCGAGCAGAACATTGTGACTGATTTCCGCTCATGTGCAAGAAAAAGCGTTTTACAATAGCATGTTATGGGCGGTATTTGCTGGATGCCTGCTCCAGATTCCGCAGCGCAAATATGCCCGTGTGCCGCCGGCCTAAAAAAGTAAAATCGTTTTGAGCAAAAATGAATATAAGACCCTGTCTTATTTTGGGTAAACAGGATTTTTCCTGTGTAAGGGCTCAGTCACACGAGCAAAGATCCACGTGGATTTCCACGTGGAAAAACGCCCGCACCTGTGGTGCCGATGAAAATTCACACCAGCCAGAGAAAGAACATATGGGTGGCAATGGACGTGGTCATGCGGATTTTCGTCGGCACGTGGTGTGGGCGTTTTTCCACGTGAAAATATGTGCTGATCGCCGCTTGTGTGACTGAGCCCTAAAAGCATAGGAAGGACCATCGTTGGGGTGACTTGTGGGCATCTGCACCCAATAGATCGTCCCATGTAAAAGGGCCTGAACTCTTTGTCTATGCAGGAGATTTGGAGCTCTGTGTCAGAAAAATGGAGCTCTCAGCGCAGAAGTTGGGCATCTGCAGGTAAGCAGATGGAGTTTAAGGGTTGACATTACTATGAAACTGTGTTTTTGGCATGGTCCTAGCATAGAACTCAGCGTTGTTGTGTTCACTTCCTTGATTCTAACCGTGTCCTAAATTGACCATCGGGTCATCACCTCGAATGACAACAGCGCACAGAATATAACGCCACACAAGGAAGCTACAAAAATAAAGCATTGTATGTAGTAAAGGTCACAGGATACAAGAAAAGACTTTTGTTTCTTTTTCAGTTCCCATAAAAGTTTCCTTTGAGCAAGGAAAGGTAAAGTCATTGAAACCGGTCCGAGAAGAAAGGAACTGGACAGGTCCGATTGGACGGCAATAAAAAGCGGAAACTGTTGGATACATTATGACATTACTGCTCCTTCACAACCCTTTCCAAAACAGAAGAAAAGCAAAAGCCGGGGGCCAGGAGCAACCAAATGTCCATCGCTCTCTTGGCATCTCAACGTGCAGCTATGGCAAGAATGATGATGACAGATGATATACTGTGGAGTTTGAAGGGAGGTCACAGCCCGCTCGCCTGATTTGGGTTTCAAGGAAAGTATTGCTCGATAGGGAGGGAATATATTCTGTAAATAGAAAAAAAAAAACTAAAGAAAAAAAATAGCAAAGCCAAAAACAGAAGCCACATCACACGGAATAAATCCTCACTCCATAGTAGAGCATGTGCAATGGGGGAAGGGGGGGACTGGAGCCGAAGGCAAGGAAAAATAATGAGGGAGGTGGCATTGATGGAGTTGAAAGCTGCGGTGACGTCAGGCTCGATGGCAATAATAAACCCTGAAAAAATAGAAAACAAAAACTGCTCACATTTCCATATTTATTACAGGTGATGGTTTTTTTGCCATTGTAACATATACAGTAAGTGTCGGTCTCAAAAGGGTTTTAACCCCAAAGACATCTGTCTTGGGGTAGCTGATGTTGCAATGCAGATTCAGGATATGATGCAGCAGGAGGAGTTACAAAATAACATGGTAACATAGTTTAAAAGATATATGTCCATCCAGTTCAGCCTATTACCCCCCAATGTTGATCCAGAGGAAGGCAAAAAAATAACCCAATGAGGTAAAAGCCAATTTTCGCCATTTAACAACGTTACAATAACACGTAGGCTGGTTAACTATTACCGTAGAATCACCTGTCACCAGCAGTATACGTGATGCTGTAACCAGATCAGTCCTGTAGAAGTATAACTCTCACAGTGTAATGCACAGTTTGTTCGTGTCTCAGTCTTTTAGAAAAGCGAATTTCCATATCCAAGTACCCTGCCTTCTTAAATATCACAGTCTATAACCCGGATTTGAGCAACTGGAATTTACACAATGCCCGTGTCTGTTTTATTATGTCTTTCTGCTAATGTCTCTTCTCTAGCAGTTTTGCTGAGGCCAGCCTCACTTACAATATGTTGCCAGCACACTACTCAATGTCCGCCTTGGTTTTGATCTGTGACTCTACAGTGCAATCCTGTGTTCTTTTTTGCTGGCATGAGGCAGTCTCAATTTCCTCCGCATGGTGCTCTCCGCCATCTCCAAACAGCCCCTCTCTCATCCAGGGGTTCAAGCGCCCCCCGTCCTCTGCAGATCATTGCTCCCTTTCTGCAGCAACACCTAACTCACTTACACAATCCCAGCACTCTCTATTGTGATGCTCCAGGAAATTGTCCTTTTGGAATGCTGACATCATCACTAGGATGCTCCTCAGGGAGCATGCTCAGTTCGGTTTGGAACAGCCATCTTGGTGCTCCGTTGTGAAGCCCAGTACACCTTTTAGGGTCCCACCACTGGGGATCCAATCACTGTAATCCCCAGCAATGCCCCGAACTATGTCCTCAAATATGCCATGTGAATGGAGCTGCAGTGCACATGCTCGACCACCAATTCATTCACTTCTGTGGGGCAGGCAGAAATCAATGCACTCGACAATCTTCTTCAATTCTATAGCAGTGAATGGAGCGGTGATGCACACACTCGACCACTTATCCATTCACTTCTATGGAACCACTGTAGTTTGATGCACTTGGCAATTTCCTTTTGTCACTGGAGGGCATTAAAGGGAATAGTTCGGAGGATCACTGGAGCTCTGACCCTTGGCACCCCCAGCGATTAGACATTTATTCCTTGTTCTGTGGATATCCAGTGAATAGGGAATAGATGTCTTTGGTGGCAAAACCTCTTTAAAGCAACAACCGCTGCATATATTTGTAACTTCACAAGCTTCTACAGGCATAGAAAATCATGGCTGCTTTATTCTAAAAAGAGCGCCATACCTGTTCACAGGTTGTGTCTGGTATTGTAGCTAACCCTCATGCACTTCCCCCACAGTTTCAGTACCACACACAGCCCATGGATGGGTTTGGAGCTTTTTCTGGAACAGAGCATGCATGTTTTTCCAAAACTTGTACAACCCCATAAGACCATGTTCACATGATAGCCGAAGTGTTAGGTCCACATCAGATTTTCACGACTTGGATCTGCCACTTAATCTGTGGCAGAACTCTGTGGCTGAACTTTGGAGTTCAACCGGAGACTTTCATGCGGATTCACACACAGATTTAGCCCCAGTCAATGTAAAAAGTTTTTCTACACAACGTAGATTTCAAACTCTGCGCATAACAAAATCTGCCTGTATGAACAGATCTGGATTTCCATAGCATTCTGCAGAATGCTAAAATAGTGCAGAATTCACAGCAGATTTGGGGACAGAATCTGTAGTAAAATTACACAGTAT
The DNA here is from genome assembly GCF_035609145.1 of Eleutherodactylus coqui. Classification (NCBI taxonomy): domain Eukaryota; kingdom Metazoa; phylum Chordata; class Amphibia; order Anura; family Eleutherodactylidae; genus Eleutherodactylus; species Eleutherodactylus coqui. The sequence goes on along the minus strand of NC_089844.1, from coordinate 41,489,550 downwards.
GAACAGGATCTAAGGGGTTTTTCTATCTTAGTGACTTATAACATTTTGTTAAAAAATGCCAGTACCCCTTGTAACTTCAAAAGATTAGTCATTCTCTCAGGGCCACCATCTTTTCACACAAGACATGTAGCGTTGCACTCACGACTTAGTCCACAACAGTAATCTTCTCTTTAATTGGATTCTGCCAGGTTTATTTGCTATCCTTCACTGCAAAGTTTCCATACAGCAAGATCAAGCACTTGACATCAACAATGCTCAGGAACTAAAACAAAGCCTGGCCACCTGGCCTTTAACTAAACATTTTCCAATGTCCTCTCCAGCAGGCCTAGAACCTCAGACTTCACATCAGCATGGCATGACCTTTGGCCATCCTCTGACTTTGGTTCCATATCATCCTCCAGCTTGTCGCATCCTGTTTTCCTGATGACAGCCTCCTGCTACTTTTCTGGCTATTCTACAGTTCCCTCATCACTCCTTCTGCCATTTAGTGATTATTCTAGGAACTGCAGCCTGCAAATCTAACCAGGAAAGCCCACACTGTACCTCCTTCCTAGGATTAAGGTTGAAGAACAGGAAGATTCCATAGACTCTGCACCCCAGTCTAGCTAGTGCAAAACCAATTGCAACCTCATTCTGAAAAGAGTTGCCTCTAATGAGATGACCCCTTAATGAGACTATAGTATGTAGGTAGGGTCCTACCTGAGCTATGTCAGACGATGGTACTTGTGAAGGTCCATGCCCTGTGACATCCATCAATCACTACAACAAAACACCATATTGCATTGTAGTGCAACTCAGAGACACAAAGATCCTGGAGTCTATGGAATCTCCCATTCACTGTAACAGTACTGTATGCCCATGGCCTTCGAGTCTCCTTTGTTTTAGCACTTGCTATAGGTCACAGAGCACATAGACCCATCAAGGATGTCTTGGAAATATCAGTGACATGTCAGGGGATATTTAAAGATGAAACCTATCTCCCGAGAGTTGTGATACTGGAGTTAGTGTTGAGCAAACCAAACCAGCAGTTTCGGGTCAAACTTTGCCAAAAATTCAGTTTGTTGTGAACTTGAACCTTGGGTGGTTTTTACCTGCTTAACCCACTAAAATAAGACAAAGAAGGCAGTGGTGGTTATGTGGCTCAGTGGTTAGTACTGTTCACTTACAGTGCTGGAGTCTCAGGTTCAAATCTGACCTGGGACAACCTCTGTTTGGAGTCTGTATGTTCTCCCTGTGCTTGTGTTTATTAATTTTTTTAATAAAACTCCACAGAAGTTCTCCTTAATCAGAACCTAGGACTCCAGCACTGAAAGCCAACAGTGCCAACCATTGAGCCACCATGCCTCTTCCTATAAAGGAGATCTTGTCCTCCAGAAGAGGAGGAAGCATGGTGACTCAATGGTTAGCATTATTATTTTGCACCACTTAGGTCATGGGTATTAATCTGATCATTGACAACATCTGCATGGAGTTTGCATTAATGTTTGTTGAAACCTACACAAACATCCATGCCACTGGTGTAACTATAGGGGATGCGGTTGCACCAAGGCCCAGGAGCCTTAAGGGCCCATAAGGCCTTTCTTCTCCATATAGGGAGCCCGGTACTATGAATAAAACATTAGAGTTAGGGGCCCTGTTACAGGTTTTGCTTTGGGGCCCAGGAGCTTCAAGTTATGCCTCTGATCCATGCAGATGTTGGAGAAACCTTTCCGTTCTTTTCAAAAGTTTACTCAACACTAACCAGAGCTGTTTCGCCTGCTGAGGGTTTGACACTTTATTTTCCTTACAGAAGCAATTTGGAAACATTACTCAAACCCATCAGCACAGAACACAATCCTGTAAATCTTGCTACTGGGATAGAAATTGAGGACTAAGTCAATATTAAAATAAAATGATGTTCCTAAGAGGGTTATTGTCTCGTCATGATCAACCATTATAACTGGACAATTGCACAAAGCAAATTCAATGATGGGACGGAAACCCACCGCTCGTAATGAGATTCAACCTCAACTCTCAATATTAAGATGAGAATTTTTGCAATTAAAAAAGTAGCTGGGTCATCAACACTCTCCGCTCTTCTATCCTCGTACCAAGACATCCACCATTATCATGCCCCCAAAATCTTCCCATGAAGCCAGAGATATTTCACAAAACATATACGCATGGGTCATGTAACGTATTATATAGTGTAATATCTCGTTCGGTTTAAGATTCTCTATAATGAATGGTATGAGATGATGATACAATAGTGATATTATGCCAACAAGGAGCACCACAGCTTCTGCGGATCAAATCCAGAGTCCAACCACGCACGAACGCACAGTCCATTGTTTGCACCTCATTAGTAGCCTATCAGTAGGAGGTGTTGTATTTCAGGCTTCCATTATTTCAGATCATCCTAGTGAGATTAATGCTCATACAGTTCCTTCTGCAGACATCACGAGACGACACATGGGGTCTGCCATTGTTCTCTTCTTCTGCGTGTTGACATGACTCGGCTGGAATGTTCTGTCGATTGTTGTCTAATTTATGTAAACACTCAAGTTGTCATCGTTTCTTTTAACTTGCTGTCCATTTGGAGATGTCTTGTTCCCAAGTGTGACATCACTAGACTCACTGTCTGCCAGCAGACATAAGGTGATATCATAATATGACCCTGTTCCTCCAATCATATAGAAATATGCGAGATAGTATGGAAGAATGTGCCCCGGATGGGGCCAACTTGAGCTGAGGACCATCCATAGGATACCCATCGCAGCTCCTAATGCCTTCATCCATAGTAGCTATGCCTTTGTCTTTGTCATTGTTGATGGAGTCACTTTATACATACCATCTAGTTTTGATCCTAAGCTTCTCCTGGCCCACCAGGGTTCATATATTTTTAAATTTATTTTATTCTTTATTCATTTTTTTAATAAAACACTTAATTAAAATTCTTCCTCAAGTGTCCAATCCTTATTAAAGGGGTTAGCCACTTACTTAGAAAGTTGCTTCAAAGTATACAAGGGCAAGAATGCAGCCTATTAGAGATTAGTGAGTACACTCGCTAAGGCACATTACTCTCACCCTCTCTCCCCTCGGCTCCCCGCCGCAACTCACCTGTCATCGGCGCCGGCCCCCGAATCTTTAGAGACGAGCGGGGAAATACTCGGCTAAAGCACTACTCGCTCGAGTAATGTGCCTTAGCGAGTATACTCGCTCATTTCTACAGCCTATCATTCATAGGAAGCAGGTTTACATTTTTGTAGGAATGTTGATCTTAACTTTGTTGATGATGGGCAATCTTTTCAACTTTTCAAAAGTTTGGTTTGGCTGGTTTCCCAAATTCGGACAATGTTTTGTTTGGTCCGATTTAGTTTGCACCAAAATTGAAGAGGAGAAGGAGGAGAAGGGGAAGAAGAAGGAGAAGGATGAGGAGGGGGAATAGAAGTAGTAGTAATCATTTTAGTGGGGTTGGCCAAGACGAACTGTGCAAGGTTCAGGTTTACTCCAAACCAAACTTTTAACAAAGTTTAACTCAAAACAGGGTTTGACTGTTCTGGTTTGCTCAACACTAACCCTGGTCACATGAACAGTAACATCCGACGTCCCTGCAGCGGCATGGCGTTGTGTCTGATGATCACATGGTTTCCTCTCTGGGTAGCCCCACCACCTTAGACTGAATAAGCTCACATGGCTGAGGAATATACTGAACCTGTAATTGAAGTCCAGCTCATACCATCCAAAGAGATAGGACTATCCATAGCATAGCCCATGTGATTAGTAGACAACATGATACCATTGCAGCAACGCTACATTACTGGTCATGTGACGGGGTTCAGAGCAGCAGTTTTGCCAAAATTTAAATTTGCTTCCTGTGAATGGTGGGTTGCAAATCTGCTGTTGGAGACTTTAAGGCCAAATGCACATGGTCGGGTTGGATCCCGCAGTGGAATCCGACCCGGTGTCCAACCAGAGACCCCCTACGTACCTGTCCATATCTGTGCTGCGGATGTGCCGTGCCATCGCTAGGTGATGATACGGATTCCGCGGCCATTGACTTTAATAGCATGCTATGGGCAGTATTTGCTGCGGAATCCGGCGGCGGACGCCCATGTGCATTAGGCCTTAAGCAACTTTTTAGATGAGTAGACAACCCCTTTAAGTACAATATTGGGTTTTGACGATAGAAGATAATTCCGACTGTTGACCTCTGCATATTTTTGAGCAAACTTTACTAAGTGTGAAACATATTTCCCTGTAGACACAGAGCATATTTCAGTCTTGGTGTTCCATCTAACTGACGTTGTCTTGATCCGTTGGGTTGAGGGTATCAAAGTTCTTGAAATAGTTTTCCCTCCCACAGTAGTTAATGCGTTTCTTGGCTGCTCTACTGTATATAGTGCATGGGGGTCACAAGGAAGGGCGGCCAGTGATGAAGATTCAGGTAAATGAGACCAAATATAGATGTATAAAGCCACACAGATGTATTATTTCTTTATCTAATCTGAACTGCAACTTATCATTTAGATCATTTCCTTCCTGTTCATGGACGGCCGTCTACAAACAGGATATTTCTGCTTCCCAGACTGACTGTAAGGAGGCAACATGAAAAAAGGAACAGACATTTCATCTAGTTTGGAAAATGATACAAATGACTTGTAAATGAGCACTGAAGTTTATAGGCTGCAGAGCCCATGGCGTGCAGCAGGGGGCGTATTTTGAGGTCCTCATTGGGGACATTAGAATGGAAACTGAGCGCTACATGGTGCCCACTGAAATCAATAGGTGTCCCACTTCTATGTAACTGACAAAAGGTTTACAAATATGGGGGAAGAGATGAGAAGAAAGAAGGAAAGAAGGGAAACAGTTTCTTGTGACCATGAAAGACATTTGTCCACTATTTCCAAAATGGCTCCAGTCTCACTGAATGGACAAAAAAAAAAAGATTTTTCAAATAGTGAATTACGGCAGAAATTAATTGTGGCGTCCATCCACAGGTATCAGAGGACCCAGGGCGGGCCGAGAACACCTTCCTCACACCATCACTCCTCCTTCACCTCCCTGACAGGAAGGGGTCATCGATTCATGCTGCTTGCATCAAATTCTGACCTACGATCAGCACGGTACAATAGAAATCAGGATCCATGTGTCACGTGATTTTATTTTACACTTGGGGTCACGGCGAGAATTTCCATACAGGCAAGCGCCAATTGTGAGAGGGCCGGGGCTCTAATAAAGGGCCATTCACTGCAGTCTGTATTGTAAATCTTGATTCTTTTTCAGATCTCTGGTTGCTTTCATTGAACAGGAACTGTCATTGCTTACTTCCAGAAGATAAAAATCCGACTTGAGCTTTTGGTGATCGCAGATGAATGACTCAGTTATGAGAGAGTTCTCCTGCACCGAGGAAATAAGAATATAGGATAAAGTACACAAAATAGCTCTTCTTCAAATGGAAGACAACTGTCTCTCTAGTGCTACTGATATAGGACAGTCTACAAACAGGGTGTTTTTGGTGTGTCTGATTTTATTAGACATGTTTCAAGGTTCCATAAAGGGTCAGACATTAAGTTGCACAATAACTACCCATAGGTGGCACTAGTGATTCAGTTTCCTTCCTTCTGGTGGAGAGCTAATTTACATATATTTTTCCCATGCCTATAAAGATGCCCTTCAATAGCCGTTAGTCAAATGCTCCTCTGGCTGACAGCTATTCCTTCTGCCCACCCATAAACATATACCTTGAGCTTGGCTGAGCGTACCTATGTTCTAGTAGGGAGAAGGAAGGAAGTTGCCCCCAAACACCTCTTGTGGTGGTTTATCTCCTTTGATAACTAAAGGATTGGCATATTTAAACTCAACATGTTTGACGCTTCTTTCCCCATAATCTGTCATCGCAAAAGAGTAGGGACACCCCATATACATTAGATGGTCATCCAATGGCACTGAAATTGGTGGGTAACATATATGGTATCTTAATGTTTGTTTTTTTTATTTTTCACTCATCTATTGGATAAGTCAAAACTGATAAATCGAAGGGGGTCTAACTGTTGGGACCCCATTATCCCAAAAATGGCAGTCCAGTTGGTCGCCAAGTGAACGGAGCTGAGATTGCGCTCCACTCTGCTCATTTGGAGACCGACCAGACGCCTGCTCTCAGGATCAGAATGGGTCCCAGTGGTCGGACCCCCCAAATCTATCTGTTTTCACTTATCCAATGAATGGGTAAAAACTTGAAAAAACATTAATAGGATGCTTTCACACAACAGTTTCTATGTTCAGCTTTTTGTGAACCAAAACCAGGAGTGGGTCCAAAATTCGGAAGACGTGCAAATCTTTCTGTTATACTTTCTCTCCACTCCTGGTTTTGGCTCACAAAAAACTGAACATAAAAATTGTCATGTGAAAGTGGCTTAAGGGCTCCTGTACACTTGCGTTTTTCTCGCATGTTTTTTTTCACGTGTAGAGATGAGTGAGTGTACTCGCTAAGGCACATTACTCGAGTGAGTATTGCCATTTTCGAGTACATGCCCGCTCGTCTCAAAAGATTCGGCGGCCGGCAGGGGTGAGCGGTGAGTTGCTGGAGTGAGCATGGTGGAGCGGGCGGAAGAAAGAGAGAGAGAGAGATCTCCCCCGTTACCCCCCGTTCCTCCCTGCTCTCCCCCTCCGCCCTCTGGCGGCCCCCGAATCTTTTGAGACGAACGGGCATGTACTTGAAAATGGAAATACTCGCTCGAGTAATTTGCCTTAGCAAGTACGCTCGCGCATCTCTATTCACGTGATTTTGCTGCATTTTTTTTATTGCGAAAGTCAATAGGACTTTCTAATGTTAAAAACGCATCGCACAAAAATCGCAACGCATTTTTTAACATTTGAGAGTCCTATTGACTTTCGCGTTAAAAAAACACAAAAAAGTTGCGTAAAAAAAAGCACATGAGAAAAACACAAGTGTGCAGGAGCCCTAAGTCTCAGCATACATCTTTAAGACTCCCACAAGGATAAATCATTACCTTCCGTGACCAGGACAGATGTTCATCCTACAGAAGGAAAGTTCTCATCCATTGACCACAAGCAGCGATCTTGCTTAAACGGGTTGTACCGTGATTGAAATTATCACCTATCCACAGAGTAACTTTCCGATCTGTAGGGGTCCAACCACTGGGACCACCATCGACTCCAAGAACTGGCTCTGGTGTGGGTGCGCCCTGAAATGAGGACAGAGGTAGTTGTATGTGTACACTGCTGCTCCATTCATTTTAATGGGACCGCCAGATATAGCTGTATTCAAGTGCTTGGCTATTTCCGGCAGTCCCATTAAAATGAATGGAACAGCATTGAGCATGAGTGACCACTGCTGCCTTCACATCAGGATGCATCGGAGTCCCATTCTCAGGATCGGTGGGGTCCCAAGCCACTGAATGACAAGTATCTCCTGGACTTGCACTTGAGGGCATTTCTCAGTGTTTTCCTTCTATGAATGAAGCCTTACTATAACCTTTGGGATCATCACATTTTATATTTATCCTGTTTTCGTCCACCCAAAGACTTTCCAGGCCGTTTCACTTAGTGGTGTAACCTTTGATCGCACCTAGTTTATCAGCCTCCAGTCTACCTCCTCCAGAACGTCAGATGGAATCCTAATTGATGGAACATTTTTTCTCACACCGTACTCCACCCGCAGTATTGGTTACCTGTCTGTTTATCTGCGGATGTCCCAATCTGGATGAAAAAGTATGAAGTTTATGTCTCCAAAGCGCAGACCATCGGGCGGAGGAACATGAGGAATGTTAAAGAGTTTTCTCTTAGAAGTAATAGTGTTTATATTAGAGACAAGAAGAATAAATTACTTTAATGTACAGAATTTACCATTGAGTGAAGTATCGCTCTTTGATGGCCTCGGAGGACGACTCCGGTGTGTTCTTAATACTGTGACACCATGAAAAAGGACAAACATCACTGGTGACCTCAAGATGTAGGGGCACAGTGCAAATAGTAAGTGTTTTACTAGCGGTGAGAGTGGACTTGTGTTTATCCAAATCCAGTATTTAGGAAGCAATTAATCCTTTGGGCTCATGTTATCATAAAACTCTGTGTTTGGGGTTTCCGTTACTTTGTGCCGTTATTGGGATAGTAAAACAGAGGCAAATGTTTCCATTTCATTTCCAATTCATTTCTGTAGAGTTTGTCTCAATCCATGTCCATTCTATCTGCCGTTTAATTTTATTTTTACAGAAACAATAGCGTAGACTGCTGCCCTATGTTTTTCCACCCCAAAAAATGGAAAACTGATAAAAAGTAGCCGGTGTGCAGGGTCCCGCGGTCGGAGCACATCTCCCTGGCTTGTTGTCTGGGTTGCCCGGGGCGCGGGTGCCTGACCGGCGTGAGCGGCGTGGTGCTGGTGGCATGCAGCCCTGCGCACACGCGCACCTGTGAGTGCGGTTGCCATGCACAAGCTCCCTTTTATTATGTTCTGTTGGGAGTTGGCTGTCTTCCTCTGTCCGCCCCTGGGCGGAGGCTTTTGTTTAAAGGTCAGGCAGAGACTTGCAATCATTGTCAGTTATTGGTTTCTCTCAGTGTGCTAGCTAGTCTGCCTCTGTTGGTCTCCTGCTCCTGTCATCTTGTCTGCTATACTTGCTATTATCCACCAGGTTTTCCCATCTGCCTCGGTTCTGCTTAGTATTGTTCATGTTGGTTATTTACATCTGCCTTTTCTGTTGGTATTCTACCCTTTCCATGCAGGTACCCTAGCGTCCCTTTTTCAGTCCCTAGTTAGAGTAGGGACCGCGGCCCAGTTTCCCGCCTGGGGTTAGCCAGGAGTGGAGGCAAGTAGGCAGGGACAGGGGTTGTAGTTGAGATCTAGGGCACCCGGACTGGTGTATCAAGGGTACTATACCGTAACAACTTGCTTCTGAATCCAATATTTCTTTAAATTATAAATTAGGACTGGTTTCACTTTTATTTTGCAGACCTGAAAAATGGATGATGTATAGAAGTAAAAATCAGTTCCAACAGTCAAAACTACACATGGATTTAAAAAAATCATTTTTTTACAGATGAAACATGGACGAGTCTTTAAATGCTTCTGTGAATTTAGCTTTAAAGTGGTTGTACAAGAAGGCAGAATCCTTACCCAGACCTGCAATTTCCAGCTCGCATCCAAGACCAAGTCAAATGGTATGGATTTTTCTGTGGCCATCATGTCCTTGCAGGGACTAGTTATTCGGCTTATCTAAATAACTAAGCTTGACCCTTCTCTGTCACAGCCAATGCCAATGCAGAGACAGAAAGGGGCATGCTTAGTTATTAAAATGAGCAGAACAGCTAGCCTCCTGTATTGACTTCACTAGCACAAAAAAAGTAACTACCGCATGACTGGCGTCAAAACCAAGTGCTACAGCTGAGCTGGGTACCAAAAACATCTTGGACATAATAGTGGTCCAAAGGAACGGATGTACACCCAACTTAAAAACTTGGAGAACAAACTATTAATAACGTAAGTAAAGAAAGGAGAAAGGGAAATCACACATCCTATCATACTAATATGGGGTAACCCTGCCTAAAAGCAGGGTAATCGCCCTGACGAGGGCGGCCCCACGTCCATAACCTGGGTGCTACCTAGACTGTCCCGAGATAGTAAAAGGGGGGGGGGGCAATAGTCAGATGTAAATAACAATAGTCACAACAATACTAGGAGACAGATGGAGTAAAATCAAGAAATAAATGTAAATACTAAGGCCTTATCTGGCAGAGATGACACCAGGAGGATGCAGACCGGACCAGAACTTTCATCTTCAGAGGAATAACCGGTTCCTTCTGAGAGGAGGGGCCAGAATATATGCTATAAAAACAAAAGATTGGCAAGCTGGGAGAACCACCTCCTCGTCGACCTATCAAGCCCAACACCAGCAGCTGATTGTTTACACGTGACAGGGTGCATGTGCCAACACTTCAGTGGGTCAGGACAATGTTGTGACACAAGTCTGGACCTGCATTCATGCTGCAGCCACGGCACCGTGTCACTGGACATGAGGTGAAGGTTGTGACACTGCCAGAATAGGTAAAGATTCTGCATCCCTGTACAAACCCCTTTTAATAAAATAAAAGCAGTTGCCACCTGCTGTTGAGCTCAGTGCTAGTTTGTAAGAAACAGCTGCCACTGGATATTGGGTATGCTAGAAGTTGTAGTTTCTGGAGACCACCTCTATAGCTATTACTGAAGTACAATTTCTAAAATTTCTGCACAAATAAGCAACAAAAAAAACTAAGAGGAAAGAAGCATTATGGGTGGAGCCGTCTGTAGATGTTACTGGTAACCTATGTTGTTGATCTGAGTAGGAATTTACTTTAAAACCGAACAATTCTGCAAAACTCATAACAGGAAAGTTAGTTTATCTTCATCACAAACTCCTCTGCAGGTTATTATTTCCATTCTTTTCCCGTTGGCCATACACATAGATGTTTCTTTTTTTGTCCATTCAGGGCCACTTTCTTCTTTCAGTCATGGTTCGGCTTTGTTATCCTCTCCCCGGCAACCTACATTTGGACAATTATGTAAAATGATGGTGTCAACCCACTTTGGAAAGAATACGTCTTTTGTTCAGCTGGAGAACCAATCTTTCCATTCCCCCTACTGTCATAAGCAGAATTTCTGCTTGACTACTCAGCATCTTAAATATCTTGGACATTGTGAAGACTATTGTGCCTCCCTATGGGTTCCTATTGAGGACCCCCACTGGATAATCATCTCTTAATTGTCTTAATTGTACAAGTTTAAATACTCTTATATTGTGTTTGTGCCGCTTTGTAGGCGTACAGTGTCCCTATTATCTTCCTTCAGCTCCCGGTAAACACAGCCTGCTGTGGTGAAGGCCCATTCAGATTATGGATAATTGGATATGATCAAACATGCCAGGAAAAATACCCCAAAAAAGTCCATGTAGGTGGTGGGATCATACTGGGCTGCCATCAAATTATCCAAGTGTGTGGCTTCTTCCATAAAAAGTCTCTATGTATAATCGAATTCACTCTAATGAGGTAAGCGGTGCCCGTGGAGCTGCATGGGTCATCTCCAATGGGAAATAAATAAGACTAGACTAGGCAGTGCCCAACTCTATAAACTTTTGGAAAGACAAGCAGTGAATGATGAGAGTATATTGAAGTGGTCTGCAAAGCATCTAACATGTAACCGCACAGTCAGCTGGGAGGAATGGTTCCTAGACCACACTATAGGTCTTGGGAATTTATCATCCACTAATTTACATACATTTGGCTAATGGGGGCAGCATAGTTAGGTGCCATGGGCTATACCAAGAGCACGACCCAGCAACTTACACGTCTGCACTACATAAGGCCTAAGCAGCAAGACCAACTCATATAGGTAAGAAACATTTGTTAGTGAGGAATTTATGGGTTTACCTTAATTCGACTGCATGGCCTTGAGCTGAATTCTAAGAGGGCACCAACAAAGGACTGAGCCAGGATATTTAGATACAAGGATTAGGTGTGCATTGGATGTTGGTGGTACCAAGCAACTATTTAATGTGTGTTGGCGTGTCATGACTTTCCCACCTAATAGGAGAAAGATGGATCAGGTGTTGGATTTTAATGTGTCTATTTTTTTATTCTCAGGGGAGATAAGCCACCACCAGATTCTGGGAAAAGCTTATTCCCCTCTACCACTGAATAAATATGCACTGGCCAAAGCCATCTTCACCACCAACACAACTAACATCACCAACACCATTATCATTATCACTAACATCACATCATCACTACTTGCGTAGAGCGAACCAAAACAGCTGAACCCTGCTTTGGATCAAACTTTGCTAAAAGTTGGATTCAGCACAGACCTGAATCTTGGGTAGTTTGTCTCAGCTGAACCAACTAAAATAATCTTCTTTCTCTTCCTCTTATTCCCACTCTTCCTTTTCCTGGGTGACCAGTTTGTAATACAGGACTATTATGGCTCTTATAAAGTGTTTGCACACTAGTTTTAGGGATACTGGTGAAGTTCCAGTTCAATTCAAACTAATTCGAGGCAAACCAAACTTTTTGCCAAAATTCATCAATTTGGCCAAACCAAGCTTTTGAAAATTCTGCTCATCACCAATCACTACTATTACCATGGCTATTGTTATTACCTCCACCAGTTAAAACCACCATTACCCTTGCCAGTAATACTATCTCCATCTCACTTTGCAGAGTTACAGAGTATAATGGCATAAACCCAGACAAGAAGAACATTAATTCTGATTTTCATTTGACATCTTCTGACCTTTATAAACACCGACTAGACCATGTTGTGTGCCTTTCATCTAAGAACTAGGAATTATTAGGAAATCATATTACCAGTGTTTCTGGTAGCGTAATGCGCCACACAGCTGTGCTACATGGTACATGCATTATGATTCCCACACATCACACACAGCTCTAGTACATCCATCCTGACATTACACACACAACACATTACACACACAGCTCTACTACATGCATGTTGACCCCAAACATTACACACACAGCTCTACTACATCTATCCTGACCCCACACATCAGACACATAGCACATTACACACACAGCTCTACTACATTCATCCGGACCCCACACATTAGACACACAGCACATCACACACACAGCCTCTACATCACTCCTGATTTCTACACATTACACACACAGCTCTACTACATGCCACTCAACGTTCTACTACATCTATCTTGATTCCCACCCATTACACACACAGCTCTACTATATCAATCTTTATTCCCACACATTACACACACAGCACATTACACACACAGCTTTACTACATGCATGCTGACCCCACACATCACACACGCAGCTCATTACATATACAGCTCTACTACATCCATCCTGACCCCACACATTATATGCACAGCACATAACACACACAGCCCTACTGCATCCATCTTGATTCCCAGACATTACACACACATCACATTACACACATCCATTTTGACCCCACACATTATACACACAGCTTTGTTACATGCATCCTGACCCCACACATCACACACAGCCCATGACACACATAGATCTCCTACATCATGATTCACACACACACATAGCTCTGCTACAAAGTACATTCATTATGATCCCCACACATTACACACACAGCTCTGCTACATGGTACATCCATTATGATCCCCACACATCACACACACACAGCTCTAGTACATCCATCTTGATTCCTACACATTACACACACAGCACATGACACACACAGCTCTGTTACATTCTGATTCACACACAGAGCTCTACTACATCCATCCTGATTCACACACATGACACACACAGCTGTACTACATCCATCCTGATTCACACACATGACACACATCACACACACACAGCTCTGCTACATCCACATCCATCCTGATTTCCAAACATCACCAGACTCCTGGATACAGCGATGAGCCCCAGGTCATGTGATTCCTGATTCCACCCACACAGGTGATCATATGAAGGTGACAGCATCACAGGTCCTGGTAGTAGCTGCTGTTGGCTTATCAAGTATGCATATTAACATCTTCATCAACACTTCTGCCCTAATCACCAATCAGGTTGCTGGAATTGTGAATCAGACAACCCAAACAACCAATCAGGTTGCTGGAATTGTGAATCAGAACCAATCAGGGCAGAGGTGCTGATGAAGATGTTAATATGCATCCAGTATACAGTACTTTCTACCAAACGGCACAATGGCTCCTCCCACAGCAGTGATGTCACCGCAGGTCCTTCAGCCCACCGGATCTCTGAGGTGATGGTAAGTCGGTGTCTTCTGTCAGGACTGCTGAGTTGGTTGTCTGCGATAATAACGGCTTAGTTGTATTCTCATTGTGTTATTTCTGTCCTCCCCTCTGTGTTTTATACATGTTGTAGGACCTTCAATGATGTCACCAGGGGCAGAGTGATGACATTACCAGGGGCGGAACATCAGAATCATTCACTTACTAACTAAAAAGTGGTCATTAGTAGTTTGAGGACAGTCACACTAGTTCCGATCCAGGTACATCAACGGTTACATAAAAATTCTGTTCTGTTCGAGATTTATATCCAACAACCACTCTGCAAACAAGCACCTAGAAGATTTTGTAAGCCATCACAAAGTGAATGTCCTGAGTGTAGACTTCAATGAATCAACATGAATTTGTGTACAGAATATTTTACATATTAAATGTGGATCCACTTTAAAAGCAAGGGGGCATTACCCACTCCCTGCCCCTGCACTTACATTAGCCATAACTCACAAACTTCTCAAACTTTTGGCAAGCCTAGGCGCCATCATGACATTGCTGCCTTAGTCTGTTTGTGCCGGGATGCAGGCAGAAGAGAACTTGCTGATTGTCATGGGAATAGGTCTTAAGTGAGTTTGTATTTTAATTGGCATAAAGGTGATACCATTACTATATGGGAATACAACGGGGGCACTATTAGCTTATAGGGTTACAATAAGGGCGCTATTACTGTATGGAAAACTATTGGTAGTACAATTACTATATGGGGGAACAATGGGGGCATTATTACAGTATAACATATTAGTACAGTAGGAGGGAACAATTGAGGCACTATTACTCTATGTGGGCATGCATGTGGCATAATTAGTATATGGGGGCACTTAGGGGCACCATTAGTATGCAGGAGGAACAATGGGGCACTTTTACTATATGGGGACATTAATACTATATGGAGACTTAAAGGAAGCACTATTAGTTTATGGGGGCACAATGAGGGCACTGTTACTGTATGGGGAAATTTTGGTAGCATGATTACTATATGGGGTAACAATGTGCACAGTATTACTGTATAGGAGCACTATTGCAATATGTGGAAACAATGGGGTTACTATTACTCTATGGGAGCATTAAGTGGGCCCTTTCACTGTATGGTAGAATATTGGTAGCACTATTACTATATGGGGACATTAATACTACATGGGGGCTTAAAGGCAGCACTGTTAGTTTATGGGGGCACAATGAATGGCCTTTTACTGAATTGGGGAACATTGGTAGCATGATTGCTATATGAAAGAACAATAGGGGTGCTGTTAGTATATAGGGGCACTATTAAAGTATGGGGAAACAATGGAGGCACAGTTACTTTATATGTGCATAAATGGAGCACTATGAGTATACAGGTTCACAAATGGGGTACTATTAGTATACGGCGGCACAATGGGGGAACTATTACTGTATGAGGAAACAATAGAGACACTATTAATTTATGGGGCAAAAAGAGGGCCAGTCACTGTATGGTAGAACATTGATAGCACTATTACTAAATGGTAACATTAATGCTATATGGGGCTTGAAAGGGCATTATTAGATTATGGAGGCACAAATAGGGCTCTATTGCTGTATGGGAGAACATTGGTAGCACTATTCCTTTATGTGGGAATACGGTGGGCACTATTAGTATATAGGGGCACTATTACAGTATTGGGTAATAATGAAGGCACTATTACTCTATGTGTGCATAAAGGAGACACTATTAGTATATGAGGTCACAAATGGGGTACTATAAGTATATATGAGGCACTATTACTGTATGGGGAAACAATGCTAGCAATCTAACTACATGGGGATATTAATACTGCATGGGGGCTTAATGGGAGCACTATTAGTATATGGGAGCATAATGAGAGCGCTATTAATGTGAGGGAGAACTGTTTTATTGTAAGGGAAAACACTGGTAGAACTATTACTATATGGGGTCATAACTAGAGATGAGCGAGCACCAAAATGCTCGGGTGCTCGTTACTCGAGACGAACTTTTCGCGATGCTCGAGGGTTCGTTTCGAATAACGAACCCCATTGAAGTCAATGGGCGACCCGAGCATTTTTCTATATCGCCGATGCTCGCTAAGGTTTTCATTTGTGAAAATCTGGGCAATTCAAGAAAGTGATGGGAACGACACAGCAACGGATAGGGCAGGCGAGGGGCTACATGTTGGGCTGCATCTCAAGTTCACAGGTCCCACTATTAAGCCACAATAGCGGCAAGAGTGGGCCCCCCCCCCAACAACTTTTACATCTGAAAAGTCCTCATTAGCAATGCATACCTTAGCTAAGCACCACACTACCTCCAACAAAGCACAATCACTGCCTGCATGACACTCCGCTGCCACTTCTCCTGTGTTACATGCTGCCCAAACCCCCCCCCACGACCCAGTGTCCACAGCGCACACCAAACTGTCCCTGCCCAGCCTTCAGCTGCCCTCATGCCACGCCACCCTCATGTGTATTTATAAGTGCGTCTGCCAGAAGAAAAGCAGGCACACACTGCAGAGGGTTGGCACGGCTAGGCAGCGACCCTCTTTAAAAGGGGCGGGGCGATAGTCCACAATGCTGTACAGAAGCAATGAGAAATGCAATCCTGTGCCACCTCCATCTGGAGCTGCACACGTGGGCATAGCAATGGGGAACCTATGTGCCACACACTATTCATTCTGTCAAGGTGTCTGCATGCACCAGTCAGACCGTGGTTTTTTATAAATAGTTACAGGCAGGTACAACTCCGCAATGGGAATTCTGTGTGCACCCACAGCATGGGTGGCTCCCTGGAACCCACCGGCTGTACATTATTATATCCCATTGCATTGCCCATCACAGCTGAGGTAATAATGTCATGTTTAATGCAGGTGGTCTTCGGCCCACACTGCATGCCCCAGTCAGACCGGGGTTCTTTAGAAGTGGACAGATGCAGTTACAACTCCCTGTGGACCCACAGCATGGGTGGCTCCCTGGAACCCACCGGCGGTACATAAATATATCCTATTGCAGTGCCCAACACAGCTGATGTTACGTCAGCTGTAATGCAGGTGGGCAAAAAATTAATTGGATTATACTGTAGGCGAGGGCCCACAAAAATTGGTGTACCAACAGTACTAATGTACCTGAGAAAAATTGCCCATGCCCAACCGAGAGGGCAGGTGAAACCCATTAATCGCTTTGGTTAATGTGGCTTAATTGGTAACTAGGCCTGGAGGCAGCCCAGTAAAAATAAAAATTGGTTGAGGTGAAAGTTTCAACGCTTTAATGAGCATTGAAACGTATAAAAATTGTTTAGAAAAATTATATGACTGAGCCTTAGACTGGGCCTAAGAAAAATTGCCCGTTCGGCGTGATTATGTGAGGTTTCTGGAGGAGGAGGAGGAATATTATACACAGATTGATGAAGCAAAAAGGTCCCCGTTTTTGATGAGGATAAAGAACGATGCTTCCATCCGCGGGTGTAGCCTACGTATTGCTTAGGTTTCGCTGCTGTCCGCTGGTGGAGAAGAGAAGTCTGGGGAAATCCAGGCTTTGTTCATCTTGATGAGTGTTAGCCTGTCGGCACTGTTGGTTGACAGGCGGGTACGCTTATCTGTGATGATTCCCCCAGCCACACTAAACACACTCTCTGACAAGATGCTAGCCGCAGGACAAGCAAGCACCTCCAGGGCATACAGCGCGAGTTCAGGCCACGTGTCCAGCTTCGACACCCAGTAGTTGTAGCGGGCAGAGGCGTCACGGAGGACGGTCGTGCGATCGGCTACGTACTCCCTGACCATCCTTTTACAGTGCTCCCGCCGACTCAGCCGTGACTGGGGAGCGGTGACACAGTCTTGCTGGGGAGCCATAAAGCTGGCAAAGGCCTTAAAGAGTGTTGCCCTGTCTGTGCTGTACATGCTGCCTGATCTCCGCGCCTCCCCTGCTATCTGGCCCTCGGAACTGTGCCTTCGGCCACTAGCGCTGTCGTATGGGAATTTTACCATCAGTTTGTCCGCCAGGGTCCTGTGGTATAGCAACACTCTCGAACCCCTTTCCTCTTCGGGTATGAGAGTGGAAAGGTTCTCCTTATACCGTGGGTCAAGCAGTGTGTACACCCAGTAATCCATAGTGGCCAGAATGCGTGTAACGCGAGGGTCACGAGAAAAGCATCCTAACATGAAGTCAGCCATGTGTGCCAGGGTACCTGTACGCAACACATGGCTGTCCTCACTAGGAAGATCACTTTCAGGATCCTCCTCCTCCTCCTCCTCCTCCTCTTCAGGCCATACACGCTGAAAGGATGACAGGCAAGCAGCATGTGTACCCTCAGCAGTGGGCCAAGCTGTCTCTTCCCCCTCCTCCTCATCTTCCTCCTCCTCACCGCGCTGAGATATAGACAGGAGGGTGCTCTGACTATCCAGCGACATACTGTCTTCCCCCGGCTCTGTTTCCGAGTGCAAAGCGTCTGCCTTTATGCTTTGCAGGGAACTTCTCAAGAGGCATAGCAGAGGAATGCTGACGCTAATGATTGCAGCATCGCCGCTCACAACCTGGGTAGACTCCTCAAACTTTCCAAGGACCTGGCAGATGTCTGCCAACCAGGCCCACTCTTCTGAAAAGAATTGAGAAGGCTGACTCCCACTGCGCCGCCCATGTTGGAGTTGGTATTCCACTATAGCTCTACGCTGCTCATAGAGCCTGGCCAACATGTGGAGCGTAGAGTTCCACCGTGTGGGCACGTCGCACAGCAGTCGGTGCACTGGCAGATTAAACCGATGTTGCAGGGTGCGCAGGGTGGCAGCGTCCGTGTGGGACTTGCGGAAATGTGCGCTGACCCGGCGCACCTTTCCGAGCAGGTCTGACAAGCGTGGGTAGCTTTTCAGAAAGCGCTGAACCACCAAATTAAAGACATGGGCCAGGCATGGCACGTGCGTGAGGCTGCCGAGCTGCAGAGCCGCCACCAGGTTACGGCCGTTGTCACACACGACTATGCCCGGTTGGAGGCTCAGCGGCGCAAGCCAGCGGTCGGTCTGCTCTGTCAGACCCTGCAGCAGTTCGTGGGCCGTGTGCCTCTTATCTCCTAAGCTGAGTAGTTTCAGCCCGGCCTGCTGACGCTTGCCCACCGCTGTGCTGCCACGCCACGCGACACCGACTGCTGGCGACGTGCTGATGTTGCTGACACATCTTGATTGCGAGACAGAGGTTGCGTTGGAGGAGGAGGAGGGTGCTTTAGTGGAGGAAGCATACACCGCCGCAGATACCAGCACCGAGCTGGGGCCCGCAATTCTGGGGGTGGGTAGGACGTGAGCGGTCCCAGGCTCTGACTCGGTCCCAGCCTCCACTAAATTCACCCAATGTGCCGTCAGGGAGATATAGTGGCCCTGCCCGCCTGTGCTTGTCCACGTGTCCGTTGTTAAGTGGACCTTGGCAGTAACCGCGTTGGTGAGGGCGCGTACAATGTTGCGGGAGACGTGGTCGTGCAGGGCTGGGACGGCACATCGGGAAAAATAGTGGCGACTGGGAACTGAGTAGCGCGGGGCTGCTGCCGCCATCATACTTTTGAAGGACTCCGTTTCCACAACCCTATACGGCAGCATCTCCAGGCTGATAAATTTGGCTACGTGCACGTTTAACGCTTGAGCGTGCTGGTGCGTGGCGGCGTACTTGCGCTTGCGCTCAAACACTTGCGCTAGCGACGGCTGGACGCTGCGCTGACAGACATTGCTGGATGGGGCCGAGGACAGCGGAGGTGAGGGTGTGGGTGCAGGCCAGGAGATGGTAGTGCCTGTGTCCTCAGAGCGGGGTTGGATCTCAGTGGCAGGTTGGGGCACAGGGGGAGAGGCAGCAGTGCGAACCGGAGGCGGTGAACGGCCTTCGTCCCACCTTGTGGGGTGCTTGGCCATCATATGTCTGCGCATGCTGGGGGTGGTGAGGCTGGTGGTGGTGGCTCCCCGGCTGATCTTGGCGCGACAAAGGTTGCACACCACTGTTCGTCGGTCGTCTGCACTCTCAGTGAAAAACTGCCAGACCTTTGAGCACCTCGGCCTCTGCAGGGTGGCATGGCGAGAGGGGGCGCTTTGGGAAACAGTTGGTGGATTATTCGGTCTGGCCCTGCCTCTACCCCTGGACACCGCACTGCCTGTTGCAACCTGCCCTGCTGCTGCCCTTGCCTCCCCCTCTGAAGACCCGTCCTCAGTAGGCGTAGCAAACCAGGTGGGATCAGTCACCTCATCGTCCTGCTGCTCTTCCTCTGAATCCTCTGTGCGCTCCTCCCTCGGACTTACTGCCCTTACTACTACCTCACTGATAGACAACTGTGTCTCATCGTCATCGTCCTCCTCACCCACTGAAAGGTCTTGAGACAGTTGCCGGAAGTCCCCAGCCTCATCCCCCGGACCCCGGGAACTTTCCAATGGTTGGGCATCAGTCACGATAAACTCCTCTGGTGGGAGAGGAACCACTGCTGCCCAATCTGAGCAGGGGCCCGAGAACAGTTCCTGGGAGTCTGCCCGCTCCTCAGAATGTCTCATTTTCATGGAGTGAGGAGGCTGGGAGGAAGGAGGAGCAGCAGCCAGAGGATTCTAAGTTGCAGCAGTGGACAGCGCAGAACTGTGGGTGGACGATAGATTGCTGGAAGCACTTTCTGCCATCCACGACAGGACCTGCTCACACTGCTCATTTTCTAATAAAGGTCTACCGCGTGGACCCATTAATTGTGCGATGAATGTGGGGACGCCAGAAACGTGCCTCTCTCCTAATCCCGCAGCAGTCGGCTGCGATACACCTGGATCAGGAGCTCGGCCTGTGCCCACACCCTGACTTGGGCCTCCGCGTCTTCGGCCGCGTCCACGTCCTCTAGGCAGAAACAGTACGCTGTAATTAAATGTGCCGCTTATTGGCCTGTGGTTGGAGGCTGACTTCGCTTACGGAACGCCAGGAAATAATTTGGCGCAAGCCTGCTGTAACACTTAGCTGGCTGCATATGATTTTGTAGAACTACTACACCCAGCACAGACAGACCCAGAACACTGAGCACAGTGACAGGCAGGCCAAATAGATTTTTTGCCCAATATTTTTTAGAAAAGGCCCACTGCCTATATTCAATCAATAATATGTCTTCTGTCCCTGCCTCCACAATTCTGTCCCTGGACTATGTCACAGAACTGCAGAGTGTTGCACTATTAACTGCAACACAGCGGTGATTTCAGAGCCCAGACAGAGCCAGGAAATTATTTGGCGCAAGCCTGCTGTAACACTTAGCTGGCTGCGTATGATTTTGTAGAACTACTACACCCAGCACACACAGACCCAGAACACTGAGCACAGTGACAGGCAGGCCAAATAGATTTTTTGCCCAATATTTTTTAGAAAAGGCCCACTGCCTATATTCAATCAATAATATGTCTTCTGTCCCTGCCTACGCACTTCTGTCCCTAGGGTATGTCACAGAACTGCAGAGTGTTGCACTGTCAACTGCAACACAGCGGTGATTTCAGAGCCCAGACAGAGCCAGGAAATAATTTGGCGCAAGCCTGCTGTAACACTTAGCTGGCTGCATATGATTTTGTAGAACTACTACACCCAGCAGAGACCCAGAACACTGAGCACAGTGACAGGCAGGCCAAATAGATTTTTTGACCAATATTTTTTAGAAAAGGCCCACTGCCTATATTCAATCAATAATATGTCTTCTGTCCCTGCCTCCACACTTCTGTCCCTGGAGTATTACTGCAGGGCGCAATGCTCTGCACGGCCGATATACCAAAAAAAAAAAAATGTGCAACACTTGAAAAAGCAGCCTCCACAGTACTGCACACAGTTAGATGTGGCCCTAAGAAGGACTGTTGGGGTTCTTGAAGCCTAAAATACTCCTAACGCTCTCCCTGCCTAAGCACTTCTGTCCCTGGAGTATTACTGCAGGGCGCAATGCTCTGCACGGCCGATATACCAAAAAAAAAAAAAAATGTGCAACACTGCAAAAAGCAGCCTCCACAGTACTGCACACAGTTAGATGTGGCCCTAAGAAGGACCGTTGGGGTTCTTGAAGCCTAAAATACTCCTAACGCTCTCCCTGCCGAAGCACTTCTGTCCCTGGAGTATTACTGCAGGGCGCAATGCTCTGCACGGCCGATATACCAAAAAAAAAAAAAAAAAAGTGCAACACTGCAAAAAGCAGGCTCCACAGTACTGCACACGGTTAGATGTGGCCCTAAGAAGGACCGTTGGGGTTCTTGAAGCCTACAATAACTCCTAACACTCTCCCTATAGCAGCTCCAACATGATAGCACTTTCCCTCAGCTATGTCAGAACGCATCTGTGGCGAGCCGCGGGAGGGGCCGATTTTTATACTCGGGTGACACCTGATCTTGCCAGCCACTCATTGCAGGGGGGTGGTATAGGGCTTGAACGTCACAGGGGGAAGTTGTAATGCCTTCCCTGTCTTTCAATTGGCCAGAAAAGCGCGCTAACGTCTCAGAGATGAAAGTGAAAGTAACTCGAACATCGCGTGGTACTCGTTACGAGTAACGAGCATCTCGAACACGCTAATACTCGAACGAGTATCAAGCTCGGACGAGTACGTTCGCTCATCTCTAGTCATAACACCACTGGAACCAGCATCTAAGTAAAGCTGAGGATGGGTGGATGGGCATGACCCAGGTCCAAGATTTACAATGGGGCTCTTTCGAGTCCAGTTCCACCTCTCATTATTAGTATTATTTTTTTCGTAGTTGTAGAAGAAAGGTTGGACTGACCACTAGGGCATTAGGACAGTGTCCAAGGACTGATGGACAAAAGGGGACTATATACCTTAAGTTAACGTATTCAGAGTCACTGTCACAGATATGGTCTCCATGCAAGCAAATTATAAGGGTCCCTGCATTTCCTATTGTAGCCATCAACCTCCATATTGTACCTTATTGAACATGTGGTGGGCACCTGGGGAATCCCGTTCCTACAGTGACATAATATTTATAGAGCCTCTTGGGTCCATACACATGGTGCCCTATAAACCCCTCGTCTCTAATATCTTATTGCGCGGAATTTCATCCCTTACATTGTTGTATTTTTTCCCTTTTACAAGCAGAGATGACGACATTGCTGCCATTTCCATCTTTCCCACAAGAGCACAGCTGATGACTCCTACATGGACGTCACAGCTGGATCTCTGGAAACACAATACAGTTCTGGCACCATCAGCAATAAACATTAGATGTTTGGAAAAATTTTTTTTTTTTACCCTTTTGGATCGCTGCTTTGTAATTGTCGCAGTTTGAGTCATCTCTATTGGGGCTGCAGGGCAATTTATTTTTACAAAATCTGATTACAATAAGATTGTTCTCTTCTGCGTGACCTCATGTTATTCAGTTATCTGCTGGGGAGAGTTTAGTTTCCAAGTCTCGATGTTCCATTTCCTTTTTACCCCAATTGTCACAGTTTTTTTTCTTTATCCCTCAGTTTTACTATGCCATGGTCTTGGTCTTCTAACAATCATTGAGCTGCTGTCCTGGCAGCTAAGTGTCCTTCTTCTCCAATTGTCTTCTGTAGAAGAAGACTTAAAGAGGTTGTACCAAGATTGCGAGTTATTCCTTTTCCACAGGATAAGGGATAACTTGCTGATTGGTGAGGATCTCGCTGCTAAGTCTTCCTCTGATCTCAAGATTGGGGGTCCCGTGTCCCCCGTCCTCTTCACTGCAGGGTTGCTGCACCCCCCACAGTGAGGAGGAGATTGAATGTGTAGTAGCCCAGTACATACATTTCTGGCTCCATCCATAATGTCATACATGTCATGTCTTGTGTTGGTGCGCTGTGCAAAAGTGTCTTGTCATTCTGTTATGTGTATTGCACTGCTGCAGCAGGTTAAGTGTTTGCAAAAGCCTGGGGATTGCCTGTAAATGTATCAATTTATGTCCTGTCACGTGGTATGAGTGAGGCTATAAATAGGAGTGTGTGAGAGCAGGAAAGGAGTTCAGAGTCTGTTCATCAGAGTACTAGCCACATGGGGGTACCTTCAACTCTCATGAGGTGAAGAACAGAGGAGGAAGAGAGATTCCCTTAGAGTGTATGTTCCAGAGATGAGAGAAGAGTGAGCTCCAATTGAAGAGGGAGAGAGTGTGAGCAAGAAGCAGGTACCACTTCCAAGGCCTAGTGCAGAGATACTCCCTATTCATTTTTCCTACGCAGCAGTCCGGATCTAGTGGATCACAGCGTAGAGGTACACCCATTTGCTTTTTACACCCAGCCGTCCTAAAGTCTGGGATCACCAGGTGGAGGTACTCTCAAGTCTGTTTAATACCTGAACTGCAAATCATTGTCATTTGTGCCTTGTATGCAAGAAGTTGTTCTAGTAAAGTTTTTGCCAGGCCCTGACCCTTCCCAGGGACCTGAGGTACATTACTTCTATCTGTGTCTCTATTTATTTACCACCGAGGGTCATACCAGTGGGTAACAGAACGGTGGCACCACCTGTGACATCTGCTATCCCTGTTCTCCAGTTTATTAGGCATCCCTATCCTAGGGATGTTGAGAAGAGGCCCAGTGCTGCCCTTGCTGAGGCTACGTGTGTCCGTCTGGGAGGGAGTCTGGTAAGTGCAACTGTGACAAGTGTCTGCTCTACCCTCCTAGCTCCTCAACATATGCCCTGTGTCCTGGGTCACCCTACAGGACGCTGCAAATGGAGTGCTGGTTGCACAAATTTACCATCACTCCATTCGCTTCCATGAACTTACCGAGATACCCGAACTGCACGCACTCAGGTATTTCCCTCAGCCACTGCAGTGACAGGAGAACAGGACACAAGAGTCCTATTCTGCAGATAGCCGGGGGTTTTAGCGGTGAGTCCCCCACCAATTTACTATTTCTATGAATAGGGGAGAACTTGCAATCTTGGTACAACCCCCTTAAGGTTTCTTTATGTGGTATGACTATCAGCTGGACAATTGCTTGATAGAGTCAATTTGAAAAATAGTCATTCAGTATAAACATGGTCACCGACAGGAAAACTAACAATAAGTTGCTAATCGTTTTGTTTCAGCTTACCAAAATAAAATAGTCACTAGTGGATCAAAAGTCATCTGGTGTAAAGTTAGTTTTTCGTATTTAAATGATTTCCAAACGAATTTGCAAGGAGATCAATCATCACTGTGCAAAAGCAAATGAGTGACTGTTGTTTGTACGTTTCAACAACTTTTCTGAGCAAGTATCTGAATGATAGTTATTTATGTAAAGATACAATCAGGTCTTACACACATGGGCACGTTGTAGTCTCATTATGCAACTGTGAAAATCACGGCTGCATAATGCGACAAAACAAAACCATTGAGTTCACTATCGGGACTTGCCCTATCTTTTTTGCACATAGTTTTCCTACGTGTGAGAAAGGTAGCACAGGACTTATCTTTCCTCTTCTTTTTTTAAGCTTGCATGCAATAGCACGGAGTTTAAATGGCCAACTCCCCCCCCCCCCAAAAAAAAAACAAGCAAAAAAAACCACACAGTTCATGCGCTAATACGCTCCATAGTGGCGATTGTGTTAGCGCATGCGCCCATCTGTTTTTACCTTTAGGCCTTATTTACATGGCCGATAGTGAGCTGCGCCCGGTATTCTTGGGTGTGACCCGCATTACACAACATAGCCCGTCTGTGTGCTGTGCGTTGTGCAGAAAACATTTGCATGTACTACTTATACTACTCTAGTACAAGATACGCATGAAAATAGGACATGCAGCAATTTTTCACTACAAGAGAAAAATTGCCCATGTAAACAGACTCATTGTAAACAATGGGGTCTATGTTTGTCTCACAACGTACAAAATTCACGCAAAAAGATCGACTGCATGAATATGGCCTGTGGGCTCCGACAAACCAGAGTTTAGTGTAATACGCTCGTTCCTGCGCAATGTTTTTCTGCAGTGAACGTGTGCATTTAATGCTCGTGTCTGCACAAAAACGCAGCGTATTTGCATGGGCAATGCTTGTTCACACGGTCTGGGGAATCACCCCGCCCTCATTTAAAAGGCTAATTTTCCTAACGCAGTGTTGGTGATCGCAGGCCTGTGTTGCATTTAGCGCATACCCATGCAGGCGGATGTGTGTCTTTGCACACCTCCCATACACCTCTATGGAGGATTTTGGTGTAAATTGTAGAAAGATAGGTCAGGTCATATAAAATAAAGAGTAAATGACCCCCATTGAAATCAATGGTTTCTATGCTCCGTGTTATGCGCAGGGGAATTTCCCAGTTGCATAATTGCGGCGTTTCACGTTCGTCTGTTTAAGCCCTTAGGCAGCCTTTTATTCTAATATCCTTTATTACACCGGTGTGACCTTTCATCCCATACTGAGCTTTTCTTCAGCAGTCAAAAAGTGCCATCTTAGATTGCGATTACATGTTGTGGAAATGCTGGAGATTTTCTGCGGGGGAAGCGCCGGGGAAAATCTGCAGCGGTTACGTTTACTATTAAAGTGACTGGGATTAAAGCAAATCCTTTTCACATGTAGCGGAAGAATATCGCTGCAGATCTCCTGCTGTAACTGCACTGTAACTCTATGGCCACCTGCACACGGGCAGGACGGACACCACAGTGAAGTTTGACCCGATGCCCGGCCGGTCACCCCAGCGTACTCTCTGCCGTCTTCTCCTTTGCTGATGTGCCAATTGACACGCTGGCGCACATGCGCAGTACAGAGGATGCTGCGCCGTAGCCATGGCGATGACGCGGCTGCCGCGACCATTCTGCAAAAATGATTGCAGAATAGCCGTGGGAAGGACGGTTTCCATTGACTTTAATAGAAGCTGGCCATACATAGCCTGCACAAAATTGCAGCATGCTGCGATTTCTCCCCTGCGAGCAGAAAATCGTAATCTATTTCCGCTTGTGAGTAGGAACAGGCTGGATTTGCTGGAGAATCCTGAGGCGAAATCCCACTCCAGATTTTGCAATGCAAATCTGCCCGTGTGCAGAAGGCCTAACTTGTGGTTTTTATGCATCTCTGCAGCAGAACCACAGCATTTCCGCAATGTGAATGCACCCTTAAAGGGGTTCTCCAGAACTTTTACTATTGATGACCTCTCCTCAGGACTCGTCATCTATAGTTGATCAACAGGAATCTGCTCCTCTGGATCACAACAGATCAGCTGATTGCCCATCCCGCACTCTTTGAATCAGATAGCACTATCAACATACACTACATTGCAATGGCCCGGGTTAGTATTGCATTGAATTCAATGAGAGCTGCGCCTGCGATACCAAACCAAGCCACTGCAATATGGACAGCACTATCTGCTTCCAGCACTGTTCACACTAATTGGCGGAGATTCCTAGACTACTAATGCCTACAGTCTTGAACAATCCCTTTAATTTGTGTACCCATTACGGGGAAGTGTGGACTGTAAGTAGGGGATGGGACATGTAAAAAATAGGTGTGGTCTGTGAAAAGGAGCGTGGAGTTCTCCGATCTTCCTGAAGGCAGTTTCTTAAAGTTGGCAAGTATGATCCACATTGAACTGTGAAATGATGATAATCACTATAATCTGCAAGTTCTGCATCCAATGACGGACGCATCCAATAAGTTTATGGACCGTGGAAAAGAGTCCTCTATTTTTACAGACCGCCCAGGGATTTACGGACGGTTGGCAACCCTACTGCATAGTTTCCACCCATGATATATGCCCTGCCCCAGCACCAAGGTTGGATATCATGTAACCTCAGGACATGCCAGCACGAGGGGGATCTGATTTTGGGCCAGAAATTTCACAGGTACCAGAAGTAATGGAGGTAACTTAAAACGTTGAGTTCTGGTATCCACTAGTTACACAGAGCTCATTAACTAGCAGAGCCCTTTCTAAAGCCCTCAATAATTGAGCAGACGTGCCATGCTGGGGGGGACGGTAACCGATATTTGATGAGCTCCTTAGCAGCTCGCTACAATCTAGTGCAGAAGTCAATCAATACTGTTGGCTTAATGAGATTCTTTTCGACCCATCAATCACATGAAGCACAAAATTAGCCAGACCCGGCCAGGGACAAAGTGGAAGCACCTCGGATCTATTTCCATCAGGAATCCTGATAGCACAGCAGCTTCGTAGCGAGATTCCAGCTCTACCAGGAATCACGAGCGGCTCCGCTCGCCAAATGTGTTTGTATTTCAGTCAATAAACACCCATAGTTTTGCAAGACTTGGCAATGGAAGTGTTGCTAAAGTTGGAAGGGGGATTTAAGTAACTTTACATTAGTTGCCAAGACATGACTTTGATTTTTTTATTTAATTACATTGGTAGCAAAATTCCTTTAACTCGGCACGGAAAATCTGCAGTTCCAATAGTCTGGGTCTTATGTATGCCTGGTAATGCAAAATACACAGAGAAGTCAAAGGTAGGAGGTTGCCTGAGGGAAGAGTGATGTGTATGAATTACATAAAGGATATTACTAGCTAGTAAATAGCAGCAATCTCAGTTATTAATTGGCTCTGGTGCCATATGCTCCGCCCAGGGGAGGAGCTAAAGGAGGTGCAAAGGTAGAAGACACACCTGAACAATGTTGCCGGAAGAGGCTTAAACGCCTCTGTACTGCATAAGAAGACGCAGGTAATATAAAGAACCCCCAAATAAGTGTCCAAGACAGGACTGCGGGAATGTATCATTAAAAACTGTTTATTGAGAATTACAAATATAATAAAAGCATTTAAAAAACAGAACATGAAGGAAATGCAGCATCAATACAAGGGAAATCATCACCAAGGTCACACGTATCAGAGGTTCCCAAAGAAATCATGCTTATATAAAGCTTAGAGATGAGGAGAGCGGTGACACAGTCTTGCTGGGAAGCCATAAAGCTGGCAAAGGCCTTGAAGAATGTTCCCCTGCCTGCGCTGTACATGCTGCCTGATCTCTGCGCCTCCCCTGCTACCTGGCCCTCGGAACTGCACCTTCTGCCACTAGCGCTGTCGGATGGGAATGTTACCATCAGTTTGTCCGCCAGGGTCCTATGGTATAGCATCACTCTCGAACCCCTTTCCTCTTCGGGTATGAGAGTGGAAAGGTTCTCCTTATACCGTGGGTCGAGTAGTGTGTACACCCAGTAATCCGTAGTGGCCAAAATGCGTGTAACGCTAGAGTCTCGAGAAAGGCATCCTAACATGAAGTCAGCCATGTGTGCCAGGGTACCTGTACGCAACACATGGCTGTCCTCACTATTTCAGGATCCTCCTCCTCCTCCTCAGGCCATACACGCTGAAAGGATGACAGGCAAGCAGCATGGGTACCCTCAGCAGTGGGCCAAGCTGTCTCTTCCCCCTCCTCCTCATGCTCCTCACCCTCCTCCTCAACGCGCTGAGATATAGACATGAGGGTGCTCTGACTATCCAGCGACATACTGTCTTCCCCCGCCTCCGTTTCCGAGTGCAAAGCGTCTGCCTTTATGCTTTGCAGGGACTTCTCAAGAGGCATAGCAGAGGAATGGTGACGCTAATGATTGCAGCATCCCCGCTCACCATCTGGGTAGACTCCTCAAATTTTCCAAGGACCTGGCAGATGGCTGCCAACCAGGCCCACTCTTCTGTAAAGAATTGAGGAGGCTGACTCCGACTACGCCGCCCATGTTGGAGTTGGTATTCCACTATAGCTCTACGCTGCTCATAGAGTCTGGCCAACATGTGGAGCATAGAGTTCCACCGTGTGGGCACGTCGCACAGCAGTCGGTGCACTGGCAGATTAAACCGATGTTGCAGGGTCCGCAGGGTGGCAGCGTCCGTCTTGGACTTGCGGAAATGTGCGCTGACCCGGCGCACCTTTCCGAGCAGGTATGACAAGTGTGGGTAGCTTTTCAGAAAGCGCTGAACCACCAAATTAAAGACATGGGCCAGGCATGGCACCTGCGTGAGGCTGCCGAGCTGCAGAGCCGCCACCAGGTTACGGCCGTTGTCACACACGACCATGCCCGGTTGGAGGCTCAGCGGCGCAAGCCAGCAGTCGGTCTGCTCTGTCAGACCCTGCAGCAGTTCGTGGGCCGTGTGCCTCTTCTCTCTTAAGCTGAGTAGTTTCAGCACGGCCTGCTGACGCTTGCCCACCACTGTGCTGCCACGCCACGCGACACCAACTGCTGGCGACGTGCTGCTGCTGACACATCTTGATTGCGAGACAGAGGTTGCGTTGGAGGAAGAGGAGGAGGGTGGTTTAGTGGAGGAAGCATACACCACCGCAGATACCAGCACCGAGCTGGGGCCCGCAATTCTGGGGGTGGGTAGGACGTGAGCGGTCCCAGGCTCTGACTCTGTCCCAGCCTCCACTAAATTCACCCAATGTGCCGTCAGGGAGATATAGTGGCCCTGCCCGCCTGTGCTTGTCCACGTGTCCGTTGTTAAGTGGACCTTGGCAGTAACCGCGTTGGTGAGGGCGCGTACAATGTGGCAGGAGACGTGGTTGTGCAGGGCTGGGACGGCACATCGGGAAAAGTAGTGGCGACTGGGAACCGAGTAGCGCGGGGACGCCGCCGCCATCATGCTTTTGAAGGCCTCCGTTTCCACATCTCCAGGCTGATCAATTTGGCGCTTGACGTTTAACGCTTGAGCGTGTGGGTGCGTGGCGGCGTACTTGCGCTTGCGCTCAAACAGTTGCGCTAGCGACGGCTGGACGCTGCGCTGAGAGACATTGCTGGATGGGGCCGAGGACAGCGGAGGTGAGGGTGTGGGTGCAGGCAGGTAGGCACTCTTGCCTGTGTCCTCAGAGGGGGGTTGTATCTCAGTGGCAGGTTGGGGCACAGGGGGAGAGGCAGTGGTGCAAACTGGAGGTGGTGAACGGCCTCCGTCCCACCTTGTGGGGTGCTTGTCCATCATATGCCTGCGCATGCTGGTGGTGGGGGCTCCCCAGCTGATCTTGGCGCGACAAAGGTTGCACACCACTGTTCGTCGGTCATCAGGCGTCTCTGTGAAAAACTGCCACACCTTAGAGCACCTTGGCCTCTGCAGGGTGGCATGGCGCGAGGGGGCGCTTTGGGAAACAGTTGGTGGATTATTCGGTCTGGCCCTGCCTCTACCCCTGGCCACCGCACTGGCTCAGCCTGTGCCCACACCCTGACTTGGGCCTCAGCGTCCTCGCCCGCGTCCACGTCCTCTAGGCCTACCCCTACCCCTCAGCATGCTGTATTACCAGTAGTGCAGAAACAGAACGCTGTAATTAAATGTGCCGCTTATTGGCCTGTGGTTGGAGGCTGACTTCGCTTACGGAACGCACAGCAGAGCCAGGAAAGAATTTTGCTCAAGCCTGCTGTAACACTTAGCTGGCTGCGTATGAATTAGGACAACTACACCCAGCACAGACCCAGTACACAGAGGACGGTCACAGGCAGCCCAAATAGATTTTTTTTCCCAAATGTTTTTGGAAAGGCCCACTGCCTATATACACTAAATATGTCTTCTGTCCCTGCCTCACCACTACTGGCCCTGGACAATGTAAAATTACTGCAGACTGTTTCACTGTGGACAGGAATACAGCGGTGATGTAAGAGGCAACACAGAGGCAGGAAAGAATTTTGCGCAAGCCTGCTGTAACACTTAGCTGGCTGCGTATGAATTAGGACAACTACCCCCAGCAGAGACCCAGTACACAGAGGACGGTCACAGGCAGCCCAAATAGATTTTTTTCCCCAAATGTTTTTGGAAAGGCCCACTGCCTATATACACTAAATATGTCTTCTGTCCCTGCCTCACCACTACTGGCCCTGGACAATGTAAAATTACTGCAGGACGCAATGCTCTGCACGGCCGATATACAAAAAAAAAAAAAAGTGCAACACTGCAAAAAGCAGCCTCCACAGTACTGCACACGGTTAAATGTGGCCCTAAGAAGGACCGTTGAGGTTCTTGAAGCCAAAAATACTCGTAACACTCTCCCTATAGGAGCTCCGGCACCAACAGCACTTTCCCTCCTCTATGTCAGAACGCATCTGTGGCGAGCCGCGGGAGGGGCCGATTTATATACTCGGGTGACACCTGATCTCGCCAGCCACTCACTGCAGGGGGGTGGTATAGGGCTTGAACGTCACAGGGGGAAGTTGTAATGCCTTCCCTGTCTTTCTATTGGCCAGAAAAGCGTGCTAACGTCTCAGAGATGAAAGTGAAAGTAACTCGAACATCGCGTAATACTCGTCTCGAGTAACGAGCATCTTGAACACGCTAATACTTGAACGAGTATCAAGCTCGGACGAGTACGTTCGCTCATCTCTAATAAAGCTACATATAATAAAGAGTTACCACTAGAGATGAGCAAGCACGCTCGGATAAAGCAGTTACTCGAGTGAGGGGGCGGGGGTGAGTGGTGGGTGGCCGGGGGTTGCGGGGGGGGGGGGAGAGTGAGAGAGATCTCTCTCTCCCACCTACTACCCACCGCCACCCGCCGCTAACCACCGCCCCCCCCCCCCCCCCCCCCGAGCATGCTTGGACCAGTAAGCAACGAGTAACTGCTTTATCCGAGCGTGCTCGCTCATCTCTAGTTACCATGTAACCGAGGATCTGGAGATTCCTGGGCCCCGCCGCACACGTTCTGCCCTTAGCTTCATCCCGGGGGTCTGGGATTGTTATATCCGTTGATGTATGGGACTGACATTTTTGGTGGGACTATATTTGTCTTTACAGGTAATATAAAGAGTATACATAACATTATGAGTGCTCTATTAAGGCTACGTAAGGGGGTACTAAGCAGTGCCAGTTTGTTAATGTGTTGTTATGTTAAATAAAGGTATGTTTCTTTAAAGGAAGGGTCCCAGGATGGCTATGAATGTGTCCCACAACGGCGAAATGGCCATTTGCTGCAGCTGGAAGATTCCTGGTAGGCCGACTGCTCTGTGGTCCAGCCACTGTCAGTGACTACTTAACTACATGCGGCCAGCCCTGTGTATAAGAATCACAGAGGCCTACCTGCCCAACCATTGCTGTGTATGACTGTGAAGCAATGGAGTATGTTGACACTGGCACACAAGGGGAAGGAGCACGGGCATGGGCACTTACCACTCAGTCGCTATTGTTGCTGCTCCAAGTTGTAGGAGAGTCACCGTGGAGAGGAGAGCCAATATGGAGCCGTGATGGTCGGGTCTAAGCTAGCAAGCCTCCTCCTTGGTCCAGTACTCAGTAGTCCCACCTCCAGGCTGTGATGATCATGTTACATGTTGCCAGCCTGGAGGCATTGGGATGCACTCAGCTGAGTCACCCAGTGTCATTTTTAGCACCGCCTCATCATGCCCACTCTCTGGTTCTCTCTCCAGCTGCAGCTAGGCCAGCCCCCAGTGCCCGGCAGCAGTACCGTAAGTGAGTCTGTGTCAGTTAATGAGTGGGAGGTCAGTACAGACAGTAGTTAGTAGGCTAGCCAGGTCAGCCACCCCAGCTGCAGTCATCCAGAAGTCATCAGGTCAGTGCCGCCTGCCTCTGTGTCTCTAGTGAGTGTTAATTGATTAATGGGATCCTAAGGATACGCTCACACAGTTGAGCTTTCATATGTGCGAACTCCACCTCTAAAAACTGCGGCAAAATCTGTGGCTTTCTTACCGCAGTTTTTGCTCTGGATCCACATGAAGATTTAGCCCTTTGAATGGGCAAAATCCATGTGCAGACTTTCGATGCATTTCTAAGCATTTTGCCGCCATGATGTGTCTGGCTTAAGGCAACTCTTCTTCCTCCAATATGGCCCAGATTAGCCAAAACGTTGGATACCGCTGCTTTAAAGAAATGTCTTGTTTCTGGTGGATTGGCGAATCCCGCAAGAGCCTGACAAGGGCGTACACAACAAAATGCGCATGTAAGTGTGATGTGAAGAGAGAGCTGCTAAGTGGAAAACAGAGCTGCATCCTCCCAGGGTACGAGGCTTATGGAACACGCCATGCGCATTTAGATTTACACCCATGATGTCACAATTTGAGACTAACAGAGCTCTGGTCATAGGAAGAGACTTTCCTGCTGTGTCTGCCTCCAGCTTGCCAGATTGTGTATCAATAGGGCTGCCACCTTTGTCACTAAAAATACCGGGCAAGATAAAAAGGGACACGGTTTGGGGTTGTAATATAACACAACACATCATTTTACCTCCATTATTCCACCTGGAGATGTATGACTAAACTAACAACTGGCTGTTACTGTTCTTATATGATATAACACTAAACTCTAGCGCCCCTTACATTAAGGTGTCAGTGCCAATGCCTCCTGTGTTGGGTCAAGAACTAGCAATGGCCCTGTAATGAGGCGCCAACCACAGACATTCTTCATATTGGAATATTAGCCACTGATATCACATTCACTAATCTCTATACACTCTTCCCATCCCATCACCACCCTTAAGTACTACCCTATAGTACTAGTGCCTCACTCTGTGGCCCTACTGATATCACCAGCCAGGCCACTGGTTTACCGGCTACGTGGCAACCCTATGTCCCAGTGAAACATAATTGCTATCTGCTTGTTGTCAAGTTGTGTACTGATGAGAACTGTTTAGTAGAGATGAGCGAACGTACTCGTCCGAGCTTGATATTCGTGCGAATATTAGGGTGTTCGGGATGCTCGTTACTCGTAACGAGTACCACGCGGTGTTCCGGTTACTTTCAGTTTCCTCTCTGAGACGTTAGCGCGCTTTTCTGGCCAATTGAAAGACAGGGAAGGCATTACAACTTCCCCCTGTGACGTTCAAGCCCTATACCACCCCCCTGCTGTGAGTGGCTGGCGAGATCAGGTGTCACCCGAGTATAAAAGTCGGCCCCTCCCGCGGCTCGCCTCAGATGCCTTGTGACTGAGTTAGCTGAGGGAAAGTGCTGCTGCTGGTGCTGCTGTAGGGAGAGTGTTAGGAGTGAGTGTAGGCTTCAAGAACCCCAACGGCCCTTCTTAGGGCCACATCTACGTGTGTGCAGGCTGCTGTTAGCAGTGGAAATTTTTTTTTTTTTCCTCAAAATCGGCAGTGCAGAGCATTGCACCCGGTATTAGGGACAGAAGTGGTGCTTAGGCAGGGAGAGTGTTAGGAGTGAGTGTAGCCTTCAAGAACCTCAACGGTCCTTTCTAGGGCCAAATTTAACCGTGTGCAGTACTGTGCTGGCTGCTGTTAGCAGTGTTGCATTTTTTTTTTTTTTTCAAAAAATCGTCTGTGCAGAGCATTGCACCCTCCATTGATACTACAGGGACAGAATTGTGTAGGCAGGGCCACAACACAGTTATTGTTCATTGAATATCCGCAGTGGGGCCCTCCCTTTGCAAAAAAGCGAAAAAATTATATTTGGCCTGCCTGTGTCAGTCCTAAGGTCTCCGTGTACGTGTGTGCTGCGTGGAGAACGTACAAAAATCAAACGCAACCAGCTACGGTTTACTGCAGGCTTGCGCCATTGTCTTTCCTGACTGGCAAATACCTGCTCTGCCAGAGTTAATAACTCTGCTACACTAAAGTTGTGTGACACTTTTTCAGGGCCACACCACAGTTATTAAACGTATTGTTCATTGAATATCCGCAGTGGGGCCCTCCCTTTGCAAAAAAGCGAAAAAATTATATTTGGCCTGCCTGTGTCAGTCCTAAGGTCTCCGTGTACGTGTGTGCTGCGTGGAGAACGTACACAAATCAAACGCAACCAGCTACGGTTTACTGCAGGCTTGCGCCATTGTCTTTCCTGACTGGCAAATACCTGCTCTGCCAGAGTTAATAACTCTGCTACACTAAAGTTGTGTGACACTTTTTCAGGGCCACACCACAGTTATTAAACGTATTGTTCATTGAATATCCGCAGTGGGGCCCTCCCTTTGCAAAAAAGCGAAAAAATTATATTTGGCCTGCCTGTGTCAGTCCTAAGGTCTCCGTGTACGTGTGTGCTGCGTGGAGAACGTACAAAAATCAAACGCAACCAGCTACGGTTTACTGCAGGCTTGCGCCATTGTCTTTCCTGACTGGCAAATACCTGCTCTGCCAGAGTTAATAACTCTGCTACACTAAAGTTGTGTGACACTTTTTCAGGGCCACACCACAGTTATAAAAGTTATTGTTCATTGAATATACGCAGTAGGGCCTTCCCTTTGCAAAAAAGCGAAAAAATTATATTTGGCCTGCAGGCTTGCGCCAATTTATTTCCTGCCTGGGAAATCAAATCACTGGTAATACAGCATGCTGAGGGGTAGGGGTAGGCCTAGAGGACGTGGACGCGGCCAAGGACGCGGAGGGCCAAGTGAGGGTGTGGGCACAGGCCGAGCTCCTGATCCAGGTGTGTCGCAGCCGACTGCTGCGCGATTAGGAGAGAGGCACGTTTCTGGCGTCCCCACATTCATCGCCCAATTAATGGGTCCACGCGGGAGACCTTTATTAGAAAATGAGCAGTGTGAGCAGGTCCTGTCCTGGATGGCAGAAAGTGCTTCGAGCAAGCTATCATCCACCCACAGTTCTGCGCCGTCCAGTGCTGCAAATCCGAATCCTCTGTCTGCTGCTCCTCCTTCCTCCCAGCCTCCTCACTCCACTACAATGACACATGCTCAGGAGCGGGAACACTCCCAGGAACTTTTCTCGGGCCCCTGCTCAGATTGGGCAGCAGTGGTTCCTCTCCCACCAGAGGAGTTTATCGTCACTGATGCCCAACCATTGGAAAGTTCCCGGGGTCCGGGGGATGAGGCTGGGGACTTCCGGCAACTGTCTCAAGACCTTTCAGTGGGTGAGGAGGACGATGACGATGAGACACAGTTGTCTTGCAGTGAGGTAGTAGTAAGGGCAGTAAGTCCGAGGGAGCAGCGCACAGAGGATTCGGAGGAAGAGCAGCAGGACGATGAGGTGACTGACCCCACCTGGTTTGCAACGCCTATACAGGACAGGTCTTCAGAGGGGGAGGCACGGGCAGCAGCAGGGCAGGTTGCAAGAGGCAGTGCGGTGGCCAGGGGTAGAGGCAGGGCCAGACCGAATAATCCACCAAGTGTTTCCCAAAGCGCCCCCTCGCGCCTTGCCACCCTGCAGAGGCCGAGGTGCTCTAAGGTCTGGCAGTTTTTCACAGAGACGCCTGACGACCGACGAACAGTGGTGTGCAACCTTTGTCGCGCCAAGATCAGCCGGGGAGCCACCACCAACAGCCTGACCACCACCAGCATGCGCAGACATATGATGGCCAAGCACACCACAAGGTGGAACGAAGGCCGTTCACCGCCTCCGGTTTGCACCGCTGCCTCTCCCCCTGTGCCCCAACCTGCCACTGAGATACAACCCCCCTCTCAGGACACAGGGACGACCGTCTCATGGCCTGCACCCACACCCTCACCTCCGCTGTCCTCGGCCCAATCCAGCAATGTCTCGCACCGCACCGTCCAGCCGTCGCTAGCGCAACAGTTGGAGCGCAAGCGCAAGTACGCCGCCACGCACCCGCACGCTCAATCGTTAACCGTCCACATAGCCAAATTTATCAGCCTTGAGATGCTGCCGTATAGGGTTGTGGAAACGGAGTCCTTCTAAGCTAAGATGGCGGCGGCGGCCCCGCGCTACTCAGTTCCCAGTCGCCACTACTTTTCCCGATGTGCCGTCCCAGCCCTGCACGACCACGTCTCCCGCAACATTGTACGCGCCCTCACCAATGCGGTTAGTGGCAAGGTCTACTTAACTACGGACACGTGGACAAGCACAGGCGGCCAGGGCCACTACATCTCCCTGACGGCACATTGGGTGAATTTAGTGGAGGCTGGGACAGAGTCAGAGCCTGGGACCGCTCACGTCCTACCCACCCCCAGAATTGCGGGCCCCAGCTCGGTGGTGGTATGTTCGGCGGTGTATGCTTCTTCCACTAAAGCACCCTCCTCCTCCTCCTCCTCCTCAACCTCTGTCTCGCAATCTAGATGTGTCAGCAGCAGCAGGACGTCGCCAGCAGTCGGTGTCGCGCGGCGTGGCAGCACAGCGGTGGGCAAGCGTCAGCAGGCCGTGCTGAAACTACTCAGCTTAGGAGATAGGAGGCACACGGCCCACGAACTGCTGCAGGGTCTGACAGAGCAGACCGACTGTTGGCTTGCGCCGCTGAGCCTCCAACCGGGCATGGTCGTGTGTGACAACGGCCGTAACCTGGTGGCGGCTCTGCAGCTCGGCAGCCTCACGCACGTGCCATGCCTAGCCCATGTCTTTAATTTGGTGGTTCAGCGCTTTCTGAAAAGCTACCCACGCTTGTCAGACCTGCTCGTAAAGGTGCGCCGGGTCAGCGCACATTTCCGCAAGTCCCACACGGACGCTGCCACCCTGCGCACCCTGCAACATCGCTTTAATCTGCCAGTGCACCGACTGCTGTGCGACGTGCCCACACGGTGGAACTCTATGCTCCACATGTTGGCTAGGCTCTATGAGCAGCGTATAGCTATAGTGGAATACCAACTCCAACATGGGCGGCGCAGTGGGAGTCAGCCTCCTCAATTCTTTTCAGAAGAGTGGGCCTGGTTGGCAGACATCTGCCAGGTCCTTCGAAACTTTGAGCAGTCTACCCAGGTGGTGAGCGGCGATGCTGCAATCATTAGCGTCACCATTCCTCTGCTATGCATCTTGAGAAGTTTCCTGCAAACCATAAAGGCAGCCGCTTTGCGCTCGGAAACCGAGCCGGGGGAAGACAGTATGTCACTGGATAGTCAGAGCACCCTCCTGTCTATATCTCAGCGCGTTCAGGAGGAGGAGGAGGAGCATGAGGAGGATGAGGAGGAGGGGGAAGAGACAGCTTGGCCCACTGCTGACGGTACCCATGCTGCTTGCCTGTCATCATTTCAGCGTGTATGGCCTGAGGAGGAGGAGGAGGAGGAGGAGGATCCTGAAAGTGATCTTCCTAGTGCGGACAGCCATGTGTTGCGTACAGGTACCCTGGCACACATGGCTGACTTCATGTTAGGATGCCTTT
The DNA here is from genome assembly GCF_035609145.1 of Eleutherodactylus coqui. Taxonomy (NCBI): domain Eukaryota; kingdom Metazoa; phylum Chordata; class Amphibia; order Anura; family Eleutherodactylidae; genus Eleutherodactylus; species Eleutherodactylus coqui. The sequence continues at coordinate 41,450,957 of NC_089844.1, read as the reverse complement.
CTCGTGACCCTCGCATTCAACGCATTCTGGCCACTACGGATTACTGGGTGTACACACTGCTCGACCCACGCTATAAGGAGTACCTTCCCACTCTCATTCCCGAAGAGGAAAGGGGTTCGAGAGTGTTGCTATACCACAGGACCCTGGCGGACAAGCTGATGGTAAAATTCCCATCCGATAGCGGTAGTGGCAGAAGGCACAGTTCCGAGGGCCAGGTAGCAGGGGAGGTGCGTAGATCGAGCAGCATGTACAGCCCAGGCAGTGCAACAGTCTTTAAGGGCCTGGCCAGCTTTATGGCTCCCCAGCAAGACTGTGTCACCGCTCCCCAGTCAAGGCTGAGTCGGCGGGAGCACTGTAAAAGGATGGTGAGGGAGTACGTAGCCGATCGCACGACCATCCTTGGTGACGCCTCTACCCCCTACAACTACTGGGTGTCGAAGCTGGACACGTGGCCTGAACTCACGCTGTATGCCCTGGAGGTGCTTGTTTGTCCTGCGGCTAGCGTCTTGTCGGAGAGGGTGTTTAGTGCGGCTGGGGGAATCATCACAGATAACCGTACCCGCCTGTCAACCGACAGTGCCGACAGGCTAACACTCATCAAGATGAACAAAGCCTGGATTTCCCCAGACTTCTCTTCTCCACCAGCGGACAGCAGCGATACGTAAGCAATACGTAGGCTGCACCTGCGGATGGAAGCTACGTTCTCTCTCACCATCCAAAACGGGGACATTTCTGCTTCATCAATCTGTGTCTAATATTCCTCCTCCTCCTCCTGCTCCTCCTCCTGAAACCTCACGTAATCACGCTGAACGGGCAATTTTTCTTAGGGCCACAAGGCTCACTCATCTAATTTTTCGAAATAATTTTTATATGTTTCAATGCTCTTAAAAGCGTTGAAACTTTAACTTGAACCAATTTTTCGTTAAACTGGGCTGCCTCCAGGCCTAGTTACCACTTAAGCCACATTAACCAAAGCGATTAATGGGTTTCACCTGCCATCTTGGTTGGGCATGGCCAATTTTTACTGAGGTACATTAGTACTGTTGGTACACCAATTTTTTGGGGCCCTCACCTACAGTGTAATCATAGCAATTTGTATGTTCTTCGCCTGCACTCATGGTACAGAAGTGTGTGTGGGGTTGGCCTACACTTTAGCTACATAAATGTAACTTGGGCCTTGGCTATACTAAGGCTACTGAAATGGAACTAAGACTGCGCTCCCACTATACTGCTGCTTCAGAATTGTTACTGGGGCCTGTCTTGAGTGCTACTATTGCTGACATGGAACGAAGACTGCGCTCCCGCTATACTGCTGCTTCGGAATTGTTACTGGGGCCTGTCTTGAGTGCTACTATTGCTGACATGGAACGAAGACTGCGCTCCCGCTATACTGCTACTTCGGAATTGTTACTGGGGCCTGTCTTGAGTGCTACTATTGCTGACATGGAACGAAGACTGCGCTCCCGCTATACTGCTGCTTCGGAATTGTTACTGGGGCCTGTCTTGAGTGCTACTATTGCTGACATGGAACGAAGACTGCGCTCCTCCTATAATGCTGCTAGTGATATGTTAGTGGGGCCTGTCCTAATGCTACGGCTGAAATGTTACGAATTATGGGCTCTGCCTATACCGCTGCTAATGGTATGTCTCTGGGGTGTGGAAACAGAGGCTTCCCAAAGACATGATGGCGGCGAGGCCATTTCCCACCAACGCGGTTACTGTTAAGGTGCATATAACCACGGACACGTGGAGAGGACACGTAGTGCCTCAAAAACATCCCCCTCCTCCTCCAACAGGGAAAACATTCTTGGCAAATGCCTTTGCATTGGTTCGTCTGGTGGCAGTCCAAGAATTTCACCTTTACCGACACTACAAGAGAGCCCCCCCACCATCCCCCCGCCACGGCCCACTTAATCCTGGCCACATTCCGAAAACCAACAAAATAAAACCGCGCTACTAGGTCCGCAGTCACCACCACATTACCACCAACGCGGTTACTGTTAAGGTACATATTACCAGTCTGACTGGGGCATGCAGACACCTTGACAGAATGAATAGTGTGTGGCACATAGGTTCCCCATTGCTATGCCCACGTGTGCAGCTCCTGATGGCGGTGGCACAGGATTCTATTTCTCATTGCTTCTGTACAGCATTGTGGGCTATCGCCCCGCCCCTTTTAAAGAGGGTCGCTGCCTAGCCGTGCCAACCCCTCTGCAGTGTGTGCCTGCGGTTCCTCCTCATGGCAGACGTACTTCTAAATAGACATGAGGGTGGTGTGGCATGAGGGCAGCTGAAGGCTGCGCAGGGACACTTTGGTGTGCGCTGTGGGGGGGGGGGGAGGGGGGGTGGTTGGTCAGCATGTAACCCAGGAGAAGTGGCAGTGGAGTGTCATCCAGGCAGTGATTGTGCTTTGTTGTAGCTAGTGTGGTGCTTAGCAAAGGTATGCCATGCTAATGAGGGCTTTTCAGAAGTAAAAGTTTTTGGGAGGGGGGGGCCCCACTCTTGCCGCTATTGTGGCTTAATAGTGGGACCTGTGAACTTGAGATGCAGCCCAACATGTAGCCCCTCGCCTGCCCTATCCGTGTCGTTCCCATCACTTTGTTGAATTGCCCAGATTTTCACACATGAAAACCTTAGCGAGCATCGGCGAAATACAAAAATGCTCGGGTCGCCCATTGACTTCAATGGGGTTCGTTATTCGAAACGAACCCTCGAGCATCGCGAAAAGTTCGTTCCGAGTAATGAGCACCCGAGCATTTTGGTGCTCGCTCATCTCTACTGTTTAGCATTTGGACTTTGTTACATTTGTTGCATTTGATTAAAGTATTAAAAAAAATGTGGCTGCGGTCATTTTATAAACGGGGGGGGGGGGGGGGCGGCCCAACTACAGGCATGTTTATGAGGAAGAGTTTACTTGGCCCACAAAATTCCCATAAAGCACTGGATAATGGTCAGTTCTTTCCCCAGAGACATTCCGCCCATTTAGAGAGCATGTTCTTTCTAAGTCCAGCGTATGGAGCTACATACAAAAAAAATTAAAAAAATTGGCTTAGTCTATTTTTTTCGTTCTGTTTTGCTTATTGTAAGCATTATTTTGTTCTCTTAACCTAAAGGGTGTCAGAGTTCTAGTTCTTCAGTATAAGGATTTAAAGGGGGTTTTCCAACCTTGAAGATGTTGTCATGTCACTGATGATGTCATTGCTTCCTGTTTCAATGGGGATGCTGTTCGTGACGCTTGATGTCCCAGTGTTAGCCCTGGTCCACGTCATCCTCATACCAATGCAAACTCAGTTCATCTTGGTACCGAATGGTGACATGAACACTTCTCTGTTAGTATATGAAGTGATTGGTTGGTTGGGAGGTGTGTATCTCAGCCAACCAATCAGTGTTAATCTGTGCACATTTATTCTGGCTCCTCCTCACAGAGGACGCTCAAGTCAGCGGCTTATGATCCAGTCCTGCATCCTTGCTCACATGAGTCCTGTATGGCTTTTTCACTTATTCTAGGGTGTTGTTACATCTTGCTCCCTGTACATTTATGGTCCATTTATTTGAGAAACATCCATCTTCTGCTATATTCTCTGACACCAACTAGGTCAGGGTTGCCTCTAGGTTCCTGAAGTGCTTGCCTTCTTCATGGAGAGCACTCTGCTTTTAGGTAGAGTTTCCTTGCATTAGTAGATTAGGGTCAGATTTCCTCATTTTTTGATTTTCCTATATATTATTTTGTGTTATCTGCATTTGTACTTTCAGATATACGTTCAATTTAGATGTATCAAGCTTGGAATTAATCATAGGCACAGTGGAACTACTGACTATTTTATTTATATATGCCATTCTCTACCTTGGGGCAATTAAAAAAAAAAGGTCAGAAAAACCCCTTTAGATGAAAACTTTTAAATTGCTCCCTTTCTAGGTGTTGGTGCACACAACTATAAGCATTGTGACCTACTTTTTTTCCAACCCTCGTTTCATTTTTTCCAGGAGTTAACCCTTTTAAATCCACTGTCTGACGTCTGAAAACATTATAATTTAAAGGGGTTGTCCCGCGGCAGCAAGTGGGTCTATACACTTCTGTATGGCCATATTAATGCACTTTGTAATGTACATTGTGCATTAATTATGAGCCATACAGAAGTAATAAAAAGTTTTTCACTTACCTGCTCTGTTGCTGGCGTCCTTGTCTCCATGGTTGCCGTCTAATTTTCGCCGTCTAATGGCCAAATTAGACGCGCTTGCGCAGTCCGGGTATTCTTATCTTCTCAATGGGGCTCCGTGTAGCTCCGTGTAGCTCCGCCCCGTCACGTGCCGATTCCAGCCAATCAAGAGGCTGGAATCGGCAATGGACCGCACAGAAGCCCTGCGGTCCACGGAGGGAGAAGATGCCGGCGGCCATCTTTACCGGGTAAGTAAGAAGTCACCGGAGTGCGGGGATTCAGGTAAGCGCTGTCCGGTGATCTTTTTTAACCCCTGCATCGGGGTTGTCTCGCGCCGAACGGGGGGGGGGGGGGGGGTTGAAAAAAAAAACCCGTTTCGGCGCGGGACAACCCCTTTAAGCCTGTGCAGCTCCGATGCTGGAAGACATCCGTCGGGGTTCTCTTACTGTATATTGCCAGCCTCTCTGCTGTCGGAGCCTATCCAACGTGTCACCTCATGCAGTACTGGCTTTAGCCAGCATATAGCACCATTGTATAACGGCAAAAAAAGAGTAAGCCCCTTAGGAAAACCAGGATACAAATTGGATTGGAAAGGGTTAAAGAGCATTGACCAGTGGGGATCCTGCTGCTGAGAACCTCGCTGACTGCTAGAATGAGGGGGCTGCAGCATTCACCCAAGCACTGTGCGCTCTTTTTCTGCTTTTGGGATCCTTCGGGCTGCTGAAGACAGCAGTATAGAGGTGTATGATGCCTTCTATAGACCTGTATGCAGGCCGTCTTTAGCTGCTGGAAGGCGCCGAAAAGCAGAAAAGACAGGCAAGGGTGCACGGCGCTTATGTGCCGCAGGTCCCTAGTTGTACCGATCAGCAGAGCTCTCAGAAGTGGAACATGTCAAAGGTTAGTTGACAAATCAGCTACTCTTTAATGAAAGTTTATTCCGTATTGCCCTTTTTGGTTCCTTGCCATCATACCGATTCCTTCAGTGATGAAGAACCCTGTGCCAGTTAATACCATCCATTGAGCATGGAACTAACCAGAGCCTCTGCTCCACATAGGCCCCATTGTAGCCAAAAGGGCTTTGGCTATAGTAAATAGACCATGTTTCTCATGTAAAGCTCACATGTCTTTCCTGGTCCCGATTTGGAAGCAAAAGAACATAATTTTATTCTTTTTGCATATTTCAGTTCAGGTTTTGGAATGTCTCTAACACAAAGTTATCATTCATGAGCGCTGCATCTGGCTTATGGGAAGTGGAGCGTATTTTTAACTTTCTGCCTGTTTCACTAGTGAATGCAAACAGAGCTGGTGATGAACTATTTCTACAGCTGGAATGCATGCTTCCTATGCAAAGTTTATATGAACTTGTCTGTTATGTCAGACTTCTGCCTTTACTTTTACAGCCGGGATTTTAAAAAGAACCACATAGAAAATTGTGTGGCATTTGAATTATGCAGTTTTCCAGCATTGTTGGCTTAAGGTCCAAGCTGCCCTCCGCTCATTCACTGTTACTTTTGCATATTTGTATGAAAGAAACATTAGTAAAGTCCGGTAATATTTAATTTCATGATGCTTAAGAAATAATCTGATGGGCTGCAGGTAAGTACATGTCACGTCTATGAGCTGCCATATATGACTTGGAGCTGTAGGTTATAATGTTATGCTTTACAATAGAAAATAGCTCATATTATAACTCTAAGGGATTAATACTGTACTTGCTTGTTTAAAACATACGGCTGAAAATTCGTGATTAGTAAAAGATTGGCATGGCGTTTTTCTAAGAAAGCAAACTTATGTTAACCACTAAATTTTCCTAGATATACCTAACATTTACTGGCAGAAAATTTCCAACTCATCTGACTAGTTAAGATTAAGTATTTTTGTTGTTATGAAAAAATCCGTACAAGACCCTAAAGTTATGAAACCGAATATAATCATAGTGACAAATGTTTGGCAGATAAAGAGGTCATCTCCCAATGTTACAGCATATGGACATCATGAAGAAACAAGAATGTAACTACTATAATACTGCCCCCGTATGTACAAGGATATAACTACTATAATACTGCCCCCAATGTACAAGAATATAATTACCATAATACTGCCCCCTATGTACAAGAATATAACTACTATAATACTGCTCCCTATGTACAAGAATATAACTACTATAATACTGCCCCCTATGTACAAGAATATAACTACTATGATACTGCCCCCTATGTACAAGAATTTAACTACTATAATACTATCCCCTATGTTCAAGAATATAACTACTATAATACTGCCTCTATGTACAAGAATATAACTACTATAATACTGCCCACTATGTACAAGAATATAACTACTATAATACTGCCCCCTATGTACAGGAATATAACTACTATAATACTGCTCCTATGTACAAGAATTTAACTACTATAATACTATCCCCTATGTTCAAGAATATAACTACTATAATACTGCCTCCGATGTACAAGAATTTAACTACTATAATACTATCCCCTATGTTCAAGAATATAACTACTATAATACTGCCTCCGATGTACAAGAATATAACTACTATAATACTGCTCCAGTGTACAAGAATATAACTACTATAATACTGACCGTATGTACAAGAATATAACTACTATAATACTGCCCTGTACGTACAAGAATATAACTACTATAATACTGCCCCCTATGTACAAGAATATAGATACTATAATACTGCCTCCTATGTCCAAGAATATAACTACTATAATACTGCCCCTATGTACAAGAATATAACTACTATAATACTGTCCTATATGTACAAGAATATAACTACTATAATACTGCCCCCTATGTACAAGAATATAACTACTATAATACTGCCCCTATGTACAAGAATATAACTACTCTAATACTGTCCTCTATGTAAAAGAATATAACTACTTTAATACTGCTCCTATGTACAAGAATATAACTACTATAATACTGCCCCCTATGTGCAAGAATAGCATGTTGAACTACATATATCAGAATGGTCTGGTACCCTGTATCCACTATGTGTGGGAGTATACACCAAGCATCCACCCCCCTCATTATCAGGAGGCAGTGTGAGTGGGTGTTTTATCAGTGCCCTCACAGGTGTTATTGGCTCCTCCATTTGGTAGTCAGCTACCTGCATGGTGAGAGGAGGATGCATCTATATGCACTCCTCAGTCAGTAAGTAACGGCCATTTTCTGTAATTGGTTTTAATTCTTGATTTCCCCTTCTGTGATGCATTTATATTAGTGTAGGGACCCACTACAACGCAAGGAACCGTGAAGTGGTTAGTGGGCTCATGTATCTTGGCCAACATCCAACCAATGCCTTGCATTTATTATCTATCATTCACATGCAGTGTGGCATTAAGACTCCAGGGGGTGCCCAGTGTGGCAGTACCAATGTGGTTCACTGATGGATAAGCAGGGCAACCCGCCGAATTATCATGGCGTCATTAATAGGTTGCTGGTCTGCATGGTGAACTACATATATCAGAATGGTCTGGCACCCTGTATCCACTATGTGTGGGAGTGAACACCAAGCATCCACCCCCCTCATTATCAGGAGGCAGTGTGAGTGGGTGTTTTATCGGTGCCCTCACAGGTGTTATTGGCTCCTCCATTTGGTAGTCAGCTACCTGCATGGTGAGAGGAGGATGCATCTATATGCACTCCTCAGTCAGTAAGTAACGGCCATTTTCTGTGGTTGTTTTTAATTCTTGAATTCCCCTTTTGTGATGCATCTATGTGCAAGAGTATAACTACTATAATACTGCCCTTATGTACAAGAATATAACTACGATAATACTGCCCCCTATGTACAAGAATATAACTACTATAATACTGCCCCCTATGTACAAGAATATAACTACTATCATACTGCCCCTATGTACAAGATTATAACTACTATAATACTGCTCCTATGTACAAGAATATAACTACTATAATATTGCCCCCTATGTACAAGAATATAACTACTATAATACTGCCTCCTATGTACAAGAATATAATTACTATAATACGGCCCCCTATGTACAAGAATATAACTACTATAATACTGCCTCCTATGTACAAGAATATAATTACTATAATACTGCCCGCTATGTACATGAATATAACTACTATAATACTGCCCCCTATGTACAAGAATATAACTACTATAATGCTGGCCCCTATGTACAAGATTATAACTACTATAAGGGCGCCCACCCACTGGCGTTTTTTTTCCTGCGAAATTTGCAGCATTTTTTTCCTGCAGGGGTCTATGGGACTTGCGAATCGCGGTTATTTGCGATTTTGCGCGATCGCGATTTTAACATTACAAGTCCCATAGACCCCTGCAGGAAAAAAATGCTGCGAATTTCGCAGGGAAAAAAAAAACGCCAGTTGGTGGGCGCCCTAAGACTGCCTTATATGTACAAGAATATAACTACTATAATAGTGCCCGCTTTGTTTATGAATATAACTACTATAATACTGCCTCCTATGTACAAGAATATAACTACTATAATGCTGCCTCCTATGTACAAGAATATAACTACTATAATACTGCCCCCTGTTTACAAGAATACAACTACTATATTACTGCCCCCTGTGTACAAGAATATAACTACTATCATACTGCCCTCTATGTACAAGAATATAACTACTATAATGCTGCCCCCTATGTACAAGACTATAAGTAGTATAATACTGCCTCCTATGTACAAGAATATAACTACTATAATACTGCCCCCTATGTACAAGAATATAACTACTATAAAACTGCCCCCTATGTACAAGAATATAACTACTATAATACTGCCCCCTATGTTCAAGAATATAACTACTATAATATTGCCCCCTATGTACAAGAATATAACTACTATAATACTGCCCCCTATGTACGAGAATATAACTACTATAATACTGCCCCCTCTGTACAAGAATATAACTACTATAATACTGCTCCTATGTACAAGAATATAACTACTATAATACTGCCCCCTATGTACAAGAATATATCTACTATAATACTGCCCCCTATGTACAAGAATATAACTACTATAATACTGCCCCTATGTACGAGAATATAACTACTATAATACTGTCCCCTATGTACAAGAATATAACTACTATAATACTGCCCCCTATGTACAAGAATATAACTACTATAATACTGCCCCCTATGTACCAGAATATAACTACTATAATACTGCCTCCTATGTACAAGAATATATTTACTATAATACTGCCCGCTATGTACATGAATAAAACTACTATAATACTGCCCCCTGTGCACAATAATACAGCTACTATATTACTGCCCCCTGTGTATAAGAATATAACTACTATCATACTGCCCTCTATGTACAAGAATATAACTACTATAAAACTGCCCCCTATGTACAAGAGTATAACTACTATAATACTGCCCCCCTATGTTCAAGAATATAACTACTATAATACTGCCCTGTACGTACAAGAATATAGCTACTATGATACTGCCTCCTATGTACAAGAATATAACTACTATAATACTGCCCCCTATGTACAAGAATATATTTACTATAATACTGCCACCTATGTACAAGAATATAACTACTATCATAATGCCCCTACGTACAAGATTATAACTACTATAATACTGCCTCCTATGTACAAGAATATAACTACTATAATGTTGCCCCCTATGTACAAGGATATAACTACTATAATACTGCCCCTATGTACAAGATTATAACTACTATAAGACTGCCTTCTATGTACAATAATATAACTACTATAATAGTGCCTGCTTTGTTTATGAATATAACTACTATAATACTGCCTCCTATGTACAAGAATATAACTACTTTAATACTGCCCCCTGTGTACAAGAATAGAACTACTATAATACGGCCCCCTATGTACAAGAATAGACCTACTATAATACTGCCCTCTATGTGTAAGAATATAACTACTATAATACAGCCTCCTATGTACCAGAATATAACTACTATTATACTGCCCCCTGTGTACAAGAGTAGAACTACTATAATATTGATCCCTATGTACAAGAATCTAACTACTATAATACTGCCCCCTGTCTACAAGAATACAACTACTATATTACTGCCCCCTGTGTACAAGAATATAACTACTATCATACTGCCCTCTATGTACAAGAATATAACTACTATAATGCTGCCCCCTATGTTCAAGAATATAACTACTATAATATTGCCCCCTATGTACAAGAATATAACTACTATAATACTGCCCCCCATGCACAAGAATATAACTACTAAAATACTGCCCCCTCTGTACAAGACTATAACTACTATAATACTGCCCCCATGTACAAGAAAATAACTACTATAATAGTGCCTCCTATGTACTAGAATATATTTACTATAATACTGCCTGCTATGTACATGAATATAACTACTATAATACTGCCCCCTATGTACAAGAATATATCTACTATAATACTGCCCCTATGTACAAGAATATAACTACTATAATACTGCCCCTATGTACGAGAATATAACTACTATAATACTGTCCCCTATGTACAAGAATATAACTACTATAATACTGCCCCCTATGTACAATAATATAACTACTATAATACTGCCCCCTATGTACCAGAATATAACTACTATAATACTGCCCCCCTATGTACAAGAATATAACTACTATAATACTGCCCCCTATGTACAAGAATATAACTACTATAATACTGCCCCCTATGTACCAGAATATAACTACTATAATACTGCCCCCCTATGTACAAGAATATAACTACTATAATACTGCCCCCTATGTACAAGAATATAACTACTGTAATACTGCCCCCTATGTACCAGAATATAACTACTATAATACTCTCCCAGTGTAACAGTAAACACATCCTGTATAAGTCTTAATGTAATATAAAGCTACATTGTTATTAGTGTTGTGCAGTATTTCCTCCTGTTTAGCCGCTTTTATAGATGGAAGTAGAACAGTCACTTTTCTCTTGTATCTCATGCTATTGGTTGGTTATTTGCTGCGCTCAGGTTATTCACGGAAGCTCTGGAATTCTTCGGGTTGGGAGTTGTGTATTTGTTTATTGTTTGTCACCTTACAATCCTGTTGCTGTTTTATTTCTGTCTGAGAGAACTCCGGTCTTCGTCTTCCCACCAGTCCCCGAGTCTCAATTCTTGTCGATGTCCTACGAGGTACCCGGACAAAAAAAGTTACACATTCTCACTTCTCCGAATTCCTCTTCTATTTAAAGATGTGTCTGCGTCCTTGAATTGTTGAATGTTACATGATAAAATGTATTGCGGCTCATAAAAGTGTTCCCGTTTATCTGTAGCCTGCGGTGATCCATGGAAATGGCCTTTGTAATAGTAGCAGGTGGTCACATGATCATAGCAGTCGTGTTGTACAGCTGACACAACACACAGCCTCTGTAGTCCCGTCTCAGGACATGGTCATTCAGGAAACATGAGAGATAGGTATTAATAGGGCTGGCCACATTATGGGGTGTCCTTACATGAACTGTATGTTGGTATGATGTACTATGAGGAAGGAGGTCTCAACCCCTAAACCGGTCCATTCTGGTGTCAATCTTAGCTACTCGGGGTTTATATATATATATATATATATATATATATATATATATATATATATATATATATATATATATTGTGAGGGACTAGCGTTTAGGATCGGTAGCAACCTGGGCATAAGCAGTCAGAGACAGTGACACATAGGATAAAGTCTTTAGTCCAGGCTTTGCCTGGGTTTATTTCCAAGCAAACAAAGCAAAATACAGGCCTTAACATCAGGCAAAGATAAAGTAAATCCTGCTCGTCTGAGCACTTACTATACATGTAGCGTCCCTGTCTACATACTGGTAAACAAATGGCTCCTGCACACAGCCAGCCAGGACTCTCAGACCTGCAGAGGTCTCAGCTCTCCCCTAGGCCCTGTAGGCCCAGGCTTTATAAGGCCTGGTACCAGCCCCACCTGGTACGTGGGAGTGACCATCCCACCCTTCACTTTGGTCACTCCAGGAAAAGCCGGCCCGGATTATGTGGCTTGGAGCCACTTACATTCTACAACGTATTAGTGGCTTAATGCTACTAACACTATACAGCCGGCTTCCTCCACCGAGCCCAGGCTGCTCGGTGGCAGGTATCTGCCCAAGCGCTCCCCAAGGCAGCATAGGAGAGCATCCTAGGCGACACATACCAGCCCTCCAGCACCTTGCCGGTCACCGTCTCACAATATATATATATATATATATATATATATATATATATATATATATATATATATATATATATATTCCATATTCCATATGGTGAGATCCAAAGTATAGAATGCCCAGCCACTCACTGTATAGATTTGGCCTGGTAGCACAATGCTTTTGTGACTGTTGATGGTATAACCTGGATATCATCTGTATATAATTATATATGCACAGCTGGTATAAGTTATTTAGCCTGTATATAGTGATATGGACCATGCTGGTATAACCTGGGTATCTCCTGTATATAATTATATATGTACAGCTGGTATAAGTTATACATCTCCTGTATATAGCGATATGGACCATGCTGGTATAACCTGGGCATCTTCTGTATAGAATCATATATGTACAGCTGGTATACATTACATCTCTGGTATATAGTGATATGTACCATGCTGGTATAACCGGGGTATCTTCTGAATAGAATCATATAAGTACAACTGGTATACATTACATCTCTGGTATATACTGATATGGACCATGCTGGTATAACCTGGGCATACTCTTGTACATGGTACAATGTTTTGGGCGGTCATGTTGCGGTATTGTTTTTGCTGACATTACATTCCTCTCCCCTCACATGATTCCGGTCGTGTTTATCTGGTACAGTACGGTCGGACAATACCAGACTGTTTAGTGTCTCTGCTGTGTGACCTCCGTTATTTTAGTTTTCTCAAGGATGACCGTAGTTTAGACTTCGTCTTCTCTGCAGATTTGTGTTATCTTATTAATTTGTCGGGTCGCGTCTGTTTGGATTATGTGTTTGCTGCTGCTCGACCGTTTCCTGTCTCAGGATAAATAGTCCAACTGGTTGCCATTAAATAATTGTGACCTTTATTACGACTTAGCGGCAGAGCATTTATATTTTAACTTCTGTTATGCAACGTAACATTAACTCTGTCGCTGCTCCTGCTACACAACCGCCCTGTTAGGTGTATCCAACTCAACACAATGGGGAAGCCTAATAATCTGTAATTGCACTCTGGGAACCAAGCATTATTTTAGTATAATATAAAAAATAAAGCAACTGCCTTTATGAAAAAATATTGTTTTCTGATTTGTGTTTACAGCTCCTCTGCAGACCTATGTGTTTCTACGGTTACATAGTACAAACAAATTTTGCATTACTGTCTGTAGGTTGCTGTCATGCTGTGCCACCTCCGTGACTCACCTCTCACTGGATCCATGCTCAGGAGCCACCGTACGTCTACACTGGTGTAACTATAGGGGATGCAGGGGATGCGGTTGCTGCCAGGCCCAGGAGCCTTAGGGGGCCCATAAGGCCTCTCTTCTCTGTATAGGGAGCCCAGTACTATGAATAAAGCATCATAGTTGGGGCCCTGTTACAGGTTTTGCATTGGGGCCCCGGAGCTTTAAGTTACGCCTCTGCGTTAAGGGGTTAAAGGAGATGTCCCGCGCCGAAACGGGTTTTTTTTTTTTTAACCCCCCCGTTCGGCGCGAGACAACCCCGATGCAGGGGTTAAAAAAACCACCCGCACAGCGCTTACCTGAATCCCGGCGGTCCGGCGTCTTCATACTCACCTGCTGAAGATGGCCGCCGGGATCTTCTACCTTCGTGGACCGCAGCTCTTCTGTGCGGTCCACTGCCGATTCCAGCCTCCTGATTGGCTGGAATCGGCACGTGACGGGGCGGAGCTACACGGAGCCGCTCTCTGGCACGAGCGGCTCCATAGAAGACTACAGAAGACCCGGACTGCGCAAGCGCGGCTAATTTGGCCATCGGAGGCCGAAAATTAGTCGGCACCATGGAGACGAGGACGCTAGCAACGGAGCAGGTAAGTATAAAACTTTTTATAACTTCTGTATGGCTCATAATTAATGCACAATGTATATTACAAAGTGCATTATTATGGCCATACAGAAGTGTATAGACCCACTTGCTGCCTCGGGACAACCCCTTTAAGGGAAGTTGGTGGGCCCCAAGATAAGCTTTTGCACCCGGGCCCATGAGCCTTTAGCTACACCCCTGCCTACATACCTCGCTCTTTTCACTCCATGCTCGACTTCCTCTGCTCGCTCCTTCACTACAGCTAGTAGGGCATGCATACACTTCTGCTCCATGTCTTAAAGGGCCATTGCATGCTCCATAATTCTGTGTCCCACCAAACTCTCTGGCTATATTAGGCATCCTTCCTCTACAGAGAATGCCTAAGCAATTGGTCTTCATTAGTCATTGTGACAAATCCCTAGTTTATGTATTCCGGTTTTTGACTCCTACTCCTACTCTCGACCCCTCACCGATCTGTATTCTATGACTTTGGCTATGATTACTGGACTACGCTGTTCTTCGCTGCCTGGCTTGACCATCTGCTGGACCTTGTTTCTGCACTTGTGTCACCTGCCCAGACCTACGCCTGTCAAAAGACTACACTCCAGTACCCACCATCAGGTACCCCAAAGTGGCCCACCACTGTATGAGCAGCCACAGCACTGGGGCTATCTATGATAGCAATGGCCTGAGGACCCCACAGTAAAGACCATATCCCGCTTGGAGGGGTCAAGGGTGAAAACCTGGGATTCCTTAGTAGCTGCCTCCACAGATAGCCCAAAGCCTAACCGGTGTGTGGCAAGATGGGTTGACTAACAGCTTGCTTGAAGTGTGGAACACATGAAGGGGGAGTATGATTACCAAATTACACAACACAGGGCTTAAATGAGGGCTGTATACACAAAATGATAGTAGAATTTTATAATAAGCCTCTTTACAAAGTTGTCTAACCACATCATGACCGATACTTGTACAGCGGGTGTATGGGGCTAGTCGAGGAGCTATGTGTGCTCTATACCCAGCAGGTATCATCTGTGTTACAGGAATTCTACCAGAATTAACATTTATAACCTACCCATGGGAGCGATGATAAAAGTCTGATTGGTAGGGTTCTCTCTATTGAGACCCCCACCGATCCCAAGAACAGGGCTCCTTTTTCCCCATCCTCTTCACTGCAGGCTCACTGCACCCCCAGCAGTGATGAGGAGATGGAATGGAGTGATGGCCATGCACACACAGTGCCACTTAATTAATTTTTAATGAGATTGCTGGAAATAGACAAGTACAAGCTCAACTATTTCCTTCAGCCCATTGAAATTGATGGAGTGGCCAAGGTGCATGAGCATCTGTACAGTCACCTCCTCACTGTTGGGGATCCAGTGACCCCACAGTGAGGAGGACAGAGAAAATGGGACACAACATTCTCGGGATTGGTGGGGTCTCAGCAGTGAGATCCCCACCGATCATATTTTTATTATGGATAGGTGATAAAAGTTAATTCTGGTACAACCACCTTCAACTATGTTTTTTTTCCACATTTTACCAGCCCTATCGGTTTCTGTTCCCTAGACACATGCCTTGGTGGCCTAATGCTTGAAACAGCAATTGTCTAGATAACTTTTTTGACTAATGTGGGTTGCACAGAATAAAGTAAAGTCTGTGTAAAAATCTTAACTCCAGGTTTAATTTTCAACATTTTATACCCATTTCAAGGGTCAAGATAATGGATGCTGAAAACTGAAGTAGTATGGAGGTAAGGAGTTCTCTAATGAGTAATTTTAGTACATTAAAGTCCTTGGGGAAATGTTCAAAACTTAGGGTCATGTCCCTCCAATGACTGCTGGCCCCACCAACTAGCTGTAGGATAATCGATCACAGGGCTGATCAGCCGTGGTATCAGATGCAAAAAATGACTCGGACCACCACTTTCAAGAAATGGGTACTTTTTTATTGCAAATAAAACCAGACAGTCTCTATGCATACAGACCAAAACGGGTTACAGGTAGCTAGTAGAGATGAGCGAGCATACTCGCTAAGGACAATTACTCAATCGAGCATTGTCCTTAATGAGTATCTCCCTGCTCGGAAGAATAGGTTCGGCTGCCGGCGCGGGTGACAGGTGAGTTGCGGCCATGAGCAGGGGAGAGCAGGGGGGGGGGGGGAGGGAGAGAGAGATCTCCCCTCCGTTCCTCCCCGCTATCCCCCGCCTCCGGCAGCCAAATCTTCGCTCCCGAGCGGGCAGGTGCTCGCTAAGGGCAATGCTCGATCGAGCAATTGCCCTTAGCGAGTATGCTCGCTCATCTCTAGTAGCTACATATTCATGGACATGTTCATAACAAGAACTGGGGTGTCTCGAGTACTGATAGGTCCTGTGGTTGGTCTCTTCATTGCCATTTACTTTTCTCTCTTTGTCTATTTGCAACCTCTCTTCCAGTCTTCCGGAGATTAACTGCATCACAGCTTTCCCCTCTCAGGCCATCTCATGCGAGCAATATTCAGTGCATTGGGTGTCTGCAATATTACACATCAGTATACCAGGGCATGCCATGTTCAAGCCATTGGCCCTTTAAAATGCCAGGAGAAAACCCAATGAAGTGATCTCCAAGAAATAAGAAGTATCTTCTCAGCCATTCAGAACAGCCAATATGGCTGACATACTAAAATATGACTACTTAGAAATACGACCCTTCCCAAGACTTGTAAGGTTTACGTCTCAAGACCCCATAATTGGCACTATTTGCTGAATGCAGTTGCTGATGGCCAATGATAGTCTACTTTAGGCATGGTCCGTCTTGGAGAAACATCTATGGTAACATTTGATTATTATCTTTAACCCTTTCCAATCCAATTTTGGATTCAGGGTTTCCTAAAAGGCTTTCTCTTTTTGCTGTTATACAACGGTGCCATCTGCTGGCTAAAGCAAGTGTGTGTGCGCCAGACAGGCTCCGACTGCAGAGTGGCTGGCAATAGACGGTAAGAATACCCAGTCGAACGTCTTCTGACATTGAAGCTGTACAAGTTTCAATCGGAATGTAGGAAGACGTCAGACAGTAGATTGGAAAGGGTTAAAGTGTCTTTTTACCCATCTGGCTTTGATATTTTTCCATAAGCCCTTAAGCTTTTGTCTCGGTTCATTTTTTGGTTTTCCCATGTAAGTTATGAATAGGCTCTACAGCTTGGGTCACCGTTCTTCCAAGAAGCAACCTCATCGGAAGCCAAACACACAGGAGCTGAGTCACCATTCTCTCTTTCCTTTTGATTTCTTTTTCTCTCTTTGCGTCACTGGAACATTTTGAGGGTCTAAACTTAGGATGATTCACAGGATTTAGTAGTTTACTACAAGATCCGGAGGTGGCGGCGAGTCTTTACAGAGGACAGAGAGGATTTTCTTTTTGTTGTAGAAATGTAAAGATATTACGAAGCATCTGTCCCGCTGGCTTCGAGCCTTCATTTTTCTGTGACTTCTGACTAATGTTGGACATAGCTCCATTAATAGAGCTTTTCCTGCCACCCACGCTGTGAACTGCATCAACAAGTTGTTGTCTTCTTGGAAGCTCCACGAATGTAACCATTTACTGCGCCTTTTGTTTTCGTGATGAATGGGAACCAAGCGGAGGAAGCATCGCTAATACTGAATATGACTTCCTGAGTTACACATCATTTCATGACAACGCAACATTTCACCCACCTACAGCTCAAATAAAATGAAGAAAAAAACTAGACTCTTAGGGATGTTAGATTTAGTCGTGTCCATCTACCGTAAAGCGACTACAATACGTTTATATTGTTAAATAACAACATTGCAACATTGTATCCAGTGTTTTAGACTCTCCAATGATCTGGAATCCACAAAAAGTGGTAACGACTCAATATGAAGATGGAATACTCCAGAACCTGAGGGCAGAAGTCTTCCTATAGGATGAGTGACAGCTTTCTATATATAGAACTATGTAAACTGAGAGATGGTAGCACCACTGAAGCTGATCAGTGCAGAAACCGGTCAAGTCATGAATTGTTTAAGAAATTTGGTTGGAATTTTGAGTTCTTTCCAGCATTAATAATCCTTAACAAGGAGTTAGGCTGGCCCACCGTAACACAAGATGATCCTCCAGTGGGTCCAGGTTCATGATGTAAGTGAATGGGTCCATGTTCTATATACATGGAGGGCTGGCCCTCAGAATTATCTCCTCTGGTGGCCCCAAGGAACCAATGCCATCTCAAGTTCTTAGTGCTTGGGTATTCTTCAGTGCCTTAGATACTGTTGACTTGTTTCCATAACTAAAGAAACTCAAGAAAGGAACATTTTGTAAAAAATAGGTATATAGTTACATTATACAGTTGGAAAACTAAGCTTATGTGGTTTGTGGGTCAAAAGTTCTCCATGCTAAGGGTGCAGTTAAAATTTAGGAGGTTTCATGCAATTCTACAATGTATCTGAACTTCCAGACATTACCAATTGCTATATCTAAGCCCAAGAACCGTGCCAAATATTAAAAAATAGCGGAATCCCAGATGAAACAGTTTTGTGCTCCTAGACTGATCTTATTCAACCCTTCTCCGCCTCATTGACTCCTCATAGAAGAAGAAATACAGCATATTCTATGAGTAACTTTATCGCAGTCCCCATCAGTGTCGCTTCCTATATTGGCTGTAGTATTAGAAAGGAAATTGTTTCTCCTTAGGGAGAAGACTTATAAGGCCATGCATGCTCCTCTGGGTGATATGCAAATTGCAGATTTGAACAATGCCTCTACAGCACCACCTGCTGGAAGACAGCATTCCTGCAAGTCGATGTCAGACCTTTTCACAGGTCTTGTAATAAAAACTAGGCAGAGGGCCAAAACCCCCAAAGCAGTCTGTCTGTGAATGGTTCTCCTGGAGAAGATTCTGGCTTTGACCTATATTCCTAGCCTTTGTTAAATAACCTGTGAAAAGATCTGACATTGACTTGCAGGAATACTGCCTTCCAATAGGTGGTGCTGTAGAGGCATTGTTTTATGTTTCCCAGAGGAGCATGCATGGCCTTATAAGTCTCCTCATACCTACTAGGTACTCTCCCTAAGGGGAAACTATACCTTTTCTGACCCACATCATATTCCCCTTACTAGCCAAGCCAGAAAGCTACTGCAAACCAATGAGGGGAAAAATCCTGAAACAGCTGTCTGTACATGGTTATCTTCAGCAGTGTAGCTAATGGCTCATGGGCCCGGGTGCAAAAGTTCAGCTTTGGTCCCCCGTTAGCACAGCTACTCTGCGTGGCTACCCACCATGGTCTGCCTCAAAAAATATATACACACATATGTATTATATATCATACAGCATATTTTAAGGGGAATCTGTCAGCTTCTTTTAGGGCACCTTCACACTTGGTGAAATTGCTGCTGTCTATCTGCATTTGAATACCCGCAGCAATTTCGCTGGAAATCCGTGGTGCGTACCTAAATGGTGTGGATTTGGCCGCGATTTAAATTGAGGATCAGCTGTGTATTGCAAGGGTTGAATTCCACAACATAGACAGACATGATTAGGTTATAAAATCCACAGTGTTTTTAAAAAAATGTTGCAGATTTCTCGGGGAAACTTTTTTGCACCATGTGAAGATTTCTGAAATCGCCACTTGACTTGTACCGTAAATGCTGTGGAATTTACTATGTGATTCCGCCAGTGGAAAGTCTGCAGTGTTTACTGCCTGAGCGAAGGTGGTCTTGGCCCTAAAAGTTAAGTTTATGGGCTGAAAGTAGGTGACCCACTGAGTCCGGAGATGTAAGTTTTATACTTATCTTCCCTGTTGTTCCCCCCGGTGTCAGTTCTTTTACACAGGATTGGTCATTGGTCAGTAATTGAGGGCGGCGCGGTTCGCGGATCACGCTGGCCCGCCCACCTCCATTCACAGTAAGCAGACAATCCTTCAGAGATGAACAGCTGCTAGTTTACACAGACTGATCATCGTTTGATTTTTATGTCTGCCTGTATGTCTGCCTTTACAGGCAGATGACTGGTGTTGGTGAATTGACAGCTTCCTCCTGCCTTAGCTGTGTTTGTTACTCCCAGTTATATAGCTCTGCTAGGCGGAGCAGGGAATCCCATGCCATCTACTGCCCCCGAAATGACTGAATCCCCTGTAACGAGGCCTCAGCACTCACAGGTGAGGCTCTTCTCAATGACTGGGACAGACACATCTTCTTTGGCAGGAGATGGGCAGTATAGTACACACTTCTCATCAATGACCCCATGCAGCGTGAACGGAGGTCCGGAGTAGGAGGTGCCAAGCTGCTTGAAGTCTCTCCTTCCCTTCCCCACAAGAGTAACAACTTGTAACACTTTCTTCCCCCAAAAATGTCTGTAGTTTTCAGTTGTATCGCTGGGTCTCTTACATGACCCATGCAATCCAGCGCTAACATATACAATTGTGACCCTTGCAACCCCAATAGCTACACCACTGGTTATCTTTTCCTTCTGAAGAAAACCGTGGCTTTGGCTTACATTCCCAATCTTTGTTGCAAGGCCTATGAAGGGTGTGACATTGACTTGCAGGCCTTCTAATAGGTGGTGATGTGCAACCACTGTTCCATCTTCCCATTGAGTTGTAATACTATGGTGAAGCAAGATGAGACCATGCTATAGCTAGGGTTCTACGGTAAGATCTATCTAACCTTCGAGTGGCATATATGGTGGAGGCCAATGACGAGGTACCAAACTGCCTGAATACCCACAGGTAACCCTAAATTTCCCCCATGGTGGACTTTTAAAGCAGGATAAAACACAGAATGTAGGGAATATAATGCGAGAAAGCCTAACAATTAATCGCCAGGGAATAGGACTATCTCGAGTGGGATCTCCTAGATCCATAGCCCCCATAGCTGCTGTATGGTTTCTTTACATACCATTATATGGAGGTGTCTCCATCTATAGTGAACAGAAGATGACAGCTCCCTAATGGTGGCTCCTGGAGGAGGAGAGAAATCATTGCTTGCAGACTGGAATAAAATAATATAAATCTTTGAGGAATATCAAAGCATGAAGTAATATGGAGATTTTCTTCTAAGTCTTTATGTAGTGCAGATTATTTTGCACCGCAGCGGTTTCGGGAAGGGTGCAGCATGTAAGAAGTTTCAACATCTGATCTTCCAGCCTGATCTTTGCTGCTGATATTTCTTGACAGTTCCAAATCTTAATGACTTTCAATCAGCAGTTAAGACAAACTCTCCAGGAACTTCCTGAGGAAACGGGGTCTGAATTCTTTCTGGAAACCACTTACATCTCACCCAGGCAACCACTTTCCGAGATTTCCTGGATGTGCTTGGCTCTGCAATTTACAGCAGGTGATGAGAAGAAACCAATATCCAGCATGGACAGGGGTGATGAGATTGGGTATCTGATCCACCTTGGCTATTAATATTAACACGCACAGTGCTGATAGATATCGGGGGGAGCCTCCGTTAAAGGGACAGGATGCTTTCTCCTTTCTGCATTCTGTTACATACTAGAGCAAATCCTCCCAACCAAAAATTGCAATTAGAATACATTGATCCCATTGACTTCACATGTGCAACGGGGCCACTAGCAACATGTTTCACACTCTCCCTATCGTCTGGGTCGGTAGTAGCCCTAATAACACTGGGCTGATTAGTTTCCATTGTGGAAAGGCGCTAGGGTAGACATAGCAACTGCTTCATTAGGGACTCGTGGCTGGCTTCTGGCTATACCGGCTCGGGTGAAGGCTGTGTAATAAGGCCCGATTAGTAGGGGTACACCGGAGAGTCTGGTTATAGCTAGTGTAACCATTTATTGCCGTCATTGCAAGAACAACTAGTTTATTTTACAACAGGTAATGGTAACACAACAAGAAGTTCTTATTCCTTACTAAGTAATTAACTGTTGCTGAACAGTCCTTAGGCCGGTCAGCTTGGGACACTCCAACAGTCTTGCACCCAGTTAACTTGGAAAAGTTTACTCTCAGGCCAGTTGAAACGGTCAGATGAATCCAGATTTCTGTTGCCCCTATGCTGATGGAGGTCAGAATTTGGCACAAGCAGCATGAATTGATGACCCCTTCCTGCCAGCTCTTCAGAACACATCAGCACCTTCAACTACATGAAGCTTCCTGTCCACAGGGGCCAGTATTCCCATAGAGCGATGTCATCTTTCAGTGGAATATACGCTACGACTAAATGCTGTGAAGACCAAGGAAGGTCCAACACGCTAATAGATGGAGTCTCTAACAAAATGGACATTTAGTGTATAAATACAACACTCCTCAATCTCATGCTACTCAATTAATCAGTACCCCAGATTTTTTTGGAGTCTAGCCATGCCCCTGTACTTCTTTAAAGGGGAAATGATCCATATTTGTCTCTGGTAATGAAAGTATGCATTGATTACATTGTTGGCTTTTACCCCTCTGTGAACCCAGATTTCAGTCTCATCCCTCATAGCAAACATCAGGCTTCTGCTCTACTGGTGGAAATCATACAAACTTTTGGAACTCTCATTTCCTCTCTATCCCCTGATGCTTTCCTGCATCTTCTTCCAGTCAATTATATTCAGGTCATCTATACTCTTTAGAAACTAATGGTTGTATAAATGATGAGCAGATGTCTGGGAGCGGCTGACATCTCCTGCATTCTACTGCGCTACATCACTGCCTGTTCATCCCCGTGATTACAGCCCACCATTCCCTGAAATGACGATGCTCAAACCGTGGGAATGTTTTATTTTGCTGTCGCCATTGTTTTGCTTAACCTTGTAAATATATCAATGCAAAACGACTTTGGGAGGCGTGAGATAAATATTTACCTCATGCCTTCATATCTGTGGCTATTTTAGTTATCCATGTGCAGGGAAGACAAGAAGCATGCCGAGAAGGAGAAGGGAGCTATGCCTGGCCAAATATTCGGAAACCTAAATCGCAGAGGTGAGAGCTGTGTCCAGAGAGAAGGAACAGTTGTGATTACGGCTTGGCCAGTCAGTCATGAACGTCTGCTTATGCTGCATGGAGACCCTATTAGATGACTTTACGTGACTGTATTCCCATGACCAGAAGTCCCATAGTTTTCCTTTGAGTGTATTTAGGTTGCCCCAGGCCCCCTGAAGACATCACTTGACCGACTGAGTCTACTGATGGACTAGACATCTGGATAAACCAGACAGACTCAGCTGACCAGTGCTTGGGCATTGTTTACTTACCCTTCCTATCAGCATGTTCCATTTGTTTTGTGTTGGTTTGGACGGTAGAAGTCTATCAGTCTGGTTCCTGAATCACATCAGACCCTGGATGATGATGGACCCTTCTAAGGTGGAGCTCCTGCATCAGTCGGCAGTACTGAATGACCCTGAGATCTACACTCGTTGACAAAAATAAGGCACCAAGAAGGAGTTGTTGGAATCAAATTAAACTTTATAGGTGTGAATGTAATGATGATATATGGAGGTGATGATGTTAACCTAGAGCGAAAGGATAACTTTATCGGGGAAAACAGAACAGTTTAGAAGAGTCTCTTGTACCCTGTTGGGCCACCTCTAGCCTGGATACATGATGAGATATGGTTGGGCAAGGAGGCATACAGCCTCTGTATGTTATCATGCAGCAAATTTGCCCACAGATGTTGTAAATAGGCCTCTAGATTCTGCATATTCTGCAATGCATGCATGGGAAACCCTTGTGTGTGCGGCCAAGCATTATTCCTCTTGGAAGCCGCCGTGTGAGGAATACTTGTGGCCGTAGGATTTCCTGCACTTATCACTAAGCTGTCATTGTCCCTCGTACCACTACTAGGATTGACCGACTGTCATAAGCGATGGCCCCCCAGAACATCACACCAGCTGGGGGCAGTGAGCCGCTCCACAGCAAAGGCATCATTAAAGCAATCACCATGAGGTCTCCATATTCGAACACAACCGTCGTCGGCTCCCAAACAAAACGTTGAATTGCCACTAAAGACAATAAGGTTCCAGTCTACAGGAGTCCAGGTTTTCATTCATGACACTACTGCATAGCAGGACATGTAATGGGCACAGTGACACTAGATTTTCTTCTGCTAAGTGCATGGAAATGATCCAGGCAGAGACAGGGGCCTGTAATGAAGATGTCTGGATGGTGGACAATGAAATGGTTGTATCTGCTCATACTTGTCAGTAGAGCAAATGATCCTTTTTACTGGTGGTCCTCTGGGCCATCTGGAACCTCTTCACCATGTGCGTGCCCTCATGTAACCACTGATCCCAAGACCTCCTAACAGCTTCGCCAGAACAATCTAGATGGCGGGAAGTTCATCAAAACAACCATCCTGCTTCTCTCATTTCAGTAACGCCCCCTATAAAAGTCTGTTAAATCAGCAGAATGTCTTCAAGTGCGTCATAGAGGTGTCCAGTGGTCAACGATCTCTCAACAAGAGGTCCACTAACACAAGTAGCCTCTGAGAGACTTTCTTATGGAGCAATTGGGG
This sequence comes from Eleutherodactylus coqui, assembly GCF_035609145.1. Classification (NCBI taxonomy): domain Eukaryota; kingdom Metazoa; phylum Chordata; class Amphibia; order Anura; family Eleutherodactylidae; genus Eleutherodactylus; species Eleutherodactylus coqui. Next base: position 41,426,294 of record NC_089844.1, on the reverse strand, counting down.
AAGCACTTATACGGCTCCTGATGACAAGACCCCGGTGTCTAATCAGACCAAAGCTGTAAGCAGTGACATATCTGCCTGAGACATAACTACAGGTTGAGTTTTGTAGCAATCCGACATTTTTATCTGGATTCAATAATATTTTCATCTATGAGTGTATTTCTGAGCCACATCATTTCATGGGATAGAACGGGTCCTTAGCATCCCCTTATCGGGCAGGCCCTTTTGCCCAAGCTTGCACTACAGTCTATTAGTTTTGTGTTACTTTGGAACTCCAACAAAGAGCCTATTCAATGGGCTCCTGAGCCATATTGGGCTCAGGGAAAGGTGAACTCTTCCTGGTGGAGTTGTCATATACTATACGTTATGACTGATAAAGTCTGCATGGCCCAGAGATCTAGCTGTTGGACCATATCATTGACGTGGAGCAAAATTAAATTTAGGGCCCCCTCATCCAATAGGACTTTATGTTCCTACCTTCACCACATTCAATTGGTTTTGCATTGCTTTGCGCTTCCTCATGACTTATCCGTACTGCATGTGTCAGGACTCGGGGTCCGGGAAACGGGAGGTCCCTGAAAAACCCGCAACCCCTGTACCTACCTACTTGTTCCCCTGGGCAAACCCCCAGGGCGACAACTGGGCGACGGTCCCTACACTCACTAGGGAAGGGGAGCACCGGGGACTAACAAACAGACAAACACTGGAACAAACAACAGCAAGGGGAGTCAGACTCTCCGGGTCGGCAACGAGAGGGTACGCGGTACAAGAGGGTCAGGCAAAGGCAACGTCAGGTTTAAAAACAGGGAGTCAAAAGTCAGGAGTCACAAAGAAGTACACTGGTGTAGCAGGAAGACCAAACTAACACTGGCACTGGTCTGCAGACACAAGCAGGTTTAAACGCTGTCAGAGCTCCCGCCCCAGCAGCTGATTGGGGCGGGAAGTCTGACAGCAGCTGAGTGCATCCAGCAGCACTGAGGAACCCGCCCCCAGCCCTGCAGGAAGCAGAGAAGGAGACGCATGCCGGGTTGCCATGGAACCGAGGACGCGGCGCGGGGCAACACATGCCGCATCCCTAGCAACCTGGTGGCGAGGAGGAGCCTGGCGGCCAGGGGAAGTGACAAGGATCGGGACTCCCCTGTGCCGCACCGCAGCTGCCCGTGTGACAGGACCAGCGGTGAGGGTACGAGGGACCCGCGAGCTGCCGGTCCTGACAGCATGGCTCAATGATCCACTTCTGGTTAGGGCATATGTACCACAGGGGCAGGCATTGCAACTGTTATGGGGCCATTAGAGAAAGAGAGGCCAACCTAGTTAGTCCCATCCTTTTGCTATAGAATGGAAATAACCTGCCGGACTTCCCTCTACGGAGAGGATGCATTGTTAGTAAATGTAGAGAATGGGGAACAGATGCATAACTAGAAGCTCCTAGGCCCCGATGCAAAATCTGTAACAGAGGCCCCTACATACCATGTGCCATTTATAATACTGGTGTCATCTTATATGATAGAGGGGCCTCTGGGCTCCCCTAAGGCTCCAGGGTTTGGTAGCGATGGCTACCTCTGCACCCACTATAGCTACACTCCTGGTGGGGGAACTGGCTTAAGGCCTCATTCACATGGGCGTATGCAATTTTGCTCCGTGAAAAACACACCTTTTCCCTGTATGTGTCTGTGCATTATTGGTGCGTATGTGTTATTTTATGTCTATGTTGCGTTCATCTGTCATCCATTTTTCACCCGCACAAAAAAAAAAAAAAAGATGTAAGTGATATTAGTTTTGTCCCAACCCACACAAAACAGGGTGCGCAAAAGACCCTGCAGTGAACACGGATGATAATAAGAGTTACTCCATTTTTTTATAGACTCATAGACTTTAATAGGCGATTTTGGTCTTTGAATACGGAAAATGCTGCAATTTTTTTATGCGCAACATTAGTCCGTGTAAAAAACGCCCGTCGGAATTTAATTCCATCTGTTTATATTTAGTCAGTAAAAAATAAGAACTGAATAGAGACAGTAAATACGCCAGTGTGAATGGACCCCGAAGGTCATAGAAAGGGAGGAGAAGCAAACGCCAGACTCCTGTGTTATGGGTGGAGTATCGTTTCTCCTTAGGGAGAGCACCTAGTAAGTGTGAGGAGACTTATAAGCCCATGAATGCTCCTCTGGGAAATTTATGCAAATGAAGCAATGCCTCCACAGCACCACCTATTGGAAGGCAGCATTCCTACAAGTCAAAGTATTCCTTTTTTACAGGTCTTGTAACAATTACTGGGAATATAAGCCAAAACCAGAGTCTTCCCCAAAAGGAAAATAGAAGTGGCAAACCCCGGGAGCGGGGCAGTTTAGTCTTTTTTTCTTTTATATCACTTATCTGTAGGGGTGTAACTATAGAGGATGCAGGGGATGCGGTTGCACCCGGGCCCAGGAGCCTTGGGGGGCCCATAAGGCGTCTCCTCTCCATATAGGGAGCCCAGTACTATGAATAAAGCATTATAGTTGGGGGCCCCGTTCCAGGTTTTGCATTGGGGCCCAGGAGCTTTAAGTTACGCCTTTGCTCATCTATATGAAGCCACCTGCACAAGGGCGGGTCAGATTCCGCATGCAGAATCCCATAGCTAAATCTGACCCTGTGCCCGTCTGGCATGCGCACGTATCTGTCCTGAAGTCTTTTTATCTGTACGGTGGATGGTCCGCACGGCGAGCTGTCAGACACGCACAGTACAGATTTTTTTTGCAAATCTCCATGTCATTGCGGAAGGAGAGCGGATCAGACAACTTTCATTGACTTCAGCATACTTCCGTATGTGGCGAATCCACACAGAAATGGAGCATGCTGCAATTTCAACTCCGTGAGTGGAAAATCGCGTTTTGCCATACCATTGGCTGCAAAATCCGGAAGCGGACGCCTGCTCCAGATTCCGCAATGCAGATCCGTCCGTGTGCAGCCGGCCTAAGCTATGTAATTGGCACAAAGACCATTTTTTTGAAAGCAGTTCTGGATATGACTGGCGTGCAGGACATGAAGTAACTGAAGACACACATGAAGCGTCCCTGTAATTCAGATGGCATGCAGGTTTAAACTGTGAATTGCTGTCCTGAAGTGGAGCTGAGGTCTCATTTCTAATGTTATGAACCAATGAAACCTAAAACTCCTTGAGAGTGTCAGCTGCAGCGCTGCGTCCTCCCTGTCACCGCGGGCAGAAACCAGCGAGCACGCCTGCCTCTCATTTCTATTGTGCATACAAACCAGGGGCACATTTCGGACAATGCAATTATTAACGGACGTCACCGCGGTTTTGGGCAGAGATCAGTGCAGCCAAATATAGTCCCTTTGGTCCAATTATACACGACACGAAGCTCTGCTGCGGTCTCTTTAGTTTTGATTTTGCGCCACACAGGAAGCGGTTTTATTAAATAAAGGAATTAAGCTGCAGGCAAGATATGTGAGCAGCGCAGAGCGTTCACCGGCAGCCGCTCGCAGGGTCCAGACCTTTACAAAGATCACGGTCAGCTCATACAAACGATGTGTGGCAGCAAAGGAAATGTCATATGTTATGAGATGACACGTCATAGAGCCTAAAGGACATGGAGTGCTGCCCTAGACCACGCCAAAGTATTTCCGTAATAGCAACCGCACATGCTTACGGGCTGATACCATCTATAAGTCCATGATGCACACCCTTAAGGAACAAAGTCTGCCAAGGGCTTCCTGTCTGCCCTAACTTGGGTACCACATGTTTACTAGGTTTCTATGGCCACCCAAAGCTTACTGGGCCATAGTGTTTGCTTGATTTGCCCCCGACTATGCTTTGATGCTGGAAACACCCACCAAAATGGGCTATTTGATGCAAACTCTGCCTGTTTTTGGTCTGGTTTGCAGGATTGTCCTGTCAAAATTGGCACTGTAGGTACGTAATCTCTACAACAATATAGGAGTTCATTCACACAGCATTGCGTGTCTTCCTTTTTTTGTTTAACGGGGGGAAAAAAGGGATGACATTTGGGCAAGCCGTAGATATAGTAACTTGGTACATATATATGTTAGTGAGCGTTTCCTCCTCCACCGACTACATCTCTACTCTCCCTCTACACACTAGTAACTCCACACCCAACCTCTCTAAAGACCAACCACGCCACACAGAGCAAGTTAGGGAGACAGACACGCCGACACCACCAAGAATGGTGACACGAACACAGGACATAGACTAACATAACTACACATACCAAGACACAAAGACAATCCACCTGGGGTAAACAAACCCCAATCTAGGGTTATCCTAACTCTGGGCCACTAGAGTAGCAGGCATCATCCTATTGTACTGGCGCTATGACAATGGTATAACATGTCATCCATACAAACTAAATGGCAATGGCAGCACTATGCAAGTTGTAGAGTGTCTATGAAACGTGGTGAGGAGTGGTCCTTGCTCCCTCAATAGAAGTGATTGAGTGCCCATTGCTCCTCCAACGGCCGCTGGCCCAAAGCCCCATTGACTTTCCCATTCCCTGCCAGCGATGTGGCAGGGGGAAAGGATGGCAGGCACTGTAAGCATTGGGTTGTGGAGGCTCCGTTAGGCGAAGTGAACAGGGATACGTCTTTCACTATTGACAATGTATCAGCAGGGAGTAGATATAAGATGACCACCACCGATAGAGAAGAGTGAGTGATGCGGCAGGCAGCAAGTGGTCTTAAAATGGCAGAGGCCATTATAAAGGGACTGAGAAGGGGCATGGGCCACATGTGTGGCTGTATCCTCATGCTGGAGGGTGGCCAGAAGTATTTGAAAGGACCCGAGGGAGGCCAAGCAGAGACCAAGAGATAGCAGGCATTATCAAGGTCTGCTTAGGGGCCACTGCGCAGATGGAAAGAAGTGGTGCAGCAGGAGAGTTAGTCTTGGAGAGCAAAAGAAGTTGGATGCTCTCATACTTTGTAGAATGAGTGAGCAATGAAGAGAGGAATTAGAGATCTCATGTGACATGAGAGATATTCCGGTGGACAGCCTATGCATGTTGGTGGACTTTCTGACACAAGAGAGTTGCTACAGCTGGTTAAACCGCTTGTGTAAGACTGGAAGTAAGCCGGAGTTCACTTGGGCCAGTGGAGGAGAGTTGACAGGCAAGAAGGAGAAAAACTGAGGAAAAGGACAACTGAGTTAAGGTGAATTTCTGCTGGTGAATAGTCAAGAGTCTGTAAGATCCACAGGCTGATGTGTGAACTGGGAATGACTCTGGAGGGCAAAGAACAGACGTGCTGAGAGAGAGAAAGAATGGGCAAAAACTCCTGTCATAAGAACCAATAAAACATCTATCCTTTCGGGCAATAAGCCCAAGTGTAAAAGATTCCTTCAAGGAGTGAGATCAAAATCTATGGTACCCAGAGTACTGGTAGCCAGAGGGTTCATTACCAGGAATAGGGTAAAAAGTACTTGCTTAAAGGACAATTACGGTTAAGTAGGTTATATCACTAAAATGACAATTGCTTAGCTTGTCATTTGCTCTATGTGGGAAATAGGTAATGAAATATAGCATTTAATTATCGTGCCCCACTATGGAGAGAAATGGCAGACTTTATTATAGAATGTTATGTAATGTTTAACCCTTTCCAATCCACTGTCTGACCTCTGAAGACATTATGATTTAAGGCTGTACAGCTCTGGTGTTGGAAGACGTCTGTCTGGGTTCTCTTACTGCATATTGCCAGCCTCTCTGCTGTCGGAGCCTATCCAATGTGTCACCTCATGCAGTACTGGCTTTAGCCAGCATATAGCACCATTGTATAACGACAGAAAAAGAGTAAGCCCCCTAGGAAAACCAGGATAAAAATTGGATTGGAAAGGGTTAAGTACTGAACCGTCCTGCAGCCTGATGAACTGTAATTACTATTTTGTTTAGTAAAAGTTGAATTTATTGCATTAAACCCCCTCCACTTCAGTCTGTTACCACCGCGCCATTATACACCATGCCCACATCTTACATCTGTCCTATGTGCATAGCACACCAGTCCATACGGTTAGTGCTCTCTACATCTGTATGTGACACTGCTCAACTCTGCTACATACGAGGCCTTGTAGTGAGCAGCATACAATATAACAGCGCACAAGAATTGAGGTCATTGAATTTCTTGCGAGCATTATAATAGAATGATGAATCCTGGCGCTCAGACAACGACTCTCATCGTGGATATGTTACAATTATGTAATGAACAGATCAACTTTGGAATTTTATTGTCTGAAGCGGTTAAGTAACGCGAAGAAGGAACGTGAGATCAGTCATTTCTGCAGGAATGAAGCTCTTCGGATTTTTTTTCATCTTGATTATAAAGGACTGGATGAACTTTCGAGTCTCCAAATTTACTCGTCATTTGGGAATATACCCAGCACAAAATGATTCCAAATGTTCAAGGTTAATCAGTCATCTGTTTGGGATGACAAACCATTACCTAAACTGAATAGCATGTCAAAAATGGAGCAAGCTCCTTAAGTAAAACTCTGACAAGGAGACGTGAAGTCCTGTGCAGTGACCCTCCCTCTATCAGCCATGTCAGGAAGTACAAGGCAGATCAGTACACTCCACCATTGTCACCCACCAGCCACGTCCTGGTTACTCATCAGGCCATTCTTCAGCACCAGATATGTCACCTCTTACCTACTTTGGAGAGTCCATTCTCAGCATCTACTTAATCATGGGCGGTCTTATTACTTGAAACTCCCTCCCCTGAGCAACTGATTCCAATTGTAGCTGTAAATATTCATCAATGTTTGCATCTTTATTTTGCAATGGACAACAGCTGAATATGCAGCTCTGGATGTAACTGGTATATAATACATTATGTAAGGACTCTTTTACATGAGTCAATATCAACAATAATTAAGAGTGACGATCATTGAGATCAGCATTCATTTCACTGGACCTTTACACAAGCCCTTATGGGGAGTGAATGCTCATTCCTATAATTGTTCATGCACTATATTTTTTTGGTGAGTGGGGGTGGGGAGGGGGTCGCTGGTATTCCCCATTAAGCTATGAGTATTGGCGAGAACTTACTTTATTAAAGACCAAGTTGTTTTAGTCCTGGCTACCAACCTCCAATGTGGCAGGGTCTACTGTGCTGCCCTATAGAGGGGTAGCCCCTCTACACAGTTGTTATGTGACATAATAACAACTGTGTTACACAGCTGTCCCAATAAGTCTGAGACCCTCTTCCATTGTGGTCTGGGATTTTGCATTGCATAGTCACCAGGAAAAGCATACACTCCTCCAGTCCTCGGAACGCTTTCTGCACGCTCATTTGCTCCTTCCTCGCTTACTTTCATTTTTGCTGTGTCTCTTGCACTGGACAGAGTTTCCACTCATGCACATGTATGCCTTTCCTGCCTCCTTGGCCACATCACAGGGAGGGGACGGGGCTTCATCCTGGTAGCTGGAGCGTCCACTACAGCATCCAATGTAGCTGTGGTGGAGAGTGGAGGGGCGGACGTGCTCTTCTGCCTCCTTACACACACGGGTCTTGTCCCCATAAGGTCTGACAATCTAAATCCACCTATTAGCAAGCTTGTGAAAGGAGACACGAGAACATACAAGCTCCTCATTAATATTGCCCTTGGTTGGGTTTGAACCCAGAATCCCAGCACTACAAGGAAACAGTGCTATCTACTGAGCCACAATGTTACTAAAAGTAATAGAGCAAAGTAGTAACCCCTTAAGGACCAGATTATTTTGGTTCTAAAGGGATCTTACCCATGTGCTGGTTTTACTGCCCTTTTTTTTCAGGTACCGAAATTATTTTTCCTGTGTTTTTTTTCCATGACATACAGGGCTATTTCTTATATGTTTTTTCAATGACTTTTTTTTCCCCATTTTTTAGTTTTATTAGGGGTAAAAAGCTAAAAAACACTTTTTTTTTCTATTTATAGGTGTTTTTTTTAATTAGTATATTTACCAAAATAAAGTACAGGAATTGGTTCCTCATTTTGTTTCGGACATTTTGATATAATTTGAATAGTTGTGCATTACAAGGCGCATATGATGATGGTTTTGGTTGGCGGTGAGTTGTTTTTAGAGATGAGCGAGCATACTTGTCCGAGCTTGATGCTCGTTCGAGTATGAGGGTGTTCGAGATGCTCGTTACTGGAGACGAGCACCTCGCGGTACTCGTCTCGATTAAACGAGCACTGACCATTGAATTCAATGGAGCCGGCAATACAGCCGGCTCTATTGAAAGCAATGGGCTGCTGGCGATCTCAGGATGAATTTGCAGGAAAGGCTTAAAAATATAAGCCCTTACCTGAAAATCATCCTAAAATGTGTAAAAATAAAAAAATAAAAATATGTCAGCATAAAGATCGTTCTCCTCTGCCATAGCTGTAACAGCTGTGGCAGAGAAGAACGATGTTAGCCCATTGAATTCAATGGAGTCGGCAATACAGCCGGCTCCATTGAAAGCAATGGGCTGCCGGCGAGCGCGGGAGTGAGACCCCCCCGCACTGTCAGCATAAAGATCGTTCTCCTCTGCCTCAGCTGTAACAGCTGTGGCAGAGAAGAACGATGTTAGCCTATTGAATTCAATGGAGCCGGCAATACTGCCGGCTCCATTGAAAGCAATGGGCTGCCGGCGAGCTCGAGATGAATTTTCGGGAAGGGCTTAAAAATATAAGCCCTTACCTGAAAATCATCCTAAAATGTGTAAAAATAAAAAAAAAATGTATACTCACCTTTCCGCTGCAGCCGGAGTTCAGCCGCGTCTGGCCGGCAGTTCTCCTGAACTGCTCTGAGTAGTATTCAGCAGCCGGGGATTTAAAATCCCCGCCTGCTGAATGAGCTGCCTCTGATTGGTCACAGCCTCACAGGTCACAGCTGTATTGCCGGCTCCATTGAATTCAATGGGCTAACACCGTTCTTCTCTGCCACAGCTGTTACAGCTGTGGCAGAGGAGAACGATCTTTGTGCTGACAGTGCGGGGGGGGGGGGGGGGAGGGGGTCTCACTCCCGCGCTCGCCGACAGCCCATTGCTTTCAATGGAGCCGGCTGTATTGCCGGCTCCATTGAATTCAATGGGCTAACATCGTTCTTCTCTGCAGAGGAGAACGATCTTTATGCTGACAGTGCGGGGGGCACTCTTGCCGCTACTGTGGCTTAATAGTGGGACCTGGGAACTTGAGATGCGGCCCAACATGTAGGCCCTCGCCTGCCCTATCCGTTTCTGTGTCGTTCCCATCACTTTCGTGAATTTTCCAGATTTTCACAAATGAAAACCTTAGCGAGCATCGGCGATATACAAAAATGCTCGAGTTGCCCATTGACTTTAATGGGGTTCGTTACTCGAAACGAACCCTCGAGCATCGCAGGAAGTTCGACTCGAGTAACGAGCACTCAAGCATTTTGGTGCTCGCTCATCTCTAGTCGTTTTCTTTTTTATATATATATTTTTATTTCATTCTGTATTTTTTTAACTTCTTTTTGTAAATATTCTTTTTACTGTTTATGACCCCCATGACGTCATATAAGACTTCTGGGGGTCTTTTTCTTAAATGTCCCACTTTTCCACTGTAGCTGAGGCATCCATAGGAGTGACAAAAGTTACTAACAGAGCTGATCTGGGTCTGATAGGACCCCGCAGCTGTGCCGTGGCAGGGGACACCCACCGGTCACATGATTGCCGAGTTGAAAAGCAGAAGTCACACTTCCGCTTTCTCTCTTCACTACATAACACTCATTGAGTGCTATGTAGCCTGTAAAGGAGAAGGCAGAAGCGGTTAAAAACTGCTTCTCCCTTCTTCCCCAGGTCCTTGGCTGTAACTAACAGCCGAGGACCCAACCTGCTTCTGCTACATTGCAGGAGTAGGAGCCTTAATCCTAAACCATATTTTCATCATTAGCTGGATTTTAAGAAAAAATTTACTCACCTCTCCACTGCTTAGATGCGTCCTCCAGCTGGCTCCCCTGCACTGCTTCCCAGTACTTTCAGCAGGTGGGGATTTAAATACCCCCGCCTCCTGAAATGGCTGTGCTGATTGGCTGAGAGCTTAGCCAATTACAGCCAGCGCTTAGCTATTCATGTTTTTTTATCCAACTAATGATGATTTTTCAGGGAAGGGCTTATATTTAAAGCCCTTCCCCGAAAAATCATACTGTGGGGGTTGCCACAAACCACCGTGTTCAATGGGGCCAACAGCAGCGCTGAGCTCGTTGAAAGCAATGGAATAGCATGCTGCACTTCTGCCACAGCTATGACAGCTATGGCAGAAGTCCGTAGTATTCTCCCTATGTTTTCAAAGGGGCTAGCGATGCTGTCGCTGGCCCCATTGAAAACACTGGCGATATTCTAGCGTTTTCCTGGCATTTTTCTTGCACTGTGAGGCGATTGTTTTCACTTGCTCTCGCAGCGCAAGAGAGAATAAAACGCCAGTGGGTGTCCGCCCTTATGTAGATTTAAACTAGGAATTGTGCAGAAGTAGGAAGAAATTTGCAAACAGAACATTTCGGAAACATTTGACTGTCATTTTTTAAAAAATGATTTAGAAATAATATTTTTCAAGACAAGAGAAGCAACAGAAATTAATTTACATTTCTTTCTACTTTAGGAAGACGACTGTAAATATTTAGTTTTGCAGAGGAATTTGGCTGCAATTTGAAGAGATGAACCAAAAACAAAAGAATGGGGTCAGGCGCTCGCCTGTAACATTTTTCTTTAAAAACTATAAAAAAGTCTGTTTAAGCACATTCTAACCTGATTCTAACCTGAGTAGAGCCCATTAGTCATGTGACAGGAGACAATGGAGGCCTGAAATTAGTTTGGTATTGATAAGGTTTAGCAGCAATTTGCACCTATGGTAAAACTCATAACCGCCCGACTTGTCTTGCATCTTCATTATTATTAACTGCAGAAGATACATTCTTTTCAGTCTGGGAACCATCAACAAGCTGATATTAAAGGGCTTCTGTCATAAAAAAAAAAATAAAAAATCTATACTCACCTATTCCTCCCCATCAATTTCCTTACCGCATCTTCTCCCCGCTCTTCTCCCGTCTCATGCAGTCCCGGAGGAGGGGGCACCCCACCTCCAGGTGGCCAATTCTGCTACCTGTGACAAAGCATCCATTCTCTTCAATCTCCTTCCTGCAGGGCAATGTATGCTACGCCACTAGTGACGGAGCATTCATAGTCTAGTATGGAGTGCCGAGCTATTGCAGAGACTGCGCATGCACACTCTCTGTCTGCAATACTACATGAACACTCGTGGCGAGACAGAGCGTATGTGCAGTCTCGGTGATAGATCAACATTCCTTCCTAGGCAGTTAACATTACGTCACTAGTGACGTAACCTACACTGACCTGCAGGACGCAGAATGCAGAGAATGGATGCTCTATAATAAGAAGAAAAGGATCTGGCCGGCTTGTGGTGATGTGACCCGGGAGACTGGAGAAGATCAGTGAGGACAAGATGTGGTAAGGTGTTTGCCTGGGAGGAATAGGGAAGTATTGTTTTTTTAATGACAAATTTATGACACCCCTTTAATGGATTTAATGTTCTTATTATGTGTTGGTGCAGCGTCCAAGCGGGGCACACCCATGTGGGGGATAGCGACAAAGGGGCCTGACTCAGTCGCCGCACAGTGGCAAAAGGGTTTTACCGTCTATGAATACTAATAGTGGTTTGTCACGTGACACCAGCACCTCATTCGAGACTTCTAGGGTTATGGACGAAATAACTGACACAAGTCCTGGTAGCTCGGATTAGTAAACTGGAGGTACGCAGTTTTACTTCAGCTCAATTTTGTATTCACAATGACAACAATGGCAGTCTTGCCCTAATTACAGAGATATCACTGCAGTAAATGAAACAATGATTCACAGTTCAATTCAGTATGACACAGGTAAATCTTCAACACTCTCTCTATTTGACTCTTGAGGTTACTCGGTAAAATTCCCACAGTCTTAGTTATCTGCTGGGGTTTCACTGGAAGATTACAAGGCAGATAGTGAGGCTGATTTTAAATGGGGCCTTTCACTTTCCCTGGGTTTGGTTTTATCGGGTTTTGCGTAACTCACTGTTTAGTAGACAAGTCCCAAACTTTCTCCTCCACACTGCTGTTGATTAGGAAGCTTGTAAATCCTGGCTTCCCACTTCAGAACACGTTATCTCTGCACACACTGCAGAACTCCTCCTGCACGTCCTCCTCCTCCGACTGCCTCCTCCTCACTCTATCACTGTTTCATTGACTTTTATTGACTTCATTCACTGCGAATCACCCGTCATACGCAGTAAAAACATGGTCGTGTTCATGAGCCATAAGCCTCATACATCAAGGGGAAAGGAGGCAAAATCTGGAGAAGGCCTCCTTCATGTTTGCCTGTATGCAACTGTATATGGCAAGAATGAAGATTTGACCCTACCGAATCTCGATCTTTATTCGTTGTAGGTAGTTAAAGGGTGAAGTTGTGCATGGAGTATATCTCCCTCCCAGGCTTTTAGTCTGGACAGAGTGGCGGTCCAGTCCACAACTTTACCCTGATTCTTAGAAAGCTCAGCTGTAGGCACTGACCCCGTTACTGGGGCATAAAAGGCTGCAGCTCCCAAGGAGTCAGTGCCTGACAGCCTGAAGAGGAAGCCTCTGAGCACCATGCGTGGTGCAGTATTTTATTGTGTTATATCGCATGGACTTTTGTATTGCTGTTTTGTTGCCTGTAAGCATACATCGAAATAAAGACTGATGTACGTTTTTATGCACTTCTGAGTCCAGTGTGTCGTTGCCGCCCCAACCCCCTGGAGGACACTGTTACATTTGGTGCTCGGATGCGGGCAGCAATCTTGACTGCTGAGGGCAATGGCACCTGGTGAATGTCCTGGGTGAAGTCTGCAATGCAAGCACCAGTCCTTGTTCGCACGTCCTATTTGCAATGCCTCACAGAGACTAGAGACTGAGCCACAACTGTGTCGCATAAGTGTAAACCACCATTCTGTGGAGGCTCTACTGGACTCGGGTAGCCTGGTCACCTTAGTGCATGCTAGCCTGATAGCAGAAGGCTTCATACCGGGTAAGCACATAAGTTTGGTATGTATACACAGTGACACAAGGGTGTGTAATATTGCGCAGTGTAACTTTGAAACTCATGTCGGAATTGTGACCTACGATGTAGGTGTTGTCAAAAGATTGATGCACAGCGTGATATTGGGGCGCGATTTCCCTGTATTCTGGGACTTGTGGGGAAAAATGATAATCCCTTCTAAAGAGACTGACGCATACCCAGCTGACCTCACACCTCCGCAGGATAGCGGGGTAAATGTGGACGTTGAACCAGAGAATGTAACTTTTCCTTTACAGGTCTTGGCTGGAGGTGATGCTGAGGAGGAAGTCTACCCCTCTGTTCAGGATGTGTCCGATCTGGAGGATGCGCCTGGGAACTTTGGGACAGCCCAGTTAAGGGACCCCACTCTTATCAATGCAAAAGAAAATGTTGTAGCGATAAATGGTATGTTACAGGAACCGGGTTCTGACCTACGGTTCCCCCATTTTGCCATGAATAGTGACTTGTTGTATAGAGTAACAAAAACAAGCGGGGAAGTGGTGGAACAGTTGGTCGTGCCGAAGCCGTACAGGGGCAAGGTGCTAGACTTGGCACATACTCATGTATTAGGGGGACATTTAGGAACTGATAAGACGCAGGATATAATTCTTCAAAGGTTCTTCTGGCCAGGGGTGTACAAGGACATAAAGGAATACTGTGAGTCGTGCCCCACCTTTTAGATCACCACTCCTGTGTCGCACTCCCGCAGCTCCTTAGTGTTTAGAGTTTCCCTTTCAGAGAATTGGAATGGATTTAGTGGGTCCTATAGTTAAGTCGACTAGAGGACATTAATACATTTTGGTTGTGTTAGATTATGTCACTCGATACCCGCAGGCAATCCCTTTAGAAGCCCTACTGCCAAAAACATTGCACGAGAGTTGTCCCTTATGTTCTCTAGAACAGGTCTTCCCAAGGAAATCCTCATGGACCAGGGGACCCCGTTCATGTCCAAAGTAACAAAATAATTGTGCCAACTCTTTAAAATTGATCACATACGAACCTCAGTATACCACCCTCAGACGGACAGGTTGGTGGAGAGTTTTAATAAAGCCCTGAAGCAAATGCTAGATGGTCGGGACTGGGACCATCTGTTACCTTATTTTGTTATATCGCATGGACTTTTGTGTTGCTGTTTTGTTGCTTGGAAGCATACGTCGAAATAAACACTGCTGTAAGTTTTTATGCACTTCCGAGTCCAGTGTGTCATTGCCACCCCCACCCCCTGGAGGACACTGTTACATTGTGTATTTCAAGCCCCTCACTCGGGGTGCTGCTGCGTATCAGCAAAAAATACGCAGAAGCGATGGAAATCAGCGATCGCTGTAAAATGCTCGAAATGACCAATAATGCTTAATTAGGGCAGCCGTTTTCTTCTTCCAGTGTTTTACGCAGGTTAACTCCCTCCCAATTCCTTTTTTCCTGCTTCCACAGAAGTCTATGGGAGCTTGTTGAGCATCACGTCAAAAGAAAGGGCAAGACCTATCTTTTTATGTGTGTAAGTCCTATTTTTAAAAATTGGTTTTCTAAATGAACCCATTGAAATCCAATGCTTCCCATGGTTGTGTTTTATGTGCGATTTATTTTACGGGCCGAGATGCCTGCCTAAATGCGGTTGTCTAAATAAGCCCTTCTAATGAAGACCCTGTCTGGTGAGCTGCTGTGATAAGGAGGTATTGCACCCCATGTAAATGACTTCAAGCAAAATATTGAACTACTGTTTGCGCTAATATTTCAGGATTGGAGATACATGTCGGAAGGCTGTGACTCCTGAAAACGGGGCACTCACATGTTCCTGTGAATGGAGCATATGTGTAACCACTCCTTCATTCACTTCTATGGGCTGAAGAGAGATTGACGAGTGCATAGAAGTGAATGCGGAGTGGTGGTCATGCATGTAACCATCACACCATTCACTAGGGCATTCAGATACACCTTTTTCGGGATTGTTTTGGGTCCCAGTGGTTGGACTTCCGTGATTAGACATTTATCCTCTATCTAGAAAATATTCAGTTCACCCTGGATCTTATACACTGAACAAGGCAGAGTAATTTCTCAGTGCCTCTCCTTGCACCCGGCACCCAATGCCCATACTCAGCCAACGCTTGGTTGGCAATGACTCTGCCCATCTCAATTCAGCCAACATGACTTCTGTTGAACCTTCCCATCACATGTTCTCTACGCCATCGCCAACATCCAGTCTTCTGCTACATGCACCAACTAGGCGGAGATGGCATGAGGTCACAAGAAAAAACCTTGATACAATTGACCACCATGGATGGGTGAGATTTGGAAGACAAGCTACATCCTTCTACCAGACGAAGAGTAGGATCCTTCCATCAATGTGTTGAGTCTCATCTTTGCTTGTGGTGAAAGTTTGACGTCCCCATAAACAGACATGCAGACCTGTGTATTGTATTCTGGTTACCCAGGGTCATATATTTGCCCCGAAGCCAACAGCTTTCAGCAGTGCTATTTACACTCGGCTATTTTCTGCCGTCTCCACAGGCACATGGTGAATGCGCTCCTATAAACAAATGTCAAAAATTACGGTTTACCATATTCTTCATCACTGACACATCAGCAGATGTGAGCGATACTTGCCAACAATTAGAGAGAGAATACAAAGAATACAATTTCCTTGTAGGAGCTGAATTTACCGAGATAATACACTAAATCCTACTAAAATAAACAGCTGAGAGACGTTAGAGGCGAACATGGCCCTCGCATCGTATTCTCTACTGGAACTAAATGACTATCTGTTATACATGGCCTATCTCACTGAGGCTGAATAATGAATCATGACACATGTCAAAGCTGCTAATGATGAAGTCGGGATCTTAATTTACATCAGAACTTAATACCAGGATAATAGTCCATAAGAAACATAGATGACTGACTGCAGTGAAGGCGAAAGATTTAGAGACCGAGTTCCCAAACTGCAACCCAAAACCCACTTATTTATCGTAAATTGCCAACACGTCAGGGGGCGGGGCTTATCACGGCGTATGATTTTACTTCCATCACTCTAAAAAGGACAAAGCTGTTTCAAAATAGACAGGATGCAGATTTTGACTGCGAAAATGCTACGGAATTTGCTACAGAAACTTCCGCTGAGGACATTCTGCAGCATTTCCGCCTTGTGTAAACATACACCAGTATTAATAGTGACCACAGTGGCCTCAGCAGTAATAGTGACCCCCATAGTGGCCTCTGTAGTAATAGTGACCCCCATAGTGGCCTCTGTAGTAACAGTGTTCTCTATATTGACCCCAGTAGTAATAGTGACCCCCACAGTGGCCTCAGTAGTAATAGTGTCCCACACAGTGGTCTCGGCAGTAATAGTAGCTGACAAAGTGGCCGCAGCAGTAATAGTGACCCCCCCCTCAGTGGACTCAGCAGTAATAGTGACCCCCCACAGTGGACTCAGTAGTAATAATGACACCCCACAGTGGCCTCAGTAGTAATAGTGACTCCCACAGTGGCCTCAGTAATAATAGTGACCATCACATTGGCTCCAGTATAATAGTGTCCCCCACAGTAGCCTCAGCAGTAATAGTGACCCTCACAGTGACTCCAGTAATAATAGTGTCCCCCACAGTGGCCTCAGTATTATTATTGACTCCCACAGTGGCCTCAGCAGTAATAGTGACCCCCATAGTGGCTTCTGTAGTAATAGTGACCCCCACAGTAGCCTCTGTAGTAACAGTGTTCTCTATATTGACCCCAGTAGTAATAGTGACCCCCACAGTGGCCTCAGTAGTAATAGTGTCCCACACAGTGGTCTCGGCAGTAATAGTAGCCGACAAAGTGGCCGCAGCAGTAATAGTGACCCCCCTCAGTGGACTCAGCAGTAATAGTGACCCCCCACAGTGGACTCAGTAGTAATAATGACACCCCACAGTGGCCTCAGTAGTAATAGTGACCCCCCATAGTGGCCTCAGTAGTAATAGTGACTCCCACA
Source organism: Eleutherodactylus coqui (assembly GCF_035609145.1). Taxonomy (NCBI): domain Eukaryota; kingdom Metazoa; phylum Chordata; class Amphibia; order Anura; family Eleutherodactylidae; genus Eleutherodactylus; species Eleutherodactylus coqui. The sequence continues at coordinate 41,409,265 of NC_089844.1, read as the reverse complement.
GTGGCCTCAGTAATAATAGTGACCATCACATTGGCTCCAGTATAATAGTGTCCCCCACAGTAGCCTCAGCAGTAATAGTGACCCTCACAGTGACTACAGTAATAATAGTGTCCCCCACAGTGGCCTCAGTATTATTATTGACTCCCACAGTAGCCTCAGCAGTAATAGTGACACTCACAGTGGCCCCAGTATTAATAGTGACCCCCAGTGTTTTCAGTAATAATAGTGACCTCCAAAGTGGCCTCAGCAGTAATAGTGACACCCACAGTGGCCCCAGTAGTAATAGTGACCCCCCCAGTGGTCTCAGTAATAATAGTGACCTCCAAAGTGGCCTAAGTAGTAATAGTGAGCCGCACAGCGGCCTCAGCAGTAAAAGTGACCCCCACAGTGACCCCAGTAGTAATAGTGACCACCAGTTGTTTCAGTAGTAATAGTGACCTCCAAAGTGGCCTCAGCAGTAAAAGTGCCCCCACAGCAGCCCCAGCATTAATAGTAACCTTTCCACAGCGGTCCCAGAAGTAATAGTGACCCCCATAGCGGCCCCAGTAGTAATGCCATTACTACTGGGGCTGATATAGTGGACACTATTACTGATAGTATCCCCCATATCAGCCCCAGTAGTAATAGCCCTCCCTGAGACCCATATACCTACCCCCTCCTCCTCGTCAAAGCACCGCTGCTCCTCTGCTCAGCGCTGCTGCTGGAGCTGATTCCAGGTGCTCAATGTGACATCAGGGTGTGCGTCCGGATGCCTCTTCCCCTCTGCTCTTGTGGAACTAAGGAGGAGATGTTAGGAGAGGAATATCTCGGGGGGCAAACTGACGTCATAGTGTGTACCTGGGATCAGCACCGCTAGCAGTACTGCTGAGTGAATACCGGTAGGGGAGCTGTGGCCACCGGCCAGTAATCACTACTGTAGTGAGCAGCCACCGGCACATGTCCCAGCAGGGAGGGCTCTGCGTACCACCTCTGGCATACATGCCATAGGTTCGCCACCACTGCTTTAGGGTATGTACATACATCATGCACACCGATATAATGCAGTGGCTATAAATGTGGCCCACAGAGCCAAATTACCCGTTTACTGCACCAGGAAAATTCCCGGTGCTTCCACCACTCTGTGGGCAGGCTGCTGCGCTTCATTATATACAGGCCAGCCGCTATTAGTGACAACTTAACTACAGGTTAAACTACATTTTCTTCTTGAAAAATATTACATTTTGCCAGCCATACTACTTCTGGCCAGACTTCTCCGAACAGTAGATGGGTATACCTGGGTCCGACTTATTTCTGCCAGTTCTGAGATTATGGCACTGCTGGACATCTTCCAATTTTGAAGGAAAGTAAGCATGATGTGTCTTTCATCTGCTGCACTAAGCTTTTCTGACAAACCATAGAGTCTACAGTCCTCAGAGTTCTCCTTTCCTTTGCACTTCTTCAAAAGAACTTAAACAGGACCGCTTGAAAGTCCAGTCTGCTGAAATCTTTGCCTGGCAGAGACCTTGCTAATGCAGTATAACTACTTTGTGTCTTGTTGCTGTGATCAGTCTTTCAATGGGGTATGACCTGTGACCTGAAACTGTCTTCCACAACCTCACCTTTGTAGCAGAGTTTGGCTGTACCTCATCCAGTTTTAAGCCTCCTACACAGCTGTTTGTGTTTCAGCTACATATGAACGTGATGATCATTATCACCTGTTTGGTATATTTGGATAATTATACACCTGACTATAATCCTACAAAATACATGACTGTGTGCAAGTAATTAGAAGAACTGATGTTGTTGTGAAAACAAAGGGCTGTCACAACAAATACTGATGAGATTTACATTTCTCTTTTGTTCATTCACAATGCATTTTGTTAATTGACAGAAATAAACTATAATCACTTCTATTTTTCAGAACATTCTTACTTTGTGGAATTCTTTCCACATCCGTCTGCATAGTACAGAATAATTGGCTGTTACTACAAGGAGAGTTACATTATAAATACTTATTTTAAGAGATGGTTGAGGTAAGATGATGATGTCGCTTCCAGCATCTCTGCCTTGTAGCCATTGTGCACATTTTATGGTGATTACTACAAACTCCAGAAATAATTGATGAATCTCTTCAGATATTGTAAGACTCTGATAGAGGAGGGAATTAAATTTTTTGTTTTACTGCCCCGTAGCTATTTTCCAGAGGAAACAAAATAATTAAGATGCCTTACATTATAAGTGAATATTTAGCTGAAAATGGAAAACTATGTCCGTTTCTATGAGGAAATTTATTTTTAATGTGAAACATGCAGTGATTCTAATTAACTTCTTATTAACTGATTATTTACAGACCAAGTTTAATTAAATATACAAGAAACTATTACTAAAAATACATTCATGAAGTCAGGGTGGAATTCAGTTTCTTGTGTCACTAGTCACCTTCCCTGCTAGATTCAACATAGCGGATGCCTGTCCCAAGAAATGTTTGGAAATGCAAAAATGTGTTAGTATTTGCTGTGGAAACTAAATAGGGACCCTATCAGCAAGAATATAACTACCATTATACCGCCCCCTATGTACAAGAACAGTACTACCATAATACTGCCCCTATGTACAAGAATATAACTACTATAATACTGCCCCCTATGTACAAGAATATAACTACTATAATACTGCTCCTATGTACAACAATATAACTACTATAATACTGCTCCTATGTACAAGAATATAACTACTATAATACTGCCTCCTATGTACCAGAATATAACTACTATAATACTGCTCCTATGTACAAGAATATAACTACTATAATACTGCCCCCTATGTTCAAGAATATTACTACTATAATACTGCCCCCTATGTTCAAGAATATAACTACTATAATACTGCCCCCTCTGTACAAGAATATAACTACTATAATACTGCCCCTCTGTGCAAGAATATAACTACTATAATACTGCCCCTCTGTACAAGAATAGAACTACTATAATACAGGCCCCTATGTTCAAGAATATAACTACTCTAATACTGCCCACCATGTACAAGAATATAACTACTATAATACTGCCCCCTATGTACAATAATATAAATACTGTAATACTGCCCCCTCGGTACAAGAATATAACTACTATAATATTATCCGTATGTGCAAGAAGATAACTAATATAATACTGCTCCTATATACAAGAATATAACTACTATAATACTGTCCCTATGTACAAGAACCTAACTATTATAATACTGCCCCCTATGTACAAGAATATAACTACTTTAATACTGCTTCTATGTACAAGAATATAACTACTATAATACTGTCCCTATGTACAAGACACTAACTACTATAATACTGCCCCATATGAACGAGAATATAACTACTATAATACTGCTTCCTATGTACAAGAATATAACTACTATAATACTACCCCCTATGTACAAGAATATAACTACTATAATAATGCCCCATATGTACGAGAATATAACTACTATAATACTGCCTCCTATGTACAAGAATATAACTACTATAATAATGCCCCATATGTACGAGAATATAACTACTATAATACTGCCTCCTATGTATATGAATATAACTACTATAATACTGCCTCCTATGTACAAGAATATAACTACTATAATAGTGCCCCTATGTACGAGAATATAACTACTATAATACTGCCCTCTATGTACAAGAATATAACTACTATAATACTGCCCCTATGTACAAGAATATAACTACTATAATACTGCTCCTACGTACAAGAATATAACTACTAAAATACTGCCCATATGTACGAGAATATAACTACTATAATGCTGCCCCTATGTACAAAAATATAACTACTATAATACTGCCTCCTATGTACAAGAATATAACTACTATAATACTGCTCCTATGTACAAGAATATAACTACTATAATACTGCCCCTCTGTGCAAGAATATAACTACTATAATACTGCCCCTCTGTACAAGAATAGAACTACTATAATACAGGCCCCTATGTTCAAGAATATAACTACTCTAATACTGCCCACCATGTACAAGAATATAACTACTATAATACTGCCCCCTATGTACAATAATATAAATACTGTAATACTGCCCCCTCGGTACAAGAATATAACTACTATAATATTATCCGTATGTGCAAGAAGATAACTAATATAATACTGCTCCTATATACAAGAATATAACTACTATAATACTGTCCCTATGTACAAGAACCTAACTATTATAATACTGCCCCCTATGTACAAGAATATAACTACTTTAATACTGCTTCTATGTACAAGAATATAACTACTATAATACTGTCCCTATGTACAAGACACTAACTACTATAATACTGCCCCATATGAACGAGAATATAACTACTATAATACTGCTTCCTAGGTACAAGAATATAACTACTATAATACTACCCCCTATGTACAAGAATATAACTACTATAATAATGCCCCATATGTACGAGAATATAACTACTATAATACTGCCTCCTATGTACAAGAATATAACTACTATAATAATGCCCCATATGTACGAGAATATAACTACTATAATACTGCCTCCTATGTATATGAATATAACTACTATAATACTGCCTCCTATGTACAAGAATATAACTACTATAATAGTGCCCCTATGTACGAGAATATAACTACTATAATACTGCCCTCTATGTACAAGAATATAACTACTATAATACTGCCCCTATGTACAAGAATATAACTACTATAATACTGCTCCTACGTACAAGAATATAACTACTAAAATACTGCCCATATGTACGAGAATATAACTACTATAATGCTGCCCCTATGTACAAAAATATAACTACTATAATACTGCCTCCTATGTACAAGAATATAACTACTATAATACTGCTCCTATGTACAAGAATATAACTACTATAATACTGCCTCCTATGTACAAGAATATAACTACTATAATACTGCCCCCTATGTACAAGAATATAACTACTATAATACTGCCCCCTATGTACAAGAATATATCTACTATAATATTGCCTCCTATGTACAAGGATATAAATACTATGATTTTTCCCGCAGTTTCACAATAGTCATTGAATTTGGCCTGGACTCACATGGGGATTTTAATCCTAAAATGGCTTAAACAATATGTTAATAATAATAAAATGTAACTGAACAATTTTGGTCATCTCCACACGGTCAGAAAGTCGTCTCTTCATCCACACGTCTCCCTCTCCATGCATCATAGAAATGTCACAGACTTGACAGTCTGGCTGGATCTGGCGGTGGGGGTTGGGGTTGGGGGGGCATTTTTGGCACCTGCTTAAATTTCACCCTCCTGCTCTCTTAACTGGCTTAACGAAAGCCCACTAGGCAAATGCATAGAGGTTTTGCAGCTGGTAGAAGCTTAATCACTTCTACACTGGAAAGCTGTACATATAGTAACAGAATCCTGCTGGCTGATAGGAATCCCGTGCCATCGAGCGCTTCGCTGAATGGACACTGCCGCATTGTTTGCTCGCCCTGGTTCTTGGGTTACAGATGCTGGAAGACTTTGTTTTGGAGGATCCTTGTTACATTTCTAGGAAAAAATGTGACAAAGCATTTTAAGAGAGGGAGACCCGTATACAATTCCAGCGTAAATCTCCGCTGTCCAGACTTACTGCTTAATCTATTTGGTATTTCCATCGTCTCGAGCAGCGGTCTACAAGCTGGGCCACTCCAGCTGTTCCAGCATGACAACCGCCAACAAGCTGGTAACTGTGGTTGGCCAACATCTGCCGAGACACAAGTGCCATAGAGCAATCTAGAAGGCTTCTGGCTGATGGACTAAACATGATGAGTACAAATCCCAATTTCCTCTTGGTGCTGCCTCACTGCAGTGAACCGAGCGTTTGTTATGGGTGTTTATCTTCCACCTACACACAGAATATATATTTATTTGTCTTTAAAGCAACTGCCCGGTCCTCCCCCAGATGGGAAGGTCTTGGTGGTGGTGGTGGGGGGGGTGAGGGGCTTTAAGACATATTACCTGGTGCCTTCCTCTGTGGCCATTCAGCCACCGACTTGCTTGCTTCTGAGGACTCACTGGGGTGTACCAATATGGCTGCTTCACTCCTGCACATTAACAGTTGTACCCTGCATGCTGCTTTGGACTGACAATCAACGCATCATGTAGTATCCAGGACCCCCTTGACATGAGCGTGCATGTATTTGTGAGCACCTGAGCACTGCTTATTTGCAGAATGAACGATGGTTTTGTAGTGTACTATATTAGTACACTCCATAAAGCAATTTGTGTACTGTCTAAATGTATATATGTTTCTTTAAATCGTTCATTTGTTTGTCACTCACATTTGCCTTAGTGGTTGGTTGCCCTAGTATGCTTATTAGTCTATCAATGTCCCAGCCCAGGTATTGGCTAGCTAGACAGTAGGTTGTTAGTGGACCTGTGGTTGGTGGATAAGCCCTCCACACGGGTTGGCTTAGGTTAAGCAGATAAAAGATAGAGGGGAGTGGCAGGAAGTAGTCTGTGGCTTGTCAAGTTTCAAGAGACAGTCAAGATGTAGGAGTGGAGGAGAAGAGAGGAGAGGAAGGAAAAGCAAGGCCTGAGAAACAGTGCAGTGAGAAGGAGGAAAGTGTGAGTACAACATGGAGGATAGAATTAATGGAAGTAGACAGTTTATGTAAAGAGAGAGAGTAGAAGAAAGGATCAGATAAGGAAACCGAGACTAAAAAAAGGGAAGAATTATATTTAAAGAAATAGTAACTAAAGGAAGGAGAAACAGAAGTGCAAAGCATAGCAGATAGACAAGATTCCCATGCTGATTTCACTATTATAGAGCCCAAGTGTACCAAAATGACTACTGTACTCGATGCCTGCATGTTAGCAGATTTGTGTTAGTACCTCAAATAATGAAATAATGCTAGTTGTATGAAGGCTACTGATAATCCTTCTCTCTAAGCAATAAACTGATCTACTTGTTTGAATGTTTGAATCCTGCCTCTTGGAGTCCCTTTTCACCACCGTAACATCTGCTCTGAGGTACCACACTATCCTCCAGGAAAAAGGACAATTCTATTTTATTTCAACTTTTCCAATTTTATTATTATTTTGTCCAGCACAGATCTCGGCCTGTATACGGACTGGCGTCACGGACTTGACAAAATTTACCATTTTACCATACTGACTTAACGGGTAGCATCATCCCCAAAGAACCCGCTACACTAAAGAAATATTAACATTGCTAATGCCCTACAATTGCTGTCAGTGAGGGTCATAATAGAGCCACCGTGACAGGAGTATCGCACAACACATCTCTGCAGTCTATCTGGCGCTTTACACTTGTCTGTATGCACATCAGTGTATTTTACTGCACATGGCATGTTCCTTCCCGCACAGCAAGCAAGGATGCACTGATTAAAATGGCTAATTAGTCTAATGAGTTCCAGATGTGTTCTTCTTCCTGTACAATTATGTAGAGTTTCACACATCTCCTAGCATATTGCACACGCATTTGCACATCCCCATTGACTTCTATGGGTACTTTGGGTGCACAAATGCACAGAAAAATAGAGCATGCTGTGTTTTTTTTTTTTTATGACCGAAATGTAGAGAAGAAGTCTGCGCATGTGAACTAACCTACTGAAATTAATGTGTTCTATTCTATGCGTATCGTGCATGCAAATTTTACATGTGCAAATACAAGCACAGAATGCATAAACTCTTAAAGCAACATTGCTCCTATTTTCATTGGGCGTCTGTCGCAATCCAGATAGCTCCTTTGTAACTTCTCCTGGCAAGCAGCAAAGCACACGACTCTAACTACATTCTTCTCTATGAACACGGCCATAGACACCAACCTCAAATGCCCTGTAGGGGCAGCGTTCCTTCCCATGAACTCATCGCACACGTCTTTGACGTCACATAACTCAAGGCGTCATGGAGTCTTTAGTGTTTAGTGATGAAGACACCTTACAACTTCCGGGCAACAAATGTAATGTCAGACTTTGGAGAGGGAAAACCCACTTGTCTGCGGGGAGCGTCCGGGCGACTCCGCCAAGGGGAATGTGTTTTGTGCTATAACCTGCAGGAAAGTGACTGGCCCCCTCTTACTCCATGAGGAAACAATTCTGGGGATTTCATACCCAGACGCTACAGATATGTCTTCTGCTGCAGCCGGAACAGGAAATACCAACAGGGCGGGGCACCCCCCACGATGAAGTTAAGACCACCAGACAGATGGATCAGCCGTGCAGGTGGTGATGATGGTGAACTTCTTCCTTGGTCTCCATATTCCTCGGACCTTACACCTTGTGATGTCCCTCTGGGGGGTGTTAGGGTCTACATGCCCCCCTCACCACCCACCATGATCTACGGCATCCCAGAAGCCATTGCATCAGTCAGTCGTGATCCGCTACAACACGTATGGCAGGAAAGTGGCTACAGGCTCCATGCGTCTCCAGTGACAAAGGCGGTCACACTGATCACCTCTGATGGGGAAAATATTTTTGATGATGTGCAATAAAACATTTTGAGCTTCTGTTTCCATTTATATCAAATTTGTGTATCTGAGTGTCAATAAATGGGAGTTATGAGGGGTCTCATCAGGGAGATCATTTATAATGACCTTCTCATCTGCACTTGATGAAAACCTGCTCCAGCCAGGGCTGGCATAGATTTTTGCAATAATCTTGTGTAGATTATAGTGAGGAGAGCCCACACAGCCACGCCCCCTAAGACAGGCCTCATTTCCTAAAACAGGCATCACCCATTTATTGTAAAAGTGGGAGGGCCTAAAAGTTGCATTTTTTACACATATGCAAAATTTGTTACCTTTGGACTTCTGTACATAATAAATAGGCTCCAATATACTTAACTACATGACACCCATGCGGTTGCACAAGGACCAGGTACCAGCTTGTTAGGTTGGCACCAGGCATATGTAGGCTGGGGGCAATCAACTGCTTAGGTCCGCTGGGCCAGATAGTCTTCCACTGTGTGGCAGGATCTTGAGCTACTTGAATCATCCTTCTCCTGGCTCTGTCTTCTTCTCTGATGTTCTGAGGCACTGCTGTCAGCCTATTGGAACCCCTGCAACAGAGTTACTTAGTTGTGCTACTGGATTTATGTTATGAGCTTGGTTCTGGTACTGTATCTATGTACTGAGGTTATTCTTGCTGTATTTGTGCCCTGATCTTGGTACTGGTGTTGTGTTTATATTATGAGCTTGCTTGTGGTGCTGTATTTATGTACTGAGGTTGGTGTTGTATATATGTTTTTTAAGAGGTCTAGTGTTGTATGTATGTTATGATCTTGGTTCTGGTGCTGTATTTATGTTATGAGCTTGGTTCTGGTTACGGTATTTATTCACTGAGCTGTTCTGGTGTGAGCATACTGCTATCTTGCTGCTTTGTGCACAAGAAGAATACAGGCAGACTGCCTATCAGTGCAATATATATAGAGATTTTCCTTATGATAGGAGGCGCCAAAAATAATTCTGCACATGGAGCCATATAAAATAAGACAGGCGTTGTACACAGATTTCCCTCTTGAAGATCCACAGTTGGGGATCTCCTCATGGTATGAAGTCATGACATCCTGGTGGTTGTATTACCTGGTGGATGTAGCTCACCAGCACAAAGTTGTCACATAGTTTACAAATACACCCAAGGTACCACCACCAACCACTGTTGTTGTAATATGGGTGAGCAAAGCTAAACGTTTGTGGACTCTGTAGTTGATCCACTTGACTCTGTTAACACTTGACCTCCAGATTGTCCGGCGTTATAGCGAATACCATTGTCCTTTCTCAGCCAGGTGCTCTTCACATAGATATCTTTCTATGTATTTATATTTTTGGACATCCTACTCTATATTACTAATCACCATGAAAAATGACTGTGGAACATGGTGGATTATTGGCTTTACTTTCAATCATTCGGAGCACTACTCATAGGCAGCTGTCCAAACAAGACCGCAGGGTTATTATAGAGAATGGGCAAGGATGTGGTAGAAGGTTTACACTGAGGCTCTTCACCTGGGTTGTTGGCGTCTCCAGAGCCCATGATGAATATCAGCACTAACTTTGGAAGCCCAAACTGTTTCACAAAGGATACTGTATTGTACCATTGCACAGTCCTATGGAAAGTTCTCTAGGCTTATTGTGAAGAAAGCTAGACAATGAAGAAGGATGGGGAGAATACTCATACTTCTAAGCTTTAATGTTCATGAATTTTTGAGAAGTCTGTAGACAATAAGAAAACATAGAAGAAATCTAGAGCTAATCCAATTGGACCTTCCACGAGCAGTGTAAATGTGCCTGGAGGAAGGAAACATTGCTAAACTTTCATCAATTAGGGCCACAAGTGAAATGAGGTTTAATGTCCTAAGTGACACCCCATCTAAATACTGTTTGTGGCTTCCCTGCAAATCAGTCAGAAGACACATGACTAACTTACAACAGTGGAGCCAGACCTATGCAAAGCTAGAGGACCTCAACAAGGCCTGCTGGGAGGGGAGGAGAGAAGGTGGAATTGGGATGGATAAAGTGGAAGGAGGGGTAGAGTGTTGGTATGGTTGGTGATGGCTGGGTTTTAGGTAAACTTGGTGAAGCATTCATTGGTTTGGCATGCTGGGGTGGATGGGGGTATCAAATTTTCAAATTTGTTATAGCAGCTGTTTGGTGGGGTGGGGATCCTTGGAGTTGATAGAAAATTGGTGGTGGTGGTGGGGGGGGGGGGGGGAGTCATAGCAGTTATCACTCCTGCTGGGTGGTGTTCTGGGGAGTGGTATGGTCAATGGAGTAGAGCAACCTCCAGTTTTTATTGGTGTCCTGCGGGTTGTAGTTGGGGGTAAATAAAAGGAGGTGGGCAGAGTGGGGGCCAGATCTTTTGTAGCGACGAGGACCCTCACATCCCATTTAGAGTATGTTTACAGGTGGGATGTTATAAGGTCAAATTTTGAAGTAATGGATATATGTGTATATATATATATATATATATATATATATATATATATATATATATATATATATATATATATATATATATGTTTAAAGATTGATTTAAACTTATACAGTTGTGGTATTTTTGTAAGTTTGGTAATAAAATCTCTGTTGTGGCCAGTTTAGTCCAATTATTGTGCATGTGTCCTTATTTACTGGGTGTGGTGGTGGTGGTGGGGGGGGGGGGGGGAGGGGAGTTGGTTATGGGTGGGTGGTTCAGGTAAGACTATTGGGAAACTGTACAGATTGAACCCTGCAGTGCCATCATCCAATCCATAGTATGTGAAAGGAAAATAGAATAGAGAACATCTGGAGTCTATGGAAAGGTAGAGGCAAATCACATTTAACCATATTTGTAGCTATTTGAAGATATGCATGGAATTGCAGCTTTATTTGCACCCCCGATCTAGTAGAAAATGTTGCCGGAATATCGGCCCCTGCAGACAGAAAGCCTCTGTTAGTTGCCACAAATTAGATGGAGATGCTGACATGTTCTGAGGAGCTGACAGGAAGGGGTCACCGATCCATGCTGCTTGCACCAAATTCAGACCCTTCCATCATCATGGTGCAACAGATATCTGGATTCATCTGAGCAGGCGATGTTTTTTCACTACTCAGTGATACAATTTTTGTGCTCTTTAGGAGTCTCTACTAGAGATGAGCGAACGTACTCGGATAGGCACTACTCGTCCGAGTAATGTGCCTTATCCGAGTACCGCTGTGTTCGTGCTGAAAGATTCGGGGCGCTCCGCTGCTGACAGGTGAGTCGCAGCGGGGAGCGGGGCAGAGCGGCCGGGAGAGAAGGAGAGAAAGATCTCCCCTCCGTTCCTCCCGGCTCTCCCCTGCAGCTCCCCGCTCCGCAGCGCGTGCCGAATCTTTCAGGACGAGCAGAGAGGTACTCGGATAAAGCACATTACTCGGACGAGTAGTGCCTATCCGAGTACGTTCGCTCATCTCTAGTCTCTACTTTCTCTTTCTCTTAGCGATGGAACTGATCATCCACTGTTACAGCCCATCTGTGCTAGGGAATGAGGAATTGTGCATCTGGACTCATAAGTTGGAATACCAATGCTGTATGCAGCTGCTCTTCACTGTGCAGTGCTGTTGGTCAGAACAATTCTTGACATCCTCCTATGACTACTGTGGGTGATGAGTTGTTTTCATCCACAGGATCCCCTTTTGGGTGTTTTTCCTTAATCACATCATTCTCAATATACGCTTCACACAAGGCAGTGCAATGACGGTGAAATCCTGGAAAATGTGAAGTGTAATGCTTAATTTCGCCTGTGGTGGCGCTGCAGGGATATTGAACTAGAGGTCCCATCTGAGGGACACTTTGTGATTAGCTCATTGTCAAATTACTCTTCTAACAACTAGAGATTTCCAAAGTGAAGACCCTATTAAGCAGTCGCCCATCATAAAGTCCCAAGCATCTCCATGGCGAAGCTTCCATGTAATAGAGGAGATTATTTGTGTTTAATATTTGACCTGTCCGATGACCGGTAAGAATTTTCCCTCTGTCATTAATGTCAGTGTTGGAATATCAGCATTGCGGATGTTGGTTAGCTTGAGTATCCCACTCCAGGTTTTCTGACCCACTAAAGCACTTTTTGGCAGGGAGGATGGCTATTAACTGCAGGATATGCCAAAAAACACTGAGCGCTGACACATATCATACCACTGGATATGAAGGGAAACAATGTATCTCTTGTCACACACAAATATATAGAAGTCATAAATCATACAGCATGAGTAGAGCAACTGAGGAAGCGTAAAGTTAACCCCCCGCCCTGTGATCCGCTGGAGAACAAGTGATGAGAAACACAGAGCTCACAGTCTGGGGGTTTCACATAGAGGTAGACATTTACAGTCATGTTTTGTCAGCTGCTATCATTAAATGTATCACTCCAGGTTATAGAGCGGCGAATACAAAACATCCGGGGAAAGAAGTTTCTTCTCTGATTCTCTCCACTCACTCCATCCTTCTGTGAATCTTTCCATCCTATAATTCCTTCCATCCTTCGGTAATTCTCTCCATACTTCTGTGAGTCTCTTCATTTACTCCATCCTTCTGTGAGTCTCTTTATTTACTCCATTCTTCTATGAATCTCTCCATCCTTCTATAATTCCTTCCATCCTCTGGTAATTCTCTCCATCCTTCTGTGAATCTCTTCATTCACTCCATCCTTCTGTGAGTCTCTTCATTCACTCCATCCTTCTACGAATCTCTTCATTCAATCCATCCTTCTATGAATCTCTCCATCCTTCTATAATTCCTTCCATCCTTTGGTAATTCTCTCCATCCTTCTGTGAATCTCTTCATTTACTCCATCCTTCTGTGAGTCTCTTCATTCACTCCATCCTTCTGTGAGTCTCTTCATTCACTCCATCCTTCTATGAATCTCTCCATCCTTCTATGATTCATTCTATCCTTCCTTAATTCTCTCCATCCTTCTGTGAATCTTTTTATTCACTCCATCCTTCTGTGAGTCTTTTCATTCACTCTATCCTTCTGTCAGTCTCTTCATTCACTCTATCCTTCTGCGAGTCTCTTCATTCACTCTATCCTTCTGTGAGTCTCTTCATTCACTATATCCTTCTGTGAGTCTCTTCATTCACTCTATCCTTCTGTGAGTCTCTTCATTCACTCCATCCTTCTGTGAGTCTCTTCATTCCCTCCATCCTTCTGTGAGTCTCTTCATTTACTCCATCCTTCTGTGAGTCTCTTTATTTACTCCATTCTTCTATGAATCTCTCCATCCTTCTATAATTCCTTCCATCCTCTGGTAATTCTCTCCATCCTTCTGTGAATCTCTTCATTCACTCCATCCTTCTGTGAGTCTCTTCATTCACTCCATCCTTCTACGAATCTCTTCATTCAATCCATCCTTCTATGAATCTCTCCATCCTTCTATAATTCCTTCCATCCTTTGGTAATTCTCTCCATCCTTCTGTGAATCTCTTCATTTACTCCATCCTTCTGTGAGTCTCTTCATTCACTCCATCCTTCTGTGAGTCTCTTCATTCACTCCATCCTTCTATGAATCTCTCCATCCTTCTATGATTCATTCTATCCTTCCTTAATTCTCTCCATTCTTCTGTAATTCTCTCCATTCTCTCCATCCTTCTGTGAGTCTCTTTATTTACTCCATTCTTCTGTGAAACTCTCCATCCTTCTATAATTCCTTCTATCCTTCTGTAATTCTCTTCATTCGCTTCATCCTTCTGTGAGTCCCGTCACTCCATCCTTCTTTGAGTCTCTTAATTGACTCCATCCTTCTGTGAGTCTTCTAATTCTCTCCATCCTTCTCTGAATCTCTCCATTCTTCACTGATGCTATCCATCATTCAGTTATTCTCTTCATTCCCTCAATCTTTCTGTAGAGTTTCAGTAAAAAAAGCTATGCGCTCGCGAAGATTACAACAAGTCAAGCGGAGTTTAAACAATTTCCGTCCTGTGGAGGACGGAAAGAAGGAAATGAAATAGAAAGGCACTTACTCAAAAGGAGGGGGGTGTATAAAACAAGAAGCCCCCTCCTCTAAGTGCTGACTCCTCTGGGTCCTCTTAATCGCCGATGGAATTGGCAGGAAACAAGTTGGTTTCTTCGGTTTTATTTGTATAAAAGCAAATTTACAAAGAGGCAACGCGTTTCGGTGCAGCATGCACCTTTCTCAAGCCTATGTACACATCAGTATAACACACACATTAACTCACATTTATAGGTCTCTAGGTAGTGCTTTCGTTTTGTGTGTGACTCCATTTTCTGGGTGGGTCTGTGCAGATCTAGAGGGAGGAGACTTAGCTGATAGGTCCATATGTGTCCCATGTTTAATGTGGTGACGTGGCTGGGTTCCCCGGATGTGCTACGTGGCACTATGTGTTTAATTTACACTTTCAGTTGCGTGGTGACGCTGCTATAGCGTTCCACGTCATCACAAGAGGTGATTGGTCACTTGGTCTGATGACGCGGTCGCGCTGTCAGTGCGTGCCGCGTCATCATGGGGAAGCCGATGGGTTAGTGATGTGGTCACCTGACTCTATGACGCGGTCGCACTATTCAGTGCGTGCCGCATCATCCCGGGAGAGCCGGCGGAGTAAAAATGTGGTCACATGACCAAATGACGCGGTCGCGCTGCCAAATGACAGCGCGACCGCGTCATTTGGTCATGTGACCACATTTTTACTCCGCCGGCTCTCCCGGGATGATGCGGCACGCACTGAATAGTGCGACCGCGTCATAGAGTCAGGTGACCACATCACTAACCCATCGGCTTCCCCATGATGACGCGGCACGCACTGACAGCGCGACCGCGTCATCAGACCAAGTGACCAATCACCTCTTGTGATGACGTGGAACGCTATAGCAGCGTCACCACGCAACTGAAAGTGTAAATTAAACACATAGTGCCACGTAGCACATCCGGGGAACCCAGCCACGTCACCACATTAAACATGGGACACATATGGACCTATCAGCTAAGTCTCCTCCCTCTAGATCTGCACAGACCCACCCAGAAAATGGAGTCACACACAAAACGAAAGCACTACCTAGAGACCTATAAATGTGAGTTAATGTGTGTGTTATACTGATGTGTACATAGGCTTGAGAAAGGTGCATGCTGCACCGAAACGCGTTGCCTCTTTGTAAATTTGCTTTTATACAAATAAAACCGAAGAAACCAACTTGTTTCCTGCCAATTCAATCGGCGATTAAGAGGACCCAGAGGAGTCAGCACTTAGAGGAGGGGGCTTCTTGTTTTATACACCCCCCTCCTTTTGAGTAAGTGCCTTTCTATTTCATTTCCTTCTTTCCGTCCTCCACAGGACGGAAATTGTTTAAACTCCGCTTGACTTGTTGTAATCTTCGCGAGCGCATAGCTTTTTTTACTGAAACTCTGCTGTTTGTTTTTATTGGGGGCTCACTCTCCTGGTGAGAGTCCCCCCTTATTGTCTTTGCAGCTCTCCTCCTGTACGGAGGATAGGAGATGAAGCACGTTTGAAGTCGGTGCAGTATCCGTTGGCGCTGTCTGATCTATTGTATATATATACTCAATCTTTCTGTGATTCTCTTTATCCTCTCTATCCTTCTGTGATTCTCTTTATCCCCTCCATCCTTCTGTGAGTGTCTTTTCTCACCATCCTTCTACGAGTCTCTTAATTCTTTCCATCTTTCTGTGGTTCTCTCTGCCCTGTCTCTTTGTGCAACAAGTTATCTTATCTTAGCACAACAAAAGCCACTGTCACCAATATACCTGAGCCCCGGAGCCTAGTTTCTTCCACATAAGAAGACATCAGTATTATAAATGGCACATGACAGGTGGAGACACAGTTACAAATTCTGCTACACTAAAAGGGGCACTATTATCAACTGGGCCATTAAAGAGGGCACTTTTATAACTGGGGCCACTAAAGGGGAACTATTATTATTAGGGTCATTAAAGGGGGTACTATTATTATTGGAGCCACTGAGAGGGAACACTTTTATCACTGGGACCGCTAAAAGAGTCGCTATTAACACTGGGGACACTAAATGGGGTAATGTTATCATTTTGGCCACTAAAGAGAGCACTATTATCACAGGGCCATTAATGGTGACATTTATTACTGGGGCAACTAAAGGGCACATTTATTATTACTGGGAACTAGAGGGGGCACTATTATCACTGGGACCACTAAAGGGGTTAAAATTATTTCTGGGACTACTAAAGGGGCGCTATTATTACTGGGGCCAGTGAAGAGCACAACTATTAAGTGGGGCCACTAAAGTGGACACTTATTATTTGGGCCACTAAATGGGGTACTAATACAGCTGGGGCCACTAAAAGGTGTGCTATTATTACTGGGGCCACTGAAAGGGGCCCTACTATTACTGGAGCCACTAAAAGGCACAGCCTTTATTATTCGGGCCACTGAGAAGGTACACTTTCTATTGGGATTACTGGAATAACATAGATAAAAACATATTCTGTGATAAGGCATGTCATTAGCAATGCCCTATTTTACCCTGGACAAAGGTGGCAACCCTAATTGAGGCCCAGACGATTCTCTGCTCGCGGGACTCAAATCGCGGCATGCTGCAATTTGCCGCAATTCTCCATGGTGAGCCAGGCTCACCGCAGAGAACTATCAGTTCTCTTACCTGCTCCACGGCGGTGGAATATCGCAAGCAATATTCTGCCTTGCCCGTGGACAGGGGGCCTAACTAGCCTGGCTTGTAATTAAAAGGGAAAGGCTGGGGACGGTATTTATTGTTTACTGGCCATATTAATAATATGTCACTCTCTCTATCCAGCTCCTGTCGACCATGCTGGTGTTGCTATTGGGGCCACCACTACTACTGACAGTGCTGGTACTATAAGGGGCACTATTGGGTGTACAGTTACTATTGGGGCAATTACTGGGGGCAGTATTACTGTTGGGGCCACTACTGGGGGCAGTGTTACTGTTGGGGCCACTACTGGGGGCAGTGTTACTGTTGTGGCCACTACTGGGGGCAGTGTTACTGTTGGGGCCACTAGAATAACGAAGGTAAAAAAAATATGCTGTCATAAACTAAACCCCCAAACCATGCCCCCTTTTACCTTGGCAAGTATTTTGACAAAGGTGTTAATTCTTGCCTGCAGTCTGTCCAAGAATTGTCTAGAATGGATACAATTGTAACAACCCCATAGCTGTGAGAAGTATTAGGTCAGGGGGGTTAGGGTCAGCAGGAGATCCCCTTGTAATGTAATCTCACATCCTGCACTTAGGTGACCCAGGTTTGGTGGATCTTCAGCTCCAAAGGTGATTCTCAATTGTTTATGTCTGATAGAAACAAAACAGATCTGATACTTGAGCTGGTATTAAGAAGAGTTATATCTGTTCTTGGCAGTCGGTGGAGACAATAAACACGAGTCGTGTGACGATGAGACCTTATAAAACCTGTCTTTGTTTGGTAATCAGATATGAGACTTGTGAGCTGCGGGATGTTCTCGGGGTTGTGCGCATGTGCCGGTAATGACAGGAATCTCCTTCTGTAATGTATCGGGGTGGAAGAACTGCGCCTTTCTGGATTTGACTTTCTGATGACTTTTACTGTTTAGATCTGCAAACTATTAGCGGGCGTCTCCACCTCACTATCCACACTGCGGGTGTAAGGGTGCCATTAGGGTGTCTTTATGAAGCAGGTGGATGGTATGTGATGGCACACTGGTGACAGACGAGGACAGATAGGCTTTTTCTTGCCCCACACTTTGACCGCTTTGTGTGACCTTTGGTGGATGATTTTGGTGTCATTAGATTTGTGACATCCTCACCACCACCGTGAAATCATAAAATTGATACATTGAGTGAGCTGTCAGGCAAGGTCAAAGATCCAATGTTATGCCTAGCGCTGCCAACAGTGCCAATAGGGAGACTCATGGGTCCTTCACGTTGGCGAGGGCGATAGCGGGCCATGAATCATATGGCCCTCCCAATCCATGTGGAAACCCCTGGATGGGAGGGTTTCCACATGGAAACAGCCTCACATCCCTGCGGGGCTGAAGGAATCAAAGCCGCGGTAGGGGATCACGATGTTCTCCCAGCGTTTTCAATGGGGCAGGCGCTGCTGCTGCTGGCCCCTTTGAAAAGAATGGGCGATATCACAAAAAGGAGGGACATGCTGCAATTTTTTTCCTGCAAAGCATTGCAATAAGCTTTACTGCATTCTTTACATTTTGTCGCTCCGTAGGAGAGTTGGTGCACTTAAACATTACAGCAGAACAATACATATAGTTTTCTACTCTTAACCCCTTAATGACTGCCCGTACACCCTTAATGAGGTTGTACTAAAATTTCAAGTTATCCTCTATCCAAAAGATAGGGAATAACTTTCTGGTTGGTGGGGGTCTCACAGCTGAGATCTCTGCCCGTCTTCACAATGGGATTCTCATATCCTGTTCTACTGTCACTGCAGGATTCACTACCTCCACGGGCGGTGGTGTCACTCTAAATAGAACTCTGGCTGGTGGTTGGCGCTA
The DNA here is from genome assembly GCF_035609145.1 of Eleutherodactylus coqui. Classification (NCBI taxonomy): domain Eukaryota; kingdom Metazoa; phylum Chordata; class Amphibia; order Anura; family Eleutherodactylidae; genus Eleutherodactylus; species Eleutherodactylus coqui. The sequence continues at coordinate 41,390,294 of NC_089844.1, read as the reverse complement.
CATTGATTTAATTGGGGCTGATTGATATGCCCAAGCAGCTGCCACTTGGGTGTCTTGGCACTCCCGTTGAAATGAATGGAGCATTGGTGCGCTTTTGTAACCAGCGCTTCCTTCATGCAGTAACCCCTCCAGTGAGGAGGATTGGTGGGCACAGGACCCCTGTTTCTGAGATTGGTCAGGGTCTCAGCGGTTAGATCCCCACCAATCAACGAGTTATCCCCTATCCTGTGGATATCCTGTGGATAGGGGATAACTTGAAATTCTGGTATGACACCTTTAAGGACACGGCCTATTTTGGTTCTAAGGACGTGACAATAATTTGGCGATTTTTATCTCCAATTTTCTGCTGACATGGCCATATGAGGGCTTGTTTTTTGCATGGTAGGCAGTAGTTTTTATTGGAGATATATAAAATGTATTATATAACTTTGGACAAATATAAAAAGTGAAAAAGTTTAACAAAAAAGTAAAAGAAATATGTCAAAACCCTACCTTTCACCTCTTACTGTATAAAAAAAGCACACACACAAAAATCACCATAAATTTGGTATTGCCATGTTAATAGGACATTTAACCCGCACAGTGCATGCTGTGAAAAAAAAATGTCAAAAATAACAGATTTTGTGTATCTCACCTGACAAAAAGTGGAATAGAAAGTGATCAAGAAGTCATATGGATCATCAAATGCCACCATTAAAACGTATAATTTGTTCCTAAAAATAATCCTCACACAGAACCATTAATGGGAAAATAAATGTTAGGGGGTCTGTGAGTGTGGGAATAGAAAAAAATACATTTTTTTTTAAGGAGGGGAAAAAAGTTTTAAACAAACTATATAATTTGGTATCGACATAATCATACTGACCCACAGAAGTAATTTCACTATTGCCGAATTTCATTTTCTTCCCCAATCCTTCTACCCCTCCCCCACCCCACAAAAAATATATATACAATACACGTACCTCAAAATTATGCCATTAGAAAATACGACTTGTCCCTCAAAAAACAAGCCTATGTGGTTATGTCGATCGAAAAGTTACAATGTAATGGCTCTAGGAATGCAAAGACAAATAAATCTGTAAAATTAAGTGGTTATTAAAGGGGTTGTCCAGTTGTAAACTACTAATGTCCTATCCTCAGAATAAGTACTAAATGGTAGATCAGCAGGGGTCTGCGTCCAGAGACTCCTGCTGATCATCTGTTTGCTGGACCATTGTGCTTGTGCACTGAGCTGATTTCTGCAGGAAGCATACAGCTCCATTCTTACTGTAGTGGCCAGGTTTGGCATTACAGACAAAGTTCCCATTCACTCCAATGCCTGCAATACCAAGCCTGGCCACTATAATAAGAACTAAGCTGTCTGCTTCCTCCAGAAATCAGCTTAGTCCATGAGTAGACTGGCCTGGTAAGCAGCTGATCAGCGGGTTTCCTAGGCAGTAAACCCCAACCAATCTACTACCGATGACCTACAACTAAACAACCCCCTTTAAGGTGCAAAAAGGCTTCGGTTCTAAGGGGCTAAGGAGACAGTAACCCAATTTGTTTTGATTACCCGACACAATCCATCGGTCTTTACTTGACCTCTTGGGTTCTCCCGAAGTAGCAGCAGAAAGGCACAAGTAATCGCAGGCCTTCTCCATGTATGCCCGTTCTATACCAAATTTGGCAGTGTACTTTTAACTCCTTGGTGACATAACTAACTTGAACCTTAAGAACCAGTAGATCGTTTCCTGTTTTGTATTCCAGTGGTCATAACTTTTCTCCTTTTTAGTCATTGTAGCTGTCATCTTGTATTTTGGGGGTTGAGTTTTAGTTTTTTATAGGAACTAATTTCAGGTACATATCGTGTATTGAACAACTTTTATTGCTGGGGGGGGGGGGGGGGGGATGGTGGAAAAAACTAATTTCACCAGTGTTTTGGGGGATTTATTTTTACGGCATTCACCACATGGTATAACTATTATGTCACCTTTATTCTGCAAGACTATGACAGCCACAAATATGTAGATTGCACAGTGAACCCCGTTCACAGACAATGATGTCTGGAAGTATTCCTGAGCCCATGCAGTGATTGGCATTACAGAATCATGCCTGTTTTTAAAGCAGTGCCGCCTGAGGCCTGTAGATCTCAAGTAATATTGGCAATCGACCTTGTCCCTTGTGCACATGAATCTCTCCAAATCTCTTCATATTCCGTACTGCGGATGGTGGGACATTCAAAGTCTTCACAATTTTACATCGAAGAACATTTTTCTGAAATTGTACCACAATTTTTAGACGCAGTTTTTCACAGATTGGTGAACCTTTGACCATCTTTGCTTCTGAGAGACTCTGCCTCTCTAACATGCTCTTTTTATACACAGTCATGTGACTCTATGTTCTATTGTGAATAAAAATATGGTTATATGAGATTTGCAAATCATTGCGTTCTTTTTTTCTTAATATTTAAATACATTTCTATGCACAGTGTACCAACTTTTTGGGAATTGAGGTTGTGTTTTCTGATTGTAGAATTTTAATTCTGTTGTCTGTACATGTCTATGGGGGCGGCCACCTTTATGAACTACATTTAACAGCATGTAGAGATATGCTTTACAGCAACTTCAGAGGCCATTCACAGAATGGACAGGCGACGACCCAAAGATTTGTACTGAGACTGCTGTAGGTGTGCTCTGTGACTTGTACAGGGGTAATTTTTTAGGGAGGTGAGTAGAAAGTCCCAGCTGATCACCTATTGTGAATGGTGGATCCTGTGTTATCTACATATAGGTGTCACCTCTCAGTGTAATCCTGTCTGTGAACTAAGGGTGATGACTGGTGTAAAGTTTTCTCTACAGATCAAGAAGTCACAAACTAGTTTTAGGCTCTGTGGACAGTGTGCAGGTAGGGGGAGGAGGTGAGCTGTGACATAACCTCTTGTGAATGGTGGATCCTGTGTTATCTACATATAGGTGTCACCTCCCAGTGTAATCCTGCCAGTGATGCCAGTGAGATGACTGCTGCAAAGCTTTCTCTACAGATCTGAAAGTGACAGACTAGTATTAATCTCTGTGGTCAGTGTACAGGGAGGCAGAGGAGGTGAGCTGTGACATCACCTATTGTGAATGGTGGATCCTGTGTTATCTACATATAGGTGTCACCTCTCAGTGTAATCCTGTCTGTGAACTAAGGGTGATGACTGGTGTAAAGTTTTCTCTACAGATCAAGAAGTCACAAACTAGTTTTAGGCTCTGTGGACAGTGTGCAGGTAGGGGGAGGAGGTGAGCTGTGACATAACCTCTTGTGAATGGTGGATCCTGTGTTATCTACATATAGGTGTCACCTCCCAGTGTAATCCTGTCTGTGATATTAGTGAGATGACTGCTGCAAAGCTTTCTCATTAAGATTTGGAAGTGACGGACTAGTTTTAGGCTCTGTGGTCAGTGTGCAGAGAGGGGGAGGAGGTGAGCCGTGGCATCACCTATTGTGAATGGTGGATCCTGTGTTATCTATATATAGGGGTTGCCTCTCAGTGTGATCCTGCCTGTGATGTCAGTGAGATGACTGCTGCAAAGATTTCTCTACAGATCTGCAAGTGACAGACTAGTATTAGGCTCAGTGGTCAGTGTGCAGGGAGGGGGAGGAGGTGAGCTGTGACATCATCTATTGTGAATGGTGGATCCTGTGTTATCTATATATAGGGGGTCACCTCTCAGTGCAATCCTGTCTGTGATGTCAGTGAGATGACTGCTGCAAAGCTTTCTCTACAGATCTGGAAGTGACAGACTAGTATTAGGCTCAGTGGTTAAAGTGAAAAAAGCTGGATTTGGGATTTCTTTCTTAATGTAGATTGTGGGTGAAAACTTAAAAAAATCATCAAAAAATCTCAAAAAACATATTGTACACAAAAAATATGATTTATATAATAGGTCATTTTCTGATAACGATTTCCCTTTTACCTCACAGCATAGTATCTAGAATGCATACAATTGTAGCAAACTTTGAATGTTCCCTTCTACTGACGAAACAGATCTTGAAATGGAAGAGGAATGGAAACAAAGTATATGAGAACATTTCGGAAACCCCTTCAGCTATTGTACAGTGAAGATGTGGCCGTCCCTGTATTGGGTGTAATGGCTACTCGGAGCCTCGACTGATGCAGAACATCGTGGCGGCAGGAAGCGCACCCCCCAGCCTTTGCTGAGTAGTTACTTTTCTCTGCTCCAGATTCTTTGTCCTTAATGTTCCCAGCCAATTTTCCATTCGTTCCACCTAAGACATTCATTCTGCAGTGGAACGCTGTCAAACATTCTCCTCAAACAGAGTGCGGCCCTGAGGAACAGCAGCGGCTCCTGCAAACATAGTCAGGGCTCTGCAAGAAGTAGCCCACAGCCTATAATCTGGGGCAAGCATGGAGCTCCCGCCATGATATACAGCAGCCACGCAGAATATAGATGCTACTAAGTGCGAAATCAGACTGCAGAGTAAGGGCTTAAACAGACGAACGTGTTTTAGTCCCATTATAATTACAGCCGCAGAACGGGAGAAAGCCAAACCATTGATGTGAAAGGCTTCATTTTCACTAGCTCTTTTCTCAAGCGTTAATGCTACAAGCAGGAGAGGTAGGGCAGGACCGACCTTAACGTGTTTTTTTTTCAAACTCCTGTGTTATGGCACGGAGTTTAAATGGCTGGAGGGGAAAAAAGCCATCATGCGCAACTACGCTCTGTGAGGCCCCAGTCACACGGGCGTTTTTCCTGCGATTTGCAGAATCGCATAACGGATGCGCATCCGCAAATCGCGTGACCGGGGCTGACGATTCACTGAAAAAGCTGCTCCTAGCAGCGCTTTCAGTGAAACCGCCCCGCACTGCCTGCTATCCTCTACCACAGCTGTGGCACAGCTGTGGCAGAGAAGAGAGATGTTCGCCCATTGAATTCAATGGAGACGGCAATACAGCCGGCTCCATTGAAGGCAATGGGCTGCCGGCGAGCGCGGGATGAATTTTCGGGAAGGGCTTAAAAATATAAGCCCTTCCCTGAAAAACATCCTAAAATGTGTAAAAATAAAAAAAAAATATATACTCACCTTTTCCCTGCAGACGGAGTTCAGCCGCGGCCTGAACTGCTCTGTGTAGTATTCAGCAGGCAGGGATTTAAAATACCCGCCTGCTGAATGGGCTGCCTCTGATTGGTCATAGCCCTCACCAATCAGAGGCAGCTCTCACTCACCCATTCATGAATTCATGAATGGGTGAGTGAGTGCTGCCTCTGATTGGCTGAGCGCAGTGACCAATTAGAGGCAGCTCTCAGCGTCATTCAATAGCTGAGCGCATATGGTCATCTGAAATTACCCTAAAGAGATTAGATATCTCTATCCTGGGTGAGATCAATATCAATTCCTCTGATATAATCTGGCACTCAGTAAGTCCTTCATTGGCATTGAAAGAATCTGCTCATACACCCACTGATGTGCAGGAACTGGAGCACTGGGGAGTCTGTTGGGGGTCCCTGCATCTCAGGACAGTGACAGCTCTTGGCAGAATAGTGAGTGCAGCTCTGCAGTATAATACAGGATGTAACTCAGGATCAGTACAGGATAAGTAATGTATGTACACAGTGACTCCACCAGCAGAATAGTGAGTGCAGCTCTGGAGTATAATACAGGATGTAACTCAGGATCAGTACCGGATAAGTAATGTATGTACACAGTGACTCCACCAGCAGAATAGTGAGTGCATCTCTGGAGTAAGGTGTGGTTTGTTGGAGCTCCCCAGAGAACCAGGGTGTGGTTGCAGTCCCAGCTGGAAGTCTGTTTTGGATCCCAGGATCAGTGCACTCATCTGGGCTTCTTGTTCTATGGAGTCCCGCAATTCCCCCCCCCCCCCCGGCTTCGGTCGGAGGGGGGAAGTGCTGAGAAGGCAGCGACAACACCATCAGCGGCGCTGGCAGCATACGTGGTTTCAGCAGCAACAACCAGGAAAGCCGGAGCAGCTAATAAAGCTGCGAAGAGAGAGGGTCCGAGTCGCAGGCGCAGTGACGTGGCCCAGCAGGTTGGTGCAGCTGCATCTGACAGCGCCGGAAGCGAGATGATGACCCGCAGTCAAACTCGCAGCCAAACGCTCAGCAAAGGAGGTAAGCCGCAGTGGAGTGATCGTCACAAAGGGGAGTCTGTGGTTGAGCTGGCCTCCCGTCTGGCCACCAGCATGGCGGATTATGAGCGCGCGGGGAGGGAAATCCTCCTGCAGAGGGAGAAGCTGCGGTCGGCCAGGCCGCTGAAGGACCAGACCGCTGCTAAAGGCAAGAAAGAGGCAATCAGCAAGACTATACAGGACTGTAAAAACTGTATACAAAGGTACAAGGAAGAGAGGGACAGGATTCTTGAGCAAAGTGGTCCCTTTAGGGAAAAATTAATAAACACTGACAGATTTTCCAAAATGGCGTCAGGATACAGTGGTCACAAGAAGGCTGATCACTCCAGCGATGGAGACAGCAATGGTGACTGTTCTGATGAGGATACCTACCAGGATAGTCTGAGGGAGCAGCCAGTCTGCTCAGGAGAGCAGACCCAGAGTGGCACTACAATCACCAGCAGCCTCCGGCCGGAGCAGGTTGCGCTGCCTCTAACCTCCGGGGATTCTGATCCAGAGGAAGATAAAAGCGATGGGGGCGCTTTAATAATGCAGCAGATACGACTGTTGGAATCCCCCCCTAATATGAGCGGCCTTCAGTTTGGTGATGATTTACCAGAGGAGGAAGTGAAAATCAAGGCGAAAAAAGGGAAAAAAAAGAATTTGGTGCAGGAGAAATATGTGTATGTGACGGGGGGCGCTGGTTTGGCTGCAAAGTCGGATCAGGGCACCCCCACCCTGAGAACCCCGGTTTCTGACTCTGCAGTGGGTTTTGAACATGGGAACAGGGATAAAGGAGTTAAACTGGCCAGGTCCTCTGTCCCTGTTTCAGTTAGTGTAGTGACATAAACAGCCAGCAGGGCGGCCAGCACAGGACAAGGCAAGGTGGCAAAAGATTATGGCAGTGGTGGAACTGCCAGCGCCAGTAAGGCCAGTGATGCGGAGGGTGCTGCGGGGTCGGGATTGGGGGTCCCCCGTGCGACAGGTCGGTCTGCAGGGGTCCCTCAGTCTAGGTCCCAGGCACCCAGTGATGTGGAGGCTGCTGGCAAAAGTAAAGAAAAAGGCAAAAATAAAAATACTAAAAGCGCTGGAATGCAGAGTGCTGACCATGGGGGGGGGGGGGGTCATTATGTCATTACGGTGGTTGCAGCTGCGCAAGATGGAGCAGCAGTGCGACTCCCCAGGTCTACCAAGGCAAAAACAAACCCTGCTTCTAACCCTAAGTCTGGTCAAGAGGGTCTTGGTATGAAAGGTGTGGATGTGTCTGGTGTGGCCCGTGTGTCTGATGCTCCGACGCACTCAGAGGCACAGGCTACAACTAGTGTTCCCAGCACAGGTGCACCTACAGTACAAATAGGCGCAGGTTCTGCGGATTGTCCAGGTGTATCACAGGTTCCAGTCGCCCCTCCAGCAGCAACAACAGCTGGTAGGAGTTATGCCAGTGTCGCTGCTGGAGGGGAGGGGTCCTCCTTGTCTCCAGGCTCTAGAGAGGGCGTATTGCAACAGCGCCTCCAGGGGGCTCTACGGAAGGGGGAGAGTTCAATCACAGTTGGAGGAAGAGAGGTGAACCTGTCTCTTTGGACAGAGAGACACGGCTTAGGGGCCTTCCGAGAGCAAAGGGGGGAGACCGTATGGTCCCTACCGACACCTGGGCAGGACGTAGGTCGTAGGAATGTGGTCCGTCTTCGCTGGAGAGGCAATGATACATGCCCCCCGAGGGCGAGGGTAGTGGAGCTTCTACTGAAGATGGGCTTCAGAGCGGTTGACATCTTTGCCCTGATCCATCCCTATGGCACGTCTGAGTTTGACATCAGCTTCGTTCGCCCAGAGGGTCTAGAACTCTTCTGGGGGAATTACGAGCTGATGAAAAGCGAGCCTGGCTGGTGAGACTTTGCCGTCCAGGTGGTGTCTCGCCAGAACGAAGTCAAGAAGGTGACCGTTTTGACTCGTAACGAGTCACTTTCTTGTTTTGATATTATGACATGGCTCGGTCGATATGGAGAGGTGACGGACATGCCCAGAAAGAACAGGGATGAGCACGGCATATGGTCTGGGGCCTGGACGTTTATGGTCAAGCTGAAGCGTTCAGGTAACTCAATGGCTCACATACCATCTGCAGCCTTCCTTGGCAGGGATCGTATCCTGGCCTTTTATCAGGGGCAGCCGAAGCTCTGCCACAGATGCGGCGACCCCTCACACTTGAGCGCCGCTTGTAAGACCTTGAAGTGCGCTCTGTGTGGGGGTGTGGGTCATCTAGCTGCCTCCTGTGCAGAGATTAGGTGTAACCTGTGTGGTGATCTCGGTCACCCATTCAGTCGCTGTCCACGCTCCTTTGCCAATGCGGTCTCAGCACCTACGGATGGGGGCCATGGTGCGGCCTCCGGGGGTGAGGGGACTAGCAGAGGTGGAGGAGTTCAGGAGCAAGGGAAGAACCAGCAAAAGACGCCTTCTGAGCAGAGGCGTCAGGACAAACGCAGACGGAGCAGGGAGCTGACAGGAGCGCCCACAGCAGGTGGGTCAATGGTGGCCCCTGTTCCTGAAGCAAATTTTGCGGCTGAGGCCTTGAGGGACAGCAAAGTGGATGAAGAGGACAGGAGGATCCAGAGGGAGGACGGAAAGACCAACTCTTCAGATTCCTCCCACTATGAGAGTGTGGATGAGGAAGGAAAGAGGTGGCTAGAGAAACGGCATAAGCTAGGTGCCACTAGGAGAAAGCGAAGGGGGGATTCAAGATCTTCTCCCACCCCCGGCCAAGTACTGGAAGGAGAAGCCTGCTCGCCTCCAGTTGGACTCTCCAATAGGTACCGGGTTCTTCAAGACATCTCTTCCTCCTCTGAGGGGGAAGCGAAGGGCAAGGTGCCTGGGGCAAAGAAAGGGTCAACAGGGGGCACTGAGTCTCCTCCTCGTGGAGGCCTAGTTCCTTCCGGGGAGGGGGCTACTCTGGAGCCTGGAAACAAGGACGATGGGGTCGGGGGATCCCCTGCTATGGACACATCTGTGTCCAAAAAAAGAAGCAAGGGGCTTTCCTCCGACCCCGAAGAAGCGGGTGTGAGGAAGAAAGCCATCTAATTTAATCACTCATGATGGCGGCACCCACTCCGCTGACTCTGGCATCAATTAACGTTGCCAGCATTAAGTCTGATACGGCTAGATTTGCGGCCTTTGATTTTCTCGGCCGCGTTGAAGCCGCCATTTTATTTTTGCAGGAGACCAGGCTGTCTGATTTAGCAGCCATACATAAGGCAAAAAGGGCGTGGAGGTCAGGCCCTTCCTACTGGTCTCTTGCGGCCGAGCCGTATAGCGGAGTGGCGGTACTTTTTACCGCAGCGGTCGAATGCCGACGAGTAATCGAATTAGAAATGGGAAGGTGCCTGATCTTAGATGTCCTCATGAAGGGACAAGAATTGAGACTTGTAAACATCTATGGTCCCCAGTCAAAAAAAGGACAGGAAGAGTCTCTTTATGAGGATCAAGCCCTACCTTTTTACCAGCCGCCAAGTTGTCTTTGGAGGTGACTTTAATGCAGTCACGAGAGCCCGCGATAGGGGAGGCTCTGGAGACAGGCGGTTGACTTTTGACAGCGTCGCACTTAATAGTATAGCTAGCGAGGTTCGCCTGGTGGATGTCCACATCCGGCACACCCCAGGCCACGAGGGATTCACCTTTTAAAGGGGTCAGATCAGGTCTAGAATAGACAGGTTTTATTTGAAGGAGGAAGCCATCTCTTCACCAGTGTCCGTTGTTGAGGTGGAATTCTCTGACTACTGTCTAATATTGTTTTCTCTGAATGTTGCAGAGACCCCCCGGATGGGCAGAGGTTTGTGGAGACTGAATTCATCACTCCTGGAGGAAGCAGAGATAAGACAGTCCTTTGAGGATTTTCTGCAGAGCCAGGTACCATTACTGGATCTCTGTAGCAGTAAGTCAGAGTGGTGGGAGATGTTCAAGAGGAGGGCGGCGAGGTTTTTCCGTGAGCTCTCCAACCTCAGATGCCTGGACAGGTACCGCCTGTACAACGGCCTGAGGAGGAAACTCGAACATCTCGTTTCGACTGGAGGTAGCCGCGAGGAGATCTCCAGAGTGAAATCTTTACTCAAGACGTGCCAGTATGACAGACAAGCATCCTTGGTTTTTGAGAGGGATTTCAGGAAGTACCGCTCGCCCGACCCTTACAGAAACTGTAGGATGTCAGTGAATAGTAAAGTGGTCACTGGACTGATTGACAGTACGGGGTCCCTGAATCGATCCAGATCAGGGATCCTGGAGGTCATCAGATCCTACTACTCGCAACTCTTGGGAAAGAGGGATCTAGATTCAGAAGTGATGTCGGCTTTCCTGGCTGAAACTGTCCCTGAGCCGGGGGTAGACACCTCTCTTGGCGTTTTGACAGAAGAGATCAGAGAAGAGGAAGTTAGACTGGCGATTGATGGGCTCCGGCTCAAAAAGTCGCCAGGTCCGGACGGATTAACATCCGAGTATTATAAGACCTTCAAGGACCTCTTGAGTCCCCTCTTGATGGAGGTATTCAATGAGTGTCTTTCCTCGGGCACTCTGCCAAAGTCAATGAGGAGGTCGGCATTGATCATTCTGTCAAAAGGTAAAGACTCGAGCCGTATTGAGAACCGGCGTCCCATAGCGCTTCTCAATACGGACAGGAAGATTCTGGCAAAAGTGCTGTTTAATCGGCTGGTAAAGTTTGCACCCCAGCTCCTCTCGGGGGCACAGCATTGCTCTGCTCCAGGCCGTAGCACCTTTAGCGCTGTTCTCGGTGTCCGGGAGGCAGTGGAGCAGGGTAGGGCTGGTCACTGGGAGGGGTACTTGCTGTCCTTGGATCAGGCCAAAGCGTTTGATCGGGTTAATCACGAGTACCTCTGGTCAGTCCTTGTGAGATATGGCCTGCCAGTGGGTTTTGTTGATTGGCTGCGAACATTGTATGCAGGGGCTGAGACTTTCCCGCTGGTGAACGGTTGGCCCGGCCGCCCGTTTGATGTGGTGTCCGGCGTCCGTCAGGGCTGTCCTCTAAGTCCCCTGTTGTATGCGTTTGCGATAGATCCCTTCCTTAGGAGGGTTGATTGTGGACCTATAGCAGGGGTTGGGATGGACCAGGCGATGCCAGAGGCTACTCTGAGGGCAGTGGCATATGCAGATGATGTCACGCTCTTCGTGTCCTAGAGAGAGGAGGCGGAGTTTGTGGTGTCGGAGGTGGACCGCTACTCGGAAGCTTCCGGGTCTATGGTCAACTGGGATAAGTGTGAAAGTCTCTGGTTAGGAAGGGGGGATCCTACGTTTGATCTCCTGGACACCCTTCCGGTGCCCCAAACTTCAGCAAAAGTACTTGGCATCAAATTCGGCCAGGGGGATTACCCCATGCAAAATTGGATGGACAGGCTAGATGGTGCAACTCACAAGGTTAATCAGTGGAAGGGTTGGTCTTTGACCCTTCGGGAAAGAATTAGCTTGATCAAAACATACCTGCTCCCTTTATTCATCTACGTGGGCAGCGTATGAATTTTGCCAGAACCTCTCTGGACTCGGGTCTACAACCTGTTCTTCCTAATGTTGTGGGGGAACATTGAACCTGATCAGGAGAGATGTTACATATCGCACGAGGAGACTAGGGGGGTTATCTATGGTCAACCCTGTGGTGTTTCTTGTAAACACCTTTTTTAAGATCAACATAGGCAACCTCTGGCAAGTGAGGGCTCCTCCGATGGTTTCGGCCCTTCTTCCAGGAATGGGAGACAGGAGGGCGAGTGAAGGACCTTTGCACGCAGCACGGACATCTCCCGCCTTATGCTACCTTGGTTCTGAAGGTGATACGCCGGTGGGGTCTGGGGATGTGGGAGATCAGGACTCTGACGAGGAGGCTCCTCGACGAAAGAGTCCTGTTGACCCATTTCCAGAAGCCCCTGGCACTCAAGGACTGCCCAAGTCGGGACCTGGAGGGAGGGTTACGTTTACTGAATTCAACCCGGGTCCCCTTGAAGTTTTGGGACTTGGCTTGGCGCTGCTTTCACGGGAGAATGTATGTAAGGGGTAACTTGAAGAGCAGGCCTCTGATTGACAGGGGTTGCCCCCGTCAGGAGTGCAGCGACGTGCTGGAAAGCATGGAGCATTTCCTGCTTCAGTGCTCCTTTAATACAGAGGTATACCAACGGGTAGGGGTCTCCATGGGCTGGCCTCAGCTGGCACACCTCTCCTATGCGGAGTGGGCTTATGGAGCGTTCAGAGGCCTTGGTGGCAGGGACCGCTGCACTTTATTTCTAGTTAGCCTAGTGGTCAGGTTCCACATCTGGAGTGCACGGTGTTTAATCTCGACGGAACTGAAAGTCCTCCCCGTGGATACGGTATGTAGGAACATCCTGGGTGACTTGGTGAAGGTGCGTTCTTTGGAGTATGAGAGGCTGGGCACATCTAAAGCTTCTCTCCTATGGAGAGGGCTTGTATTTCATTAGGGACAGTCTTTTCTTAATCTTCTAGGGGCAGAGTAGGGAGAGAATAGGGACAGGATAGGGAGAGAGGAGGGATAGGGCAGCGACAGTTTTCCATGAAGGGTCAGACTGAGGGGCAGACTGAGGACAGTCTAGGGCAAATTAGGGAGAGAATAGGCAGACCTTTTTTTTTAAATTCAAGGGATAGTACATTGTGATGTCTGTACCCGGCTTATCACCTCCAATCCCGGTGGCGGGCTGTGAGTGCACCATAAAGCTTTTTGTTTTGATTTGGGCAAAATGGAGTGAAGTAGGGCTGCAGGTGAGCCGACCTTAGGCTTTCGGGTTATGTTAATATATATCGTGTATGTCATGTATATTGGTTATTGTATGTTTTATATGTATATATTCACGTTCTGTGTGGTAGTTAGGTTGGGTGGGGTGTTGGGGGGAGTAGTTTCACACCATGAGCCGTAGCCTGGCACGTCCTGAACATTGAACTCTGGGCACGGACTGGTGGAGCGGGCATGGCCCCCAGGCTGCGGCAGGCAGAGTGTTGTATAGTTTATATATATATATATATATATATATATATATATTAAAAAAAACAAACCCTGGTGTGGCTTGGCACATCCTGAACTTTAGAACTCTGGGCACAGACTGGCGGAGCAGGCATGGCCCCCGAGCTGCACTGGGGACCCCAAAAAAATAAAAAAATCTTTAGTTATTTTTGTATGCCGGTTGGCTTGGTCTTTATTTTCATATTTAGTTAATTATTGGTATCTATGTTATGTTTATGTTATTGCCTCATTTTGTTTATGATGGGGTTTCAGTTCGGTACGGCTGGACCTGGAGTTTTAGTTTTATTTTCTGGATAGCTGGATGCTCTTCTTTTAGGTATATTGTGTTGAGTGTGTGTGCGAGTGTACGGCAGGGGGGAGGGGGAGTCCAGACATGGGGTTTTCTTTTGTTTGTGGACCATGGACTCTGGGTGAAGGGCCTTATCTCTGTATACGGTTGTATTATTATTATTTACTATTGTTACAGTTTGCTTTTATTGTTATGTTTTATACTTTTATAATAAAAGATCTACAGGATGTAACTCAGGATCAGTACAGGATAAGTAATGTATGTACACAGTGACTCCATCAGCAGAATAGTGAGTGCAGCTCTGGAGTATAATACAGGATGTAACTCAGGATCAGTACAGGATAAGTAATCTATGTACTCAGTGACTCCACCAGCAGAATAGTGAGTGCAGCTCTGGAGTATAATACAGGATGTAACTCAGGATCAGTATAGGATAAGTAATGTATGTACACAGTGACTCCACCAGCAGAATAGTGAGTGAAGCTCTGGGATATAATACAGGATGTAACTCAGGATCAGTACAGGATAAGTAATGTATGTACACAGTGACTCCATCAGCAGAATAGTGAGTGCAGCTCTGGAGTATAATACAGGATGTAACTCAGGATCAGTACAGGATAAGTAATGTATGTGTACACAGTGACTCCACTAGTAGAATAGTGAGTGCAGCTCTGGAGTATAATACAGGATGTAACTCAGGATCAGTACAGGATAAGTAATGTATGTACACAGTGACTCCATCAGCAGAATAGTGAGTGCAGCTCTGGAGTATAATACAGGATTTGGGCTAAATATAAGAAATGTAATATAATATATTTATAAAGTGATATAACGTTTATTGTTCAGTTGTATATTATGCATATTCTGCAACTTATTATATCCCACTTGGGGTTCCTTAATAGTTTTGAGTTGTCAAAAGTGAAATAATGATGCACATGTAAGATCAGGTCCCGATTGTGCAAAAACATGGGGGACAAAGCCGGCATGAAACGTCACATTAGGAGAATAATTACCTTTTCTGTCACATTTAGATTTGGTGATTTATCTGTCCCGCTATTTATTACACAGCCTCATTGCTCCCCATAACATAACTTGTCGCTGTGCTCTGTTAATAGTCTTTCTTTCAGCACCTGAGATCTTGTTCCTTAAAGTGCCAGATGCTGTATTATCTGTTCGCACCAAATGAAAGTGGTTTTGGTTCCTAAAGACGTAATGAATGAAGCTGTAAGGTGAGACACTGCTTAGCCGTTAGTTTGGAGATACAATCACACATTTTCCATATATTCAGCAACTGACGACTTCTATACAGACCAATCATAACGACTTATGTTCCGGGCTCTTCACTTCTCTGTGGGAGTCAAAATTTTACAAAATTGCACATTTGTCACGTAACCCCCTAGAGCCCACTGGCAATCTTGTCTTCATCACTCCCACTTTTCATGGTACTGTTGTTTTCACTGTATGGCCGTATTAGGTGGCACTATTTTTCGGCACTGTACCCCGGTAATATTGTGGTATGATATGGCACATTTATTTGGGTGTTGAATGGTACTGTAAAGTAGTCCCTGTATGGTAGTTCTATGTGCACAGTGTATGATACTGTTATTTAGCAGTGTATGGGGTTAATTCATAGAATCATAGATTCCAGCTCTGAGGTCTCCTAATTTATTTCTAAAGATCTACCCATCCCAGCAAGCTGAAAGTATTGTTACTTCTCAACTAGAGATGAGCGAGCACCAAAATGCTCGGGTGCTCCCTACTCGGGACGAACTTTTCGCGATGCTCGAGGGTTCGTTTCGAGTAACGAACCCCATTGAAGTCAATGGGCGACCCGAGCATTTTTGTATTTCGCCGATGCTTGCTAAGGTTTCCTTGTGTGAAAATCTGGGCAATTCAAGATAGTGATGGGAACGACACAGCAACGGATAGGGCAGGCGAGGGGCTACATGTTGGGCTGCATCTCAAGTTCACAGGTCCCACTATTAAGCCACAATACCGGCAAGAGTGCCCCCCCCTCCCAAAAACTTTTACTTCTGAAAAGCCCTCATTAGCATGGCATACCTTTGCTAAGCACCACACTACCTCCAACAAAGCACAATCACTGCCTGCATGACACTCCACTGCCACTTCTCCTGGGTTACATGCTGCCCAACCGCCCCCTCTCCCCCCCACAGCGCACACCAAAGTGTCCCTGCGCAGCCTTCAGCTGCCCTCATGCCACACCACCCTCATGTCTATTTAGAAGTGCGTCTGCCATGAGGAGGAACCGCAGGCACACACTGCAGAGGGTTGGCAGCGACCCTCTTTAAAAGGGGCGGGGCGATAGCCCACAATGCTGTACAGAAGCAATGAGAAATAGAATCCTGTGCCACCGCCATCAGGAGCTGCACACGTGGGCATAGCAATGGGGAACCTATGTGCCACACACTATTCATTCTGTCAAGGTGACTCTGCATGCCCCAGTCAGACCGGGCTTTTTAATTCATAGACACAAGCAGGTACAACTCCCTATTGTGAAGTCCCTGTCGACCGACAGCATGGGTAGCTCCCTGGAACCCACCGGCGATACACAAAAATATCCCATTGCATTGCCCAACACAGCTGAGGTAGTAATGTCGTGCTTAATGCAGGTGGGCTTCGGCCCACACTGCATGCCCCAGTCAGACTGGGGTTCTTTACAAGTGGAAACAGATGCATTTATAATTCCCTGTGGACCCACAGCATGGGTGGGTGCCAGGAAGCCACCGGCGGTACATAGAAATATCCCATTGCATTGTCCAACACAGCTGAGGTAGTAATGTCGTGCTTAATGCAGGTGGGCTTCGGCCCACACTGCATGCCCCAGTCAGACTGGGGTTCTTTACAAGTGGACACATGTAGGTTAAACTCCGTGTGCACCTACAGCATGGGTGGCTCCCTGGAACCCACCGGCGATACACAAAAATATCCCATTGCATTGCCCAACACAGCTGAGGTAGTAATGTCGTGCTTAATGCAGGTGGGCTTCGGCCCACACTGCATGCCCCAGTCAGACTGGGGTTCTTTACAAGTGGAAACAGATGCATTTATAATTCCCTGTGGACCCACAGCATGGGTGGCTCCCTGGAACCCACCGGCGGTACATAAATATATCCCATTGCAGTGCCCAACACAGCTGATGTAACGTCAGCTGTAATGCAGGTGGGCAAAAAATTAATTGGATTACACTGTAGGCGAGGGCCCACAAAAATTGGTGTACCAACAGTATTAATGTACCTCAGAAAAATTGCCCATGCCCAACCAAGAGGGCAGGTGAAACCTATTAATCGCTTTGGTTAATGTGGCTTAAGTGGTAACTAGGCCTGGAGGCAGCCCAGTGTAACGAAAAATTGGTTCAAGTTAAAGTTTCAACGCTTTTAACCCTTTCCAATCCATTTATTTTTTCTCACCCATTCTCCGCAGCTCCAAATAAATTGGAGCTGGGAGAATGGGTGAGAAAAAATACATTTTCCCTGCACCCTCCTGATCTGACAGAGTTCAGGAGGGTGCAGGGAGGGACCTGCTTACCTGACCGGCGTCTTCCGCATTCTCCTTCTGCCTCCCGGCTCGGCGATCATGTGACCGCTGGGGTCAGGTGACACCTGGCGGTCACATGATCGCCGGGTCGGGAGACAGAAGGAGAATGCACAAGACGCTGGTCAGGTAAGCAGGTCCTTGCACGGTGCAGGCTCCCGGCTCGGCGTTCATGTGACCGCCGGGGGTCAGGTAACACCGGCGGTCACATGATCGCCGGCCGGAATCTATGCATTGCATAGCGCTAATTGAGCGCTATGTAATGTATAAAGAAGTGGGCAGAAAGGGTTAAAAACCCTTTCTGCCTTCTCCTCGGGGGTCCTCGATGACGACCAGTAAAGGAGTGCATCTGCACCCGATGTGCCTGACGATCGGGTGCAGATCCACTCCTGCACTGCAGTGTCGGGCCTGCCCCGACATCGGAGCTGTGGAGGAAAATGATGATGTCGGGGCAGGCCCGACATTGGACTGGAAAGGGTTAAGAGCATTGAAACGTATAAAAATTGTTTAGAAAAATTATATGAGTGAGCCTTGTGGCCCTAAGAAAAATTGCCCGTTCGGCGTGATTACGTGAGGTTTCAGGAGGAGGAGCAGGAGGAGGAATATTATACACAGATTGATGAAGCAGAAATGTCCCCGTTTTGGATGGTGAGAGAGAACGATGCTTCCATCCGCGGGTGCAGCCTACGTATTGCTTAGGTATCGCTGCTGTCCGCTGGTGCAGAAGAGAAGTCTGGGGAAATCCAGGCTTTGTTCATCTTGATGAGTGTTAGCCTGTCGGCACTGTCCGTTGACAGGTGGGTACGCTTATCCGTGATGATTCCCCCAGCCACACTAAACACACTCTCTGACAAGACGCTAGCCGCAGGACAAGCAAGCACCTCCAGGGCATACAGCGCGAGTTCAGGCCACGTGTCCAGCTTCGACACCCAGTAGTTGTAGGGGGCAGAGGCGTCACGGAGGACGGTCGTGCGATCGGCTACGTACTCCCTCACCATCCTTTTACAGTGCTCCCGCCGACTCAGCCGTGACTGGGGAGCTTTGACACAGTCTTGCTGGGGAGCCATAAAGCTGGCAAAGGCCTTGGAGAATGTTCCCCTGCCTGCGGTGTACATG
This sequence comes from Eleutherodactylus coqui, assembly GCF_035609145.1. Taxonomy (NCBI): domain Eukaryota; kingdom Metazoa; phylum Chordata; class Amphibia; order Anura; family Eleutherodactylidae; genus Eleutherodactylus; species Eleutherodactylus coqui. The sequence goes on along the minus strand of NC_089844.1, from coordinate 41,372,216 downwards.
CTGCATGATCTCTGCGCCTCCCCTGCTACCTGGCCCTCGGAACTGCGCCTTCTGCCACTAGCGCTGTCGGATGGGAAGTTTACCATCAGTTTGTCCACCAGCGCCCTGTGGTATTGCATCATTCTCGAACCCCTTTCCTCTTCGGGAATGAGAGTGCAAAGGCTCTCCTTATACCGTGGGTCGAGCAGTTTGTACACCCAGTAATCTGTAGTGGCCAGAATGCGTGTAACGCGAGGGTCACGAGAAAGGCATCCTAACATGAAGTCAGCCATGTGTGCCAGGGTACCTGTACGCAACACATGGCTGTCTTCACTAGGAAGATCACTTTCAGGATCCTCCTCCTCCTCCTCTTCCTCCTCCTCAGGCCATACACGCTGAAAGGATGACAGGCAAGCAGCATGGGTACCGTCAGCAGTGGGCCAAGCTGTCTCTTCCCCCTCCTCCTCATCCTCCTCATGCTCCTCCTCCTCCTCCTGAACGCGCTGAGATATAGACAGGAGGGTGCTCTGACTATCCAGCGACATACTGTCTTCCCCCGGCTCTGTTTCCGAACGCAAAGCGTCTGCCTTTATGCTTTGCAGGGAACTTCTCAAGATGCATAGCAGAGGAATGGTGACGCTAATGATTGCAGCATCGCCGCTCACCACCTGGGTAGACTCCTCAAATTTTCCAAGGACCTGGCAGATGGCTGGCAACCAGGGCCACTCTTCTGTAAATAATTGAGGAGGCTGACTCCCACTGCGCCGCGCAAGTTGGAGTTGGTATTCCACTATAGCTCTACGCTGCTCATAGAGTCTGGCCAACATGTGGAGCGTAGAGTTCCACTGTGTGGGCACGTCGCACAGCAGTCGGTGCACTGGCAGATTAAACCGATGTTGCAGTGTCCGCAGGGTGGCAGCGTGCGTGTGGGATTTGCCGAAATGTGCGCAGAGCTGGCGCACCTTTCCGAGCAGGTATGACAAGTGTGGGTAGCTTTTCAGAAAGCGCTGAACCACCAAATTAAACACATGGGCCAGGCATGGCACGTGCGTGAGGCTGCCGAGCTGCAGAGCCGCCACCAGCTTACGGCCGTTGTCACACACGACCATGCCCGGTTGGAGGCTCAGCGGCGCAAGCCAGCGGTCGGTCTGCTCTGTCAGACCCTGCAGCAGTTCGTGGGCCGTGTGCCTCTTCTCTCCTAAGCTGAGTAGTTTCAGTAGGCCTGCTGACGCTTGCCCACCGCTGTGCTGCCACGCCGCTTTACACCGACTGCTGGCGACGTGCTGCTGACACATCTTGATTGCGAGACAGAGGTTGCGTTGGAGGAGGAGGAGGAGGAGGAAGGTGCTTTAGTGGAGGAAGCATACACCGCCGCAGATACCACCACCGAGCTGTGGCCCGCAATTCTGGGGGTGGGTAGGACGTGAGCGGTCCCAGGCTCTGACTCTGTCCCAGCCTCCACTAAATTCACCCAATGTGCCGTCAGGGAGATATAGTGGCCCTGCCCGCCTGTGCTTGTCCACGTGTCTGTTGTTAAGTGGACCTTGGCAGTAACCGCGTTGGTGAGGGCGCGTAGAATGTTGCGGGAGACGTGGTCGTGCAGGCCTGGGACGGCACATCGGGAAAAGTAGTGGCGACTCGGAACTGAGTAGCGCGGGGCCGCCGCCGCCATCATACTTTTGAAAGCCTCCGTTTCCACAAGACTATACGGCAGCATCTCTAGGCTGATCAATTTTGCAATGTGCACGTTTAACGCTTGAGCGTGCGGGTGCGTGGCGTCGTACTTGCGCTTGCGCTCAAACTGTGGCGCTAGCGACGTCTGGACGCTACGCTGAGAGACATTGCTGGATTGGGCCGAGGACAGCGGAGGTGAGGGTGTGGGTGCAGGCCAGGAGACGGTAGTGCCTGTGTCCTCAGAGGGGGGTTGGATCTCAGTGGCAGGTTGGGGCACAGGGGGAGAGGCAGTGGTGCAAACCAGAGGCGGTGAACGGGCATCGTCCCACCTTGTGGGGTGCTTGGCCATCATATGCCTGCGCATGCTGTTGGTGGTGCCTCCCCAGCTGATCTTGGCGCGACAAAGGTTGCACACCACTGTTCGTCGGTCGTCAGGCGTCTCTGTGAAAACCTGCCACACCGTAGAGCACCTTGACCTGTGCAGGGTGGCATGGCGCGAGGGGGCACTTTGGGAAACAGTTGGTGGATTATTCGGTCTGGCCCTGCCTCTACCCCTGGCCATCACACTGGCTCGGCCTGTGCCCACACCCTGACTTGGGCCTCCGCGTCCTCGCCCGCGTCCACGTCCTATAGGCCTACCCCTACCCCTCAGCATGGTGTATTACCAGTGATTTGATTTCCCAGGCAGGAAAGAAAGTGGCGCAAGCCTGCAGCCAAAATACAATTTTTTCCCTTGTTTTTCAAAGGACAAGCCACACTGCGTGTATTCAATGGATACTACTAAGTTTAATAACTGTGTTGTGGCCCTGCAAATGTGTCAGAGAACTGCAGTGATGCAAAGTTATTGGCTCCAGCAGATCAGGGATTTCCCATGCAGGAAAAAAATTGGCGCATGCTTGCAGTAAAACGTAGCTGGCTGCGTCTGATTTTTTTTAACGTTCTGCACGCAGCACACACGTACCCAGAGCCCTGAGGACTGTCAGAGGCAGGCGAAATACAATTTTTTCCCTTGTTTTTCAAAGGACAAGCCACACTGCGTCTATTCAATGAATAATGTATGTCTTCTGGCCCTGCCTACACAATTCTATCCCTGTAGTATTAATGCCGGGTGCAATGGTCTGCACAGCCGGTTTTGAGAAAAAAAAAAAAAAATGCAACACTGCTAACAGCAGCCTGGACAGTACTGCACACGGATAGATGTGGCCCTAGAAAGGACCGTTGGGGTTCTTGAAGCCTTCACTCACTGCTAACACTCTCCCTGCCTAACCACCACTTCTGTCCCTATTGCAGGGCGCAATGCTCTGCAGATCCAATTTTGAAAAAAAAAAAAAATAATACAGTGCTAACACAGTACTGCACACTATTAGATGTGGCCCTGAGAAGGACCGTTGGGGTTCTTGAAGCCTACACTAACTCCTAACGCTCTCCCTACAGCAGCTCCAGCACGATACCACTGTCCCTCAGCTAAGTCACAAGGCATGTGTGGCGAGCCGCGGGAGGGGCCGACTTTTATACTCGGGTGACATCTGATCGCCCCAGCCACTCACAGCAGGGGGGTGGTATAGGGCTTGAACGTCACAGGGGGAAGTTGTAATGCCTTCCCTGTCTTTCAATTGGCCAGAAAAGCGCGCTAACGTCTCAGAGAGGAAACTGAAAGTAACCGGAACACCGCGTGGTACTCGTTACGAGTAACGAGCATCCTGAACACCCTAATATTCGCACGAATATCAAGCTCGGACGAGTACGTTCGCTCATCTCTATTCTCAACATAATCTCCCTCTTGACGTGCACATTTTTCACAGTGTCGAAGCCGTGAGTGTGTTGGAGTAATCTCTTAATTTAGGTGATCCTAAAGGGGTATCGATGCCTCATCAACCAGGTATGTCCAATAATCTATTCAGTTCACTGAAGAAGAACACAACATGGAGCAATTAAGTGTCTCAATGGTCTTCTGAAGGAAGTAGCTCATTCACAGGCGTTTTTATTCCAAAAAGTAGAACAAAGAAAGGTATAGTGGTCCAATCACAATGGACAGCACCCTGAGTTACACCTTATTGCATTAGAAACGTAGCAAGTCATTACAAAAATCTAATACTGACGAATGAATCCATAATGTGACTTGTGCATAAATCAACCTTCATTGATAAGAGTAAAGAACACGGATACAATGATTACATATGGTCTCCAGGAAACGCTCAAGCCCCCAGTATCAAGGACAGTTCAGTGCAGTTTACACCACATCCATGAGCTTTGGACTAAACTGTATTACCCATGAATAACAAGGGTAACATAGATTATCTTGATGCTTTCACAACTGCATGGCCGCTGCAAATGCTTTTTTAGGTTTTGCTCACTGGAAAATCGCTGCTCCAAGAGCGGCAGGACTGGAAAACATGCAATCACAGAGAGCATCCTTCTGAACACCCTCCATATCCACATATCATCCATTGTGACAATTGATGGAATGAAGGGACCATTCAGGCTGTCATCATGTATCAGGTTCAGCTGACACATTGCAACGTGTGCCACCCTGTGATCGTTGGTCAACATTCACAGCACCCATCTGCATAAAACTTTCTGCATCCTCAGGTCTTCATGCAGGAAGGTTGCACAGATCCTACGGAAATACTGACTTTGCAGGCAATCTCCTCCACAATCGATTGACAGTCCTCCATAACCACTTGCTCCACGCACACAATCATGTTGTCGGAGTGGGCGGCACGTGGTGGAGGGTCATTTGCTTCATTCTCACACAACTTTTGGACTGCTTTGAACTGTCGCACCCAGGAACGCAAATTTTTCACGTCCATGACCCTTTTACCGCATGTCTCACTCAACTAATGATGAATGTTGATGGCTGTCATTCCACATATGTGAAGAAAACGGATGCTTGCACGCTGTTCTTGGAACGTGGGTTCTATGTACTGGACGATGCTGCCGTCTGTTTCGCTCATCGCCAAAGAAGGCCAGCGTCTTCTGAAATGTGTCCCATATTTCTATCTGCTCCTATTCCCAAGGACAAAAAATAGGAGGCTTTAGAACATGAATGTACCTCTTATAGTAGTAGTATAACAACTCCAGGGTATTGGACTATTTGGGTGTATTATGGTAGTCCAAAGTCACCGCTGTATGGTGGTATTATGGCAGTACTCTCTGATACTGGTATTTAGCACGGGGTTGCACCATTTGGGTGTTGTATGATAATCTGTATAGTAAACTATGCAAAAAGGTACTGTTTTATGCATGATACTATTTTACACTGTGTAGCAGTTGTATGTTATGCTACTGTTATCTGGGTGTTCTATTACACTGGCCAACACATATTTTGGTGCAGAGCGTTTGATAGCGGATCTAAGGTATATTTCGTGTGCTGATTTTAAATATGCATCCATTTTCCCCTATCAGCTCTAGTTTCTGTGATATAGGCACCTACTGAATTTTATTACCCTATTCCATATTACACATATGATCGATATAATTAAACAAATACCGTACAAATTAGTGTTACTTTCTACAATATTGTGATGCAAGGAACAAAACAAAGTAGACTATGTAACAATTTACAACAAGGGGTGGGCCCAAGCTGAACTTTTGCACCCGGGCCCCTGAGCCTTTAGGTACACTCCCGAACACAACGATTGTATAGCTATAAAACCCCACAACACCTTGGGCGACAAATGTACACAACCGTTCCTCACTACTGGTTGTGACAAACTAAGTGTACTAATAAGATTGATGATGTGACACGGCGTGGCTGGCCATGTGCATTCGCCGAAACTATAGCTGATGGAGAGAAACTGTTTGCATATTCGTAAATAATAGGCCAAATATACACTTAATCAGTTGTAACATTTCTGGCACCAAACTGCAACCCAAAACCCACTTATTTATTGTAAAGGGCCAACATGTCAGGGGGCGGGGCTTATCACGACGTATGATTTTTACCCCCGTCGTTCTTAAAAGGACAAGGCTGCTTCAAAATAGACAGCGTGCAGATTTTAACTGCTTTTGGATGCGGAAATGCTGTGGAATTTGCCACGGAAATTTCCGCTGAGGACATTCTGCAGCATTTCCACCTTGTGTAAACATATCCTAGCAGTGATATTGATCCCCCCAGAGCGGCCCCAGCAGTAAGGGTGACCACCCAGAGCAACCCAGTGCTAATAGTGACCCATCCCAGAGAGGCTTTAGTGGTTATAGTCACCCAAACAGTGGCCCCAGTCGTAATAGTGACATCCCACAGTGGCTCCAGTAGTAATAGTGATATCCCACATCAGCCCAGTAGTAATAGTGACATCCCACAGCAGTCCCCAGTAGTAATAGTGTCACCTCACAGCGTCCCCAGTAGTAATAGTGACATCCCACAGTAGCCAGTAGTAATAGTGACATGCCCCAGTGGCCCACAGTAGTAATAGCGACATCCCATAGTGGCCCCTGTAGTAATAGCGCCCCCTTCTGAGACCTAAATTTCCCCCCCACCCCCCCATCTCCTCTGCTTGGTGCTGTTGCTGCCACTGATCCCAGGAGCACAATGTGACATGCTGCGGGACACCTTCTCCCCTCCCCTGCTCTCGCGGAACCAAGTAGGAGACGTCAGAGGAGGGGGGAGGAGGATCCCGGCTGCACACTGACATCACAGTGTGCGCCAGGATCAGCGCCTCTAGCAGCGCTGCTGAGTGAATACCAGCAGGGAAGCTGCGGCACCCCTGCCGGTATTTACTAATGTGGTGAGCGGCAGATGGTGGCGAGTGCCAGATGGGAAGGCTCTGAGTGCCGCCTCTGGCATGCGTGCCATAGGTTCGCCACCACTGCCCTATATGGTGCTGATATATGGGGTAATATAAATTGTATGATGCTATTTAACACTGTACATAACTTATTAGGGCGCTATACTGTTACTTGGCTTATATTGAGGCACGGTTTGGCTCTGTCATTTGGGTGTTGCAGTGTATTGTTGTGTATATATGCACTCAGCTTATAGAAGAAGGTCTAGACTGGATACAAATGTGCTAGCTGGAAGAAGTATTAGCTTTTTAGGATTTTAAGCCCCTGGATATAAACAAGAATAGTCCCATTCACTGACAGCAATCAGAGATTTTGAAAATGGTGAGCACTTGAAACATAATGGGGAAAATTACTAATCCTGGGACTTATTTACACGGGCAAGAAAATCGCATGAATTCTGTGCATTTGCTAACGCAGTAACCCATTGTTAATTTACATGCGTGTTTTTCATCTTAGAGTGATGCTCCAAGATGGAAAAACTGCAGCAAGTCCTTTTTCAGCAATATGGCAAAAAATTGAACCTTACATTGCATGCGAGTGCAATGTGCTTTTTAAATTTTTCCCATTGAAACGTGTGATTTTCATGTGCATAGAAAATGCGTGAGAAAATCACATATACAGCGATGCGATGACAAATTCTCACAAAATGCATTTGCACTCGCAGGGAAATCCCATTTTAACAGTGCGGTATCTGTCCGGGTTTCTGAAGACTAATATTGCACTTGCCTGTATAAGTCTGACCTTAGCAAAATTCCCCCAGCACACGGAGGCGCGGGCCTCTTCATGTGCACCTCCGTGTGCCATTTCAGAAATGTATGCCAGGCTCAGGGGCATAACTATAGAGGGTGCAGGGGATGCGGTTGCACCCGGGCCCAGGAGCTTTAGGGGGCCCATAAGGCCTCTCTTCTCCATATAGGGAGCCCAGTAATATGAGTAAAGCATTATAGTTGGGGGCCCTGTTACAGGTTTTGCATTGGGGCCCAGAAGCTTCAAGCTTTGCCTCTGTGCAGCATGGTTTAGGTATGGGTACGGGTACAGATACAGATAGAAGGGGGGCCCAGCTCACGTTTTGCATCAGGGCCCCTGAGCCTTTAGCTACTCCCCTGGCCAGGCCCGACCAGTTTTTGAGGTAAATTATTGATAAATCTGTCGGTCGAGGGCAGCCATAACCTCTCCCAACAAGCCAGACAGTGTCAAGGCTGGTGCAGAAGGAGGAAAAGTCGGAAAATATTTGCAGAAGCAGATCTTCAACAAAAAATTGTGACTTTTCTACTCCGGAATTCTGGCCTCGAGCCCTTCAGAAATGTCCCCCAATGTCTTTTAGAAAGTTGCAGAAGTTTTCTTTCTACAGTGATTCATTGTATTCACAAAAGACTGAAAACCCTTCAAAATGACACATTGTAGCGAACCTGGTGAATGCGGCCATCCTCCTGGTGCTTGTGTTCCTCCCGGCACCTGCATTCTAGCAAACATTTGTGCTCACATAACGACCGTCTTGTCCCCGCATTTTACTTCTGTTATTCTAAGACGTTTTTTTTTTGCCTACTTTACAGCGTCCAATAAATGAATGGTCGTCCAGAGACCTCACAGGAGAAGGGCCTCTTGTCACAGACTGACATGTCTTTGTTTACCTCCAATGAGAGCGAACGCCCCCACACTTCCACTTCTACGGCCCCAGTCAGCGCGCAATTTAACAGATACGTGAAACAATTCATTCCATTTTACTTTGCGCCGGCGGTCGCTGTCAGGTGACTTTGGAGGCAACACAAGAGGCTTAGTGTGTGAGCGTCACTATAGCCGAGTGTATAACCCGAGTCATTATCAATCAGTTCATCTATAGCACAGGCAAGCCGTGTAGAGGGGTGGGCGGGCTACAAAGGGGTTCTGTTAAGCTACAATACCCCCGTGTGCCGGAGAAATCCCACATCTCCAGTCTGTTCTGACTCCTGCAGGATTCTTCTGTAACCGTCTGCTGTACTCGCAGAGGTGTTAATTGACGTCCAGACGGTAGAGATATTAATGCACTTTATTCATTAAGTCAATGGGGTTTCCCATCACAGACATTTATAGCCTATTGACAGGATATGCTATATATACACTGAATGGCCACTTCATTAGAGACCCCCATCTATTAGCACGTTGGACTTCAGAACTTTTGAAATTCATCATGGTGTAAATTCTACTAGGTGATTAAACCATTCTGCAGGGATATTGGCTCCTGCGGACAGGAATCTTCTTGTTGTTGTCAGATTAGATGGCGGGGCTGACATGTTCTGACCAGCCGACAGGAAGAAGTCACCGATTCATGCTTCTTGCGCCAAAATGTGACCCTTCGATCAGTACGGTAAAACAGAAATCTGGATTCTTCTGACCAGGTGATGTTTTTCCGATGTTCAGTGATACAATTTTGCACTTTTTGCCTCCTGGAGTCTCGCCCTTCTCTTTGACACAATAGATACAGACGACCTGACAAATTTACACATTACATAGATAGCCCATTGAGTTCTATAAGAATTTTGTAATGCCTTATTTCCCCTGTGGAGGCACTACAGGGAAGTCGAACACAGATTACAGCTGTAGGCACTCTCTGATTGACCGTATTGTGGAAAGTAGCTCGAAAATGCAATATTTGAAGAAACATGTTGCAATTTCTTTCTCTTGGATTTCATATTAGTCAGAGCGTAATGACGCTGAATGCAAGACCGCTGAACTGGACTTCACCTACAGCAGTCACCTTTCCCAGGTACTAACGGTGTCTCCCAGTACTCAGATACCCACAGGATTTAAGGTGCTTTTAGACAGAACGATTATTGTTCAAAAAAATCGTTCAAACAAGCGAAAGTAAACAATAACGTTCGGTCTAAATGTGAGCCAACGACCAAATGACATGCGATAATTGTTCACTTCTCGTTCGTCATTCATTTTATGCAGACATGAAAACCATCGTTGGCTCGCTCACTAAGCATTTGGTTTAATCAGCATTTGTTCAGTCCCGCCATTCGCTTATACAACCAATTTCAAAGACTGAACAATGCCGAAGGATTCTGGTTTGAACGAGCCGCTGATGTATCTGCTTGTCTAAATAGAGTTGTATGAGCAAGTGTGCTAGCGATGACGTCACACGCTTGTTCAAATGATAGTCAGCTCGTCTAAAAGGACCCTTACAGTAGGGCCAAATACTGTAACAACCGAACAGATGCAAGAAAAAATATATGAAGCATGTATGAATACAAATAGGTAACACAAATGCAATAACAGGAACTCCCCAATAGACAACAGGAACAGAATGGCAGTGGGTAGTGATCTGATGATGATGAAATAATAATCTAAATATAACTAACGCTAACCCTAGATATTCCTAAATGTTCCTCTACTTCCCCTAATATATCCCTGATGCTGCCCCTAACAACGGACACCACTGTCCCTGAATAAGCCACAAATATTACTAATAGTGACCTGATCTAAAACATTGACCCCCCCAACAAACAAGGAGTATTAAGATCCAGAGACAAGGAAACCAAATAGAGCAAAGCTGAACAAAGAAGCAAAGCAAAGATAGATACAAACAGAGAAGGAGTAGAGAAAAAGTACAAGGCCAGAAAACAAAGATTAGATTAGGAATAAACACAGCAATAAAATTAAATCGACAATTTAAAAAAAGGTAGAGTAGGAACAAGATACTAGAAACATCCAAGGACTACTCTATGCACATAGTTTACACTATAACTAGCAACACACTGCAGAAGCCAGGAATAATTAAAAAGAGGCTAGCCAATCAGGAACTCCTCTCTAAACCAACTGACCCACTCTAATGGATCAGCTCTGAGACAGTTACAGAGTAGCTGTTTTAACAACAAGCTAGAATACTGAGTCTTATGATACAGCAGTATAATTCCTGTTGATTGCAACACATAGACATATGGAGGTGCAATGTGCGCTTTATATGGCTGTATACAGCTTGGAACTTCCAGGGAGTTGTATGTATCTTAGACCTTAAAATAATCCCTGTAAAAGTTAACATTTTGAAGGGGTTGCCCTATGAAAGCAAGTTATACCCTATCCACGCTATCCACAGAAGAGGGAAACACTTGCTGCTTGGTGAGGGTCTAAATGCTGAGACCCTAACCAAACCCAAGTATGAGACAACAGATAGGGGACAACTTCAGAATCATGGGGGAGTGAACACTGGGACTCCCACTAATCCTGAGAGTGAGACTGCAGATAGTGAATAACCCAGTAATGACCCTCTTTATTATTCATACGTAAGCCCTTCAGACACTGGTGGCAAAATGTGGCAAGAAAGGGGATGTGGATAGAATCCTATTTTCCTATCACTGTGGGAGATTTGTAGTGGAGAGAAGACAGCCTATTGGTGAAGGGAAGATTGCAAAGTTGAAAAAGAAAAACATGTATGTTTTATTGTAGGGTATTGTATGTTGCACTGATAGGCAGTCAGTCTGTATTCTGTTTGTGCAGAAAGCAACAAGATAGTAGCATACCCACAGCAGAACAGCTCAGTGAATAACTACTGTATCAGAGCCAACCTCATAACATAAATACATCAGAACCAAGCTCAGTGCATAAATACGGTACGAGAACCAAGCATATAACATAAATGCAGTAGTAGAACTAAGCAATTGCATTTCAGGGGCATCGATGGGCTCACAACAGTGACTTGGAAAAACAGAGCGGAGGAGACAGAACAAGGATGACATATGTAGCTCCACAAAAGGCTGCCACACTGAGGAAGAAGATGATCTGGCCAGTCGGATCTTAGGGGGATGATTGCACACATCCTACATCTACCTGCTGCCCCCAAGTTGGTGGCTGGCACCCAATGTGATCGCATGGGTCACACGAAGCTAAGGGCAGCCATGGTCAGACGGGGCTGTTCAGGGGTAAGACGTTGGACCTTTTTGCCTGTATTCTTTAGGGTGCAGGGCAGCCGTTCTCCACTGAAGTATGTACATTGTTTTTTTCCAGTTACAATTCCTGTTGCCAGGTACAGGAACAATTACAATCAAACATTGCTGCAAGCGAATCACTAGAAATCAGGCTAATGAAAAACAGAGAGACATCGTTCCCACTCAGCCCCGTGCTCAAAGCACTTAGTCAGAGGCAGCCATGTTTAATAAGATACACAGAGTTGGTATCCTGCAGCCAGATATGAGTAGAGATCATTCAGGAGAATCCAAAAGGGTTATTTGTGAGAGTGTGGATCCATCACAGCATTGTGCTGTCGTCTATCCCAGCACATGCCCAGTACTTACCTTATATATCATGTCTGTCTACTATAAGTGATAAGAAAATGACAAGTTATCGAAGAGTTACCTGACCATACAGGCCTCGTGTTAAGGCAGTCCTAAGCTCTTGCTCACGACCCAAAGGTTGGGAGTCCAACCCCCGCATGGTTCAGGTAGCCGGCTCAGCCTTCCATCCTTCCGAGGTCGATAAAATGAGCACCCAGCTGGCTGGGGGGTAATAAATAAATTACCTGGAAGCACTGCGGAATAAGTTGGTGCTATACAAATAACAAGTCCCTTCCATTCCCCCATACAACTTTTCTGGCATACAAAAGTTTCAATTTTGGCATATGCACCAAAATTAAAACCTTTAGGGCTTTTTCCTCAGGCCCTGCCACTTTAAAAAAAAAGTGAACAAGACTTAGTTTTAGGGGGTGTTGTCACACACAGCCTATCAAATTTGTTATAATTAGCTCAGTTTGACTGGTTCACCGGATTTGGCCAAAAAGTTCAGTCTAAATTAGTTTGAACTGAACCTGCACTTCACCAATAACCCTAAAACTGGTGTATAACACTGTCTAGGAGCCACAAAAGACCTGTATAACAGAAGAAGAAGGAAGAAGTGGAGGAAGAGGAAGAAGAGGACAAATTAACGTTATGGTGCTGAAAGCTCAGGGAATGGGGCGTTTGGGAATCAGTGTTTTATGCTTTCCAGGTATCCTTATCCTGTTTCCCCCCTGAAGTCCACACATGCCAGCAGTGTACTCTCCAATTCATTTCCATGGACGAGCACACGCACAGAGTGGACTGAAAAGAGTCATGTAGGCGACATGCACGGATTTCGGGTAAGAAGGGGGCAGGGCAAAAAAGAAAAAGTTTGCCTGGTTAGTATTCAACACTGATTCTCACCCTTACCATTCCCGAACTTTGAGCCCATAACATAGCTTATGGGGCTGAAAGGTCATGACAGTTTCCCTTTAAATGGTTCAACTTAGTTATCATCATAACATCTCAGTCTTCTTATGAGTCCTTCCCAAGAACCCCCCAATGCACCCCATGTAGCAGGGCCTTGTTCTTGACCCTGCCTCCAGTAGACCTGGTGTGGCCAGAGCTTGAACCAGAGCTGTATTTGGCCACAATGCCCAGGGCGGAGAAGAGACTTAACCCAGCTAGCCGAGGTAAGCCTGACAAAGGGGTGGTTGTACCAACCCATGCCAGGAAGCATGCAGCCGAGGAGCCACCTGCCACCTACTCCTCTATAAATGTGTGACAACTGAGACTCCACAGATCACTAGAATGGAGGTTCCGAGTCTCCTACTCCTCTCCATTGCCTGACTGCAAGTGATCACAAATTCTCAAAACTACCAATGACTATCCAATGTCTGTAGGTGCCACAACTGCCTATCTCCAAAAACTAACCAGCATGCAGGGCAGAGCTGAACAGTCACGTCATTGGGTTTTTATGGCGCCATTGTGTGTGTGGAATTATTAGGACTGGCAGAAGCTGAATCTGTGCTATCTGCAGCAAGAACCATCTGTGACTGACAGCCAGCCTCCCACTGCACCAGCGGGGATCAGTAAAAGCAGCGATCCCCGCTGTTAACCATTTACATGCCACAATCAATGTTGTATAAACAATGCCTTGAGTCTGCCATGGCATATGATCACTAGCAATAGCAATAATACAATGCAATACAGATGTATGCAATCTGTACTGCAATGTTTTATCATAGCAATCATACAATTGTAGGTTCAAGTCCCAACAGGGACATACAGAAAAAAAGTAAAAAACAGTAAAAGAAATAGTAAAGAAAACCCTTTTTTGCCGACTTCCCTCTCTTCTAAAAAAAAATAAAAAGGCAAATGTTTGGTAACGCCACATCCGTAACAACCTGTACAATAAACTGAACACACTACTTATCCTGCACGGCAAAAACAGTAAACAAAACTGAGCCAAAATGCTTATTATGTTCATTTTGCCTCCCAATAAAAGCAATAAAAGTTTTTTAAAAAGCTGTATAACCGCAAAATGACTCGTCACAGAAAAACTAAACCCTCATAGAGCTTTGTCAATGGAAAAATAAAAAAAGTTATGGACTTTGAATACAGAGAAGCCAAAAAAATCCCTCTAAAAAAAGGGGTTTATTGTGCAAAAGTGGAAAACCTAAGAAAATACACCATTTTAGTATGGTAATCGTACCGACACGCAGAAAAAATTTAGAATGTCATTTATGTTGCCTGTTTAAAAAAACAGAATTGTGGTGTTTTTTTTCTCCCTCCCCTCCAAAAGGATGTAATAAAACTTATACAATACATTATATGTAACCAAAAAATGGTAGCAATAAACACTACAGCTCAATAAACAAGCTGTCATGTGGCCATGTCAACGGAAAAATAAAGAACTTAGGGCTTTTGAAATGATGAGATGAAAAATTCCAAAAAAAAATCATTGCATCCTTATTGCCAAAATAGGCCGTATCATTAAAGGGTTAATGGGGCAACAGAAAGGCACATATAGAAAACTTGGACCTCCTCTAGTATGCCCGATCTGAGCTGAATTTGGCAACTCTTTACTAAATGGCTCCCTTCCATGAATGTACCATACAGGCGGCTGCTGGGATTCCACTTCCGGCTTCCTTCTGCCCAGTTATGTTGAAGCTACTCAGCAATGTACACTTCGCACACCACATCCAGGGGCCTTACACGTCTCTGCTAGCAATTCTGGCACATAATGTCTGCACGGAAGCCGTTGCTAAAATATATGCTTCCTGCTTTCGTCTTGCAGAACTCTTTTATAGCGCCCCCTTAGGTAACTTCAGGAAGAGCCACTCCCTCTCATCCGTTGCACCACTGGGTCCTCAGCCATGGTGGTCCAGCCGGTCCTCCATTTTCTCCAGCTGCTTACTTCGTCTGTACAGACCTTTACTTAGGACCCTTTTGTCAGTCTCTCTCCCTGAGCCCCAGCATGGAGATACGGCTGCTGCCACTGCCCCTTCTTCTATACGACCTCTGCCACTTCAGCTATGCTGCATCACAGTCTCTCTTTCTGGTGCTGCTGTGTCACTAACTGGGCTTGTGATGCAGTTCCTCTACTTTTATATGGTGCCTTGCGGATAGGCTGTGCACCTAGTGATGGTGCTAGAAAAACTAATATTTAAAGAAAAAAAATCTGTACTGCGCTTGACCGACGGCGAGCATCATCAGTCATCCGCAATACAGAAAGTGAAGGTAGGCTGGGTCACCAGACGGACTTCACTGTGGGCTCCCGCATGCGGAATAGGGAACGCCCATGTGCAGGCAGCCTCAGGATGCATGCTGTGCTGAACTTTGTTTCATTTTATATCTTGTTCTGTCAGTTGGTTTGTAGTCTTCTTGCATGCAGTTTCATTTGGTTTATGTTTGAATTCTCCTCCATCTGTAAGTGTGCAGATGCCCACGTCCAAACTACGTCCTATGTCTGTATTTCCCGTCTGTCCGTAGGTGTGCAGACATCCATGTCTGAATCACATCCTATGTCTGTATTCCCCCTCCCTCTATAGATGTGCAGGCACCTGGTGTGAACAATGTCTGTAGTTGCTCTGTTCCTATTTTATGTTTCCTGCCTTGTTTCCTATTTCCATATAGGGCGAGTCAGGTGTTCCATAATTTCTAGTGTGGGGTCGTCCTTATCAGGACGATCGCCCTGCTTTTATGTAGGATTCCCTTTTGTGTGTGCAATTACGAATACGCTTGTGTGAAGGAGCCATTAGTTTAGTTCTCGTTTGGTGATCTTTGAGTCCAGTTTTGAATGCATATGCTTCCCTTTAGTAACAATTATATTTGTGAAAGTCGCTGTTCACACTGCCTGCACGAACGTAAAAGACATTAGGTAGATTGATTACTCAGAGGGCTTTTCCCATGTTAGACTCCATGCGACCTGCGCCTATCTCTAGTTCTGATCCCCATAGTTGCCAGTCTCACAGAATAGGGCAGCTGGGATGGCCAGGAGTTATGGAAAGAGTTGATCGGGTGTGCTACACTGTCTCTGTAACTCCTGACCACCCCAGTGACTGTACTCAGCGGGGGGCAGTGGGGACCAGAACTAAATAGGTGCAGGTCACAGAGGTGAATATTTTATGAAAGTCTTAAATGGCAAAAACCCTTTAACCCTATAAATGGCTTTCTACAGTGGGATTCTGCACCTATAAGGACAATTACCTGCTGATACAGCAGATCTGACCTTCTGTCTGCAGTGACGTCTGGAGCTTCAACAGAAATAAGAACCAGCTCCGACATCTTCAACTGATTTACCAAATGTAAATTTCCTGTTACATTCGAAAGCAAGCCGGGGACGGCGGTGTGCGCCTACATCAATATCCGCGGCACCTCAGCTGGAAGAATGTCATAAAGAACATTTCCCTTTGTTGTGCGCTGGTTTAGGAAATATTCTATGATGGGAGCGGCACCTTTTATAAACTGTTAGTCAATGACTGGTGGGCGAGGGCGGCTCTGAGGTTTCTTCTGCTGCACGGACTGAAATCACCTCCTTTATTTCCTTCTAATACATTTACAAACATTTACTTCTTCCTAAAGAGGTTTTACGACTTACGTTGTACTACAACTCACATCACAGAGATCCTCCAGCACTCCCACCCCTACAATGGAAGATACACCTAGTTATTCAACAATATTAGATGGTGTTTAGTTTCTACCACTTTGTAACTTGGGAGATTTGCCATATTCTACATGGAACCACTATTATAGTAGTTATAATCTTGTACACAGGAGCCAGTATTATAGTAGTTATATCCTTGCACATAGGGGGCAGTATTATAGTAGTTATAATCTTGTACACAGGAGCCAGTATTATAGTAGTTATATTCTTGTACATAGGGGGCAGTATTATAGTAGTTATATTCTTGTACATAGGGGGGTAGTATTATAGTAGTTATATTCTAGTACATAAGGGGCAGTATTACAGTAGTTATATTCTTGTACATAGGGGGCAGTATCATAGTAGTTATATTCTTGTACATAGGAGGCAGTATTATAGTAGTTATATTCTTATACATAGGAGGCAGTATTATAGTAGTTATATTCTTGTACATAGGGGGACAGTATTATAGTAGTTATATTCTTGTACATAGGGGGCAGTATTATAGTAGTTATATTCTTGTACATAGGGGGCAGTATTATAGTAGTTGTATTCTTGTACGTAAGGGGCAGTATTATAGTAGTTATATTCTTGTACATTGGTGGCAGTATTATAGTAGTTATATTCTTATACATAGAAGGCAGTATTATAGTAGTTATATTCTTATACATAGGGGGCAATATTATAGTAGTTATATTCTTGTATATAGGGGTTAGTATTATAGTAGTTTTATTCTTGTACGTAACAGGCAGTATTATAGTAGTTATATTCTTGTACATATGGGGCAGTATTATAGTAGTTATATTCTTATACATAGGAGGCAGTATTATAGTAGTTATATTCTTATACATAGGGGGCAGTATTATAGTAGTTATATTCTTGTATATAGGGGTTAGTATTATAGTAGTTTTATTCTTGTACATAACAGGCAGTATTATAGTAGTTATATTCTTGTACATAGGGGCAGTATTATAGTAGTTACATTCTTGTACATAGGGGGCAGTATTATAGTAGTTATATTCTTGTACATAGGGGGCAGTATTATAGTAGTTATATTCTTGTACATAAGGGACAGTATTATAGTAGTTAAATTCTTGTATTTAGTATAAGTGTGAGAGTAAATATACTTTTCTTTATATCATCTACTATGTGACGTCAGAGGGAATCTTCATTCCACATACCAGGCAGCCTTACAATCCAATATAAATAATGTTTTATACATGATATATTTGTAATATGTAGCGTTTATTAATTTTAAAGTGATACTCTGATATTTTATTACATTTAACATTCTCAGTTCTTAGAACCGTCGTCTACATAATGGAATTTTCTCTGTGCAGCCTCTGACATAGTTTGGAATCATCTGATAATGTGAGAGCTCTTTGAACAGGATCAGGCATTTTACACTTACATTTTTAGCTCTTTACGGTTTATATATCGTCCACAGTTTATGGGATTTTTGACAATAAAGAAACGTGAGTGAGGCTGAAGAATGTGAAAATGGCTTTCTAGGAAATTAATATTTTGGTTTTCAGAGCAAGGACCAATGTAAACTGACTAAATCTACAGTGCGGCACCTAATCAGACAGCGCCTCTTGTTGTTCATACTTCAGACTTGTCATTTTGTATAGAGTATATGAAGGGTATATAACAGAACCTTTTATATAGCTTCCTCTGTAGCTTTAGCTTTAGAGGGTGTCGAGATATCAGTCGTCCTCAAGTTTTAGTACCTCTGCCCCATAAACAGCAGTATCATAATTAATGCATAGTGAGGGTCTGCTACTGACTGTGCATTGGTCCTCTAGAGTTCCAAGTTATGCATTTGACCCCAGTTATCTTTATTCAGAATTAGGATGAGATACCCTACCTTTCATCATTTACAAAACTAAAATGCATGTAACTATGGTGGCAATGATGTGGCACATGCCAAGGTTTCGTGTTCTAGGTTTAACTCTTTAGAATCCACCGTCTGATGTCTTCCTACATTCTGATTGAAGCTTGTACAGCTCCAATGTCAGAAGACGTTCGAGAGGGTATTCTTACTGTCTATTGCCAGACACTCTGCTGTCAGAGCGTCTCTGGCACACACACTGGCTTTAGCCAGTAGATGGCACCGTTGTATAACAGGAAAAAGGGAAAGCCTTTTAGGAAACCCTGAATCCAAAATTGTATTGGAAAGGGTTAATTGGCCACAAGGCTTCTGAGGATGAGCCACAGAGGTTTCCTTACCATTAACCCCACCCGTGTAGTGACCCAGAACTGTCACAACATAATAATAATCCGGGCATTTCTGGGACTGTCATTAATACATTTTTTGTAGGCATTACATAATGTATTAAAGGGATTTTCTGCCCCTTTTTTCTCATCTGATGACCTAGACTCTGTATAGGTCATCAGCAGGTGATGGACCGGGATTTGCCACTTGGTACCCTGTCCATCAGCTGATCGTCTGGCATGTTGTCCAGTGCAGTGGTCCAGCAATTGTCATCAGTGCTCAGCACAGGAAGTGGGAGCACCAGCTTCACTCCTTTTGAAAACCATTGGAGCAGCACACTTCTATCACCTTTGCTGCTTCTCTTATAGTCAAGATGTCACATCCAGTCTTTTCCATGAGCATAATAGGAAGTGGAAGAGAAGTGCAGTGCTTCCATTGGTTTCAATAGGAGTGAAGTAAGTACTTTCCCTCTTTCACTTCGTCCCTTGTCTGCTGATGACTTAGTCTGGTCCACGGCACTGGACTACGGGCCAGATGATCAGCTGAAGGCCAAGGGTCAAGAGTGGCAGATCCCCATCCATCAACTACTGATGAACTATCCAGTGGATGAAAGAATGGCAGATAAGGGATAACCCCTCTAATGTTTTGCCTTGAAAGTTGTGGAGGGGTGAAACTGCCCAGTGACTCAGCTCTTTTATTTGACACCACCTTCAGGACTGGACATGGAAAACTGTAAAGGACTTTAACTTACCCTTCCTGTCACCCTGGACCATCCACCACTGGGGATATAATGGTACACCATGGGAACAGAGTCCAGCCCTTCACCATTAACCCCACATCTCACTCTAGTGTAACCGGGTGAGAGAGGGGCATACACCATAATGCCCACCATGAATATCACCTCCCATTCTGGTACACTACTGGACTAACTTGTAAGTTTCTCTGGTGCTCCTGCAAGTGCCTCTTACAGATGCTTAACACACTTCCTCCCCACAAAAAAGTGCCGGCTTTGCTGTCCCATACATGTCCACCATAGATGCTTATATAAGTTCCTGCAACAGATACCCCCTTAAATGTCTGACTCTTAAACACAAGTCTAAGCTGCCCTCATCAAGGTCTACCACAGATACCCTGATAAGTCCCTACTTCCAGAAACACCTGTTACAGGTGCCCCCAAAAGTGCTTCATAGATGAAACTAAGTGTGACAAACGCCTGCATAAGCACCAGCCTTAGGTGCCCCTGTAAATGTCTGCCGCAAATATAAGTGCCCACATCTAGTGACTTAGAAATGCCTGCCATAGATACTCTTATATGAGCCAACTAGAGATGAGCGAGCATACTCGCTAAGGGCAATTACTCGAGCGAGCATTGTCCTTAGCGAGTACCTGCCCGTTCGAGAGAAAAGGTTCGGCTGCCGGCGCGGGTGACTGGTGAGTTGCGTCAGTGAGCAGGGGGAGCGGGGGGGGGGGGGGGGGTTGAGAGGGAGAGAGAGAGATCTCCCCTTCGTTCCTCCCCGCTCTCCCCCGCCAGCAGCCGAACCTTTTCCCTCGAGCGGGCAGGTACTCGCTAAAGGCAATGCTCGCTCGAGTAATTGCCCTTGGCGAGTATGCTCGCTCATCTCTAGAGCCAACCTTAGAAGCCCCAACAAATACCTGCCACAAATGCTGTCAAATGTATGTACTAGGGAACTTCTGTCAGCAATGTTCCCTAGTACAAGAATCTCCATAAACCAAATAACACTATATCATAACCCCACAAGCGCCTGCTCCCAATTCCTCCTAAGTGTTAGCCTCTGCTGATTTTGTATGCCTGCTTTAGATATTCCCATGCAGGTTGGGTTCAAACTCCTGTTTGCACCTGATATGTGGTTATTGAGCCTTCATGCCTTGATACCAATGTCATTACACTGTTGACTCATGTTCAGTTTGCCATACTAATAGAACACAAACTGATCATGAGTCAACAATGTGATGCAGCAGCAAAAAAGGCAAACACAATTCTGGGATGTATTAAGAGAAACACAGAGTCTAGATCACATGAGGTAATTATCCCCATGACCCTGGAGTGCAGCATTAAATCACATGGCAAGTTTTCCATGGATCAGTTTAAATGTGAATACACATTAGATGGGACAATCCAGTGATGTGAACGACTTCCAACGAGGTCTGGTCATTGGTGCTAGACTAGCTGGGGCCAGGATTTCTCTACAAACCTTGTGGGCTTTACTCATGTAACGGTGTGGAGAGTATACCGAGAATGGTGTGATCGGGAAAAAGCATCCAGCGAAAGGGGATCTTGTGGATGGAAACAACTCATCACTGAAAGGGGTCAGAGGAGGATGTCAGGAATTGCTCTGACCAACAGGTGCAGCGCAGTCAGGAGCAGCCAAATGCAACGCTGGTGCTCCAACTAACATGTCTAAATGCACAACTTGCGTTCCTTAGTACATATAGACTATAACAGCTGATGACCAGTTCCAGCGCCATTGTGTCTAAGGGCTCACTCACACGGGCTAATGTTGTCTGCGTATTACACACATTTTTTTAAGCACTTAATACGCAGTATGCAGCAAATACACATGTACCATGCATATTTTAAGCACCCATAACCTATAACGGGCGTATTAGGCATCTATATAGGACACACTGCGTTTTTTCATGTGTGTAAAAAAAAACATGCACGTGAAAAACGCAGATCTGAGTTCCCCAATGTAAATCAATGGACCATCGTATAATGCAAACAAAATATGCCCATGTGAGTAAGCCTTCAGAGAAGAAGAAAGGCAAGACTGCAGAGGCAAAAGGGCACTGAAATTGTATCACTGAGCAGTGGGAAAATATTATCTGGTGCACCGCGCTGATGGGAGGTCAGAATTTGGTGCAAGCAGCATGAATCGCTGACCCCTTCCTGTCAGCTGGTCAGAACATGTCAGCACCTCTATCTAATCTGACAAGTACAAGAAGCTTCCTGTCCGCAGGGGCCAACATTCCTTCAGAACAATTTCATCACCTAGTGGAATCACAAAATTGCTGCGGTTCTGAAAGCCAAAGGAAGGAGGTCCAATGCACTGTTAGATTGGGG
The DNA here is from genome assembly GCF_035609145.1 of Eleutherodactylus coqui. Taxonomy (NCBI): domain Eukaryota; kingdom Metazoa; phylum Chordata; class Amphibia; order Anura; family Eleutherodactylidae; genus Eleutherodactylus; species Eleutherodactylus coqui. The sequence goes on along the minus strand of NC_089844.1, from coordinate 41,350,605 downwards.
TCTCTAATAAAGTGGTCTTCTCATGCAGACTGAAGAAATTTACTTGTCGGCAACAAATACAGAGGGACTGGGAAACATGTTAGCAAGCTGTCGCCCATCTTCAATCTAGCCTTTACAGCTTGGTGAGGGTTGTAGTTTTGCAGCAGCTGAGGAAGCTCAAGCTGGGCACCAAAGTCATATAATAAGATCTAAGATCTCTTATTAGATAAATTCAGGCATTAAAGGGGTTGTCCAGTTTTGAGCTAGTGATAGTCTAACTAAGTCATCAATGGTAGATTGGCAGAGGTCTGTCACCTGGAGCCCCTGCAGATCAGGTGCTTGCCAGGCTGTCATGCTTTTGTACTGACTGATTTCTGCAGGAAGTAGACAGCTCTGTTCTTACTGCAATGGCCAGGCTTAGTATTGCAGGTCATTCATTTTAATGGGATCTTGGTCTGCAACACCCAGCTGGGCCACTACAGCAAGAATGGAGCTGTCTACTTCCTGCAGACATCAGCTCACTACACAAAGCACACTTGCCTAAGGAAGAGCTGATAGATGGGGCTCTCTGCAGATGGACCACTGATAATCTACTATTCATTACCTATGCTAAGGACAGGCCATCACTAATTCACTATTGTACAACCCCTTTAAATACAGAATCCTTGATCTCTTGTATTTTTCACACTTTCCTCACCATGGAGATGTTCTGTATGCACCATCATCAGTGCTAGAATGTATGGCCCTTGTGTTATCAGGCAGCGCTGTGTACTTACAGGTGCCATAAACCAGATAACAGAAACTTTGTAGGATCATATCCAGGAGACGCAGAGAGGCTGACCTGTCTATAATCCCCATGAAGGACAAAAGTTATATTTTTATAGATTATATTGTTATTGCAGTACATCCCAGTCATTGAAATGTGATGAAGTCATCTTATCCAACCCTGGCTAATAGCTGCACGTACATTATAGCCACCAGGCCAATTTGACTTTCACTTTCCTGAAAAGGATTTTCTGGTGTTATATCTACAGTGTTTTCCCGACCAACCCTGAAAATTGGCCCTACCTTGATTTTCAGGGGGGAGGGGAGTGTGGGGGAGGGTCTTGAAATATAAGCCATACCCTGAATATAAACCCTAGCTACACTACGTGAAAAAAAAAATACCTAGCAGGCAGCGTTCGGGTCCCTCCTGCCGGTCTCCACAATTCCAGGAAGGCTTGCTTGCAGTTCTCAGCGCCAAGAGAACATCGCTTGCTGGGAACAGAGTTGCAAACCCAGGCTTCAGCAAGCAATTGCTCTGATTGGTTTCGAGAGCCGTGGCTCAGCCAATCAGAGCCAGAGCTCGATGAACCAATCACAGCCATCGTTTGCTGGAGGCGGAGTTTACAAACCCCATTAGCAGCAAGCCATGTTCTGTCAACGCTGAGAACTGCAAGCGAGCCTGCCAGAACTGCAGAGACCAGAGGTAGGGACACAGGAACCCTGTTCTCAGAATCAGTGGGGGTCTCAGAGAAACTATGAAGAATCACAATTTGATTTCTTTCTTATTGTTTTTGCAGAAAAAACAACCTATTTGCACATTTGGTTCCCTCCATAACTTCTCGTGCAGCACTATAGGACACCATGTCCTGAGCAATGCAGCCACTGGGTTCGTTCTCCGAGTAGAATGTTTGTTATGAAGCTTTTTCAAGGTCAGACGTCTTCAACTCTCACAATGGGCAACTGAGACTTTGCATGGTCAGAGTGGTTGTCCAGAGCCAACTTTTAATAGCAGCGTCCGATCTCTTCCAACATTTTCTCCTCCGTTTGCTCGGCGTATGGAGCTTGCATGGATTGCTGTCTGTTTTTCTTATTTGCAGAGGCCACAATTACAGTCTTTGACCACAGGCCACTTGACAAAGCCAGCAGGGAAGCATTGGATTCAGTTTCAAAGTTTTAAGGGAGTTGGTGGCATTCCGACCTGAGTTTATATCCAACAGAGAAAATCTAGCGGTGAGGTGCAAAGAGCGTATGGGATCATATTATTGCAGAATCAGCGGTTGCATCTACATTTCATATCTCTTGTGTCCTCGGATTCTATACGTTGCCAAATGTAAACATATTAGTGAACTGGATGAAGCAGTACATAATTAGCAGAGTATCACCGGATTGTTTTACAGAGGTGCTTGGACTGGAACTTGGATCACATTTTTTTATTTCCACCGTGCCAGTAGCTTGGATGAAGAGTACGTCTGGTTTCTTCTGGCACGTTGAGTGTGAGCTCCAACCCCCTTGGTTTGTCTATGACCAATGAAAATGCCTTTGATAAAAGTCCAGGCACCTCTAGATTGTTACAATAGGTATGTCGAGTCAGTTCAATGGCTGACAATTTTTTTAATTTTTAGGGATTGCAACTAAATTTCCGCTGGACATTAAAAGATTGTACACTGCATGTAATTGTTGTATTGTCTGTGTTCTCCATGCTTGAAAGCGCTGCGGAATAAGTTGGCGCTATACAAATAACGATTGCTAATATTATTATATTGAGGTCTGGACAGGAGGAAGTACAATGTTAACAAGGAACAAGAAGTCATGTTGACTGGAGTTTAACTTGGTGCACATGGTGGCTCACTGGTTAGCACTGTCATCTTGTAGTGCTGGAGTCTACAGATCTGCAGATTATTAAATGTACATCACAAAGTAATGACTTACAACTTATACATTGAAAGTCATTACTTTGTAATATACATTTAATTGAGAAGTTGATTATGTTTGATGAACATATCACTAGGGAAAAAGTGATATGGAAAGAGACCTGGGGGTACGAGTGGACTGTAGATTTAACTGGAGTAATCAATGCCAGTCAGCTGCTGCCAAAGCAAATAAAGTCTTGGGGTGCATTAAAAGAGGCATAGGGGCGAAAACATTATTCTTTCACTATATAAGGCACTTGTTAGGCCTCACATGGAATACTACGTACAGTTCTGGTCACCGGTGCTCAGGAGAGATGTTTAGTGCTTGAGGGGGTTCAAAGAAGGGCGACTAAACTAATACATGAAATGAAAAGACTGGAATACCTAGAGAGGCTATCAAAACTGGGATTATTCACTCTGGAAAAAAGACGACTAAGGGGCGACCAAATAACTATGTATAAATACATGAGGGGACAAAACAAGGATCTCTTCCATGATCTGTTTATACCCAGGACTGTCTAACAAGAGGGCATCCGCTACGTCTAGAAGAAAGCAGGTTTCATCATCAACACAGAAGGGGGTTCTTTACTGTAAGAGCAGTGAGACTGTGGAACTCTCTGCTTGAGGATGTGGTGATGGCAAAATCCATAGAGGAGTTTAAAACGCTATGATATTACAGGATATAGACATTAGGTGACCAGCAGGGTTGTTGATCTCAAATGTTGATCCAGGGATTACGCTGGCTGCCATTGGGGAGTCAGGAAGGTTGCCTTCCTGCGGACCAACAAGGAAGGGGTCGGAACAGGCTGAACTGGATGGACATTGTCTTCATTCAGCCTAACATACTATGTTATTAATCTGAACTTTCCAGTTGCCACCAATGATGAGCTAGAGTAGAATGGTGTCACAACAAGTGAACTGGAGATGTAACAGCCAAATCTACTGCTGAGCTAGGAACAAATTGGAAAAAGGAAAAGGTAAGCATGAAAAGAAAATAAAGGAAAGGAAAGAAAAGAAGGGAAAAGAAGAAAGGGAAAGTGAAGGAAATAAGAGGAGGTAAAGGTAATCAATAAACGTAAAGAAAACAAATGAAGGGAAAGGAAGGAAAGTTAAGAAAGGGAAAGGAAAGGCAAAAGGAAGGAATGAGAGAAAAGAAAGAAGAGAAGGCAAAAGTGGACAAAAGGAAGGTAAGGAAATGAGAGGAAAATATAGAACAGGAAAGAAGGGAAAGATAAGGAAAATGCAAAGTAATCAAGGGAAGCAAAAAGAAAAATGGAGAGTAAAGAAGGATGGGAAAGCAAAGGAAATGAAAGGAGTGAAAGTAATGGGAAGCAACAGAAAGAGAGGAAAACAATAAACAGAAAGAAGGGAAAGGCGAGGATATTAAATGGGAGGTAATAGAAGAAGGGAGAAGGAATGGGGGAAAGGGAAGAAGACAGGAATGGAGGTAAAGGTAAAAAAAGGAGAGAAGAGGAAAGGAGGTAAAAGAAGGCATAGAGTGGAAAGAAAAGGAGATAAATGAATAGAATGAGAGGAGAGATGAGAAAGAAAGAAAAGAGAAGAAGGGAAAGAACCGGAGAGGAATGGAAAAAGGGAAGAAAAGGAGAAAAAAGGAAAGAAGGGAAAGGCAAAAAAAGGGAATGGAGGGAAAGGAAAACTGGATAGTAAAAAAGGAAAGAAAAGGATAGAAGGAAAAGCAATATAGGGAAAGGATGGAGAAAAAAGGCAAAGAACAGAAAGCAAAGTAAATAAAACAAAATGATGTAAAGGGAGGAAAGAATGGAAAGGAAGGAAATGCAAAAGAGAGGAGGAAACAAAAGGGGCAGAAGAAAGAGGTCAGAGGTGGAAGTAGAAGGGGAAGGGAAAGGAAAGAGACAGGAGAAAGAATTGGAGGGAAGGGAAGAGGAGGAAAATGCAAGGAGAGAGAAAAGGATAAATAGGACTGGAGAGAAAAAGGGAAGGAGGAAAGGAAAACAGAGGTAGGGAATGGATGTAGAAATGAAAAGAAAAGGAGCTGGAGAAATTTAAGTAACAAAATAAGCGAGGAATAGTGAGTATTGAGGAAGGGAGGAAATGGAAGTAAAAGCTACAGAACTAAAAAGGAATGAGAAAAGAAGGAGGGAAGTGAAAAAAGCAATGGAGTAATTTGCATGGAGGATGGAGGAGTTCTGTTTTTAATATAAGTTGAGAAGTTGAGTTCTCAGTATACGGTATAAGTCTTTACTCTCTCTATGTCTGTAAGCTGACCTTACTATGATATAATCTGTTCTATAAGGTTGGGTTGGGGAGCTGACTGCTCCGCTTTATTGGACAAGCTGTATCTGTGGGAACATGATTATATTTGTAGAAGATTTATAGGTTTCTATGACAATTTGTCCACAACTGCAACATTTGGGACCCATAAGCTGAAATCGAACAGTGACACAAATACGTTCATGATAATTGTATGAAATTAACAGAGGAACACTTATGTCTAAGAACATAGGCACAATACCTTGCCTTAAAGCAAATATCCTCAGTGCATAATTGGACTCACCAAGGAATGTTTACTGTCCTCTTCTTTCGTTACCAAAGCCTTCATTAAGAATGTAGGTCTAGCCAAGCGTCATGACACTTGCAGAACATGGCTTTATTATCATGGTGGCACTAGATAAGTCATGTGACATTTTAAACTGTTTCCATTGTTAACTCTCAGGGCACCAAGAAAGTAGAGAGATGAATAGCTGCCGGCATATCACAAGGTCAACTCCGAAAAGTCATTGGCAGCTCTATGGCTTCACATTGCAGAAACATATTAAGTCTATAATTTGAGAAGTGCCATCTTTGCACCAGGCACTGTACTGATGTAGGAAAAACTAACTGCCCCCCATGCCAATAAGAGGATTTTATCTCTCCAGCTACATTGATGATATTTTAGATATAACATATAGATATGCATTCGGATACCCTCTTGGTTGGTCATTCAGTTGCCAACAGACACATTTGATTGTTTTACCCTTAGTAATAAACCTCCCTGTGTTTATCACTTCATCACACTTGACTATGGGCTTGCATTATACATTGAATGGCCACCTTATTAGAGACTCCCATCTAGTAGTACTTTCTTTGGCCTTCAGAACTGCAGGAGTTCGTTGTGGTGTAGATTCCACTAGATGGTGAAATCATTCTTCAGAAACATCGGCCCCCTGTGGATATCTTGTACCCTGCGCAAATTAGACAGAGGTACCGACATGTTCTGACCAGCTGACAGGAAGCGGTCATTGATTCATGCTGCTTGCGCCAAATTCTAACTCCCATCAGCACGGAGCAACAGAAATCTGGATTCATCTGACCAGGTGATGTTTTTCCACTGCTCAGTGATACAATTCTTTTCGCTCTTTTGCCCGCTGGAGTCTCACCTTTCTGTTTCTCTTAGACACAATGGCGCTGGAACCGGTCGTCTGTTGTTATAGCCCATCCGTGCTAAGGAACGGTGAATTGTGTGTTCGGACATGTTGGTTGGAGCACCAGCGTTGTATTCAGCTGCTCCTGACTGAGCTGCACCTGTTAGTTAGAATGATTCCTGACATCCTCCTCTGACCCCTTTCGGCGACAAGTTGTTTCTGTCGGTTGGATCCCCTTTTGCTGAGTGTTTTACCTCAATCAGGCAGTGGGATCCTGTCCCCGGCTAGTCCAGCACCGATGACCCGGCCTCGTTGGAAGTCACTCAGATTGCTGGATTTTCCCATCTGGTGGGGATTCACACTGAAACTGATCTAAAGAAAACTTGTCTCACGATTTTATGCTGCAGTCTGGAGTCATGGGACTAATTTCCATACAGGCAAGAGCCAATCGTGAGAGGGTTGGGGACTCTAATAAAGTTGCAATCAGCCTATATGAGCATATTTAAAGAAACCACAAACCAAGATATCTAGGATATTCTATAATGTGAAGCAGTGTGAGAACTGTAATAAAGGCTTTCCTTCTATATGCTGTGATTGGTATCAGGTAATGGATCTGTATTAGTGAACAGCCTTGGGCTTAGCGCATTTATCCTTGTAGAGCCTTACCCAATTTTACACAAGGACTTGCACATTTTATTCAAATGCCTGGGACACATTTAACCCTTTGCAATCCAATTTTGGATTCAGGGTTTCCTAGGAGCCTTTCTCTTTCTGCCATTATTCAATGGCGCCATCTGCTGGCTAGAGCCAGTACTGCAGTATATGACATGCCAGACAGGTCCCCGACAACATAGCGGCCAGTAATCTACAGTAAGAGTACCCTGCAGGATTTCTTCTGCCATCAGAGCTGTACAGTCTTCAATCAGAATGTCTTTAGACATCAGACAGTGGATTGGAAAGGGTTAAGCCTTAATTCACTCAGCTTTATGTTAAGCGACTTCTCTGTACCAATTACCTGTGCTTGGTAGGTTGTATGCACTGGGATTCGTAGACAATAAAGCTGATTGGATTGTGAGTATGATGTAGACCTTGCCGATTAATAAACTTTGTGCATCAATCATACATGTTTAAAGATCTCTGCTTGCTGTCAGTGAATGAGAACCTTCACTGTGTAGTTCCAGACGCTGAATACCTGTCCGCAATGTTGGAATGGGGTTCCTTAAATGCACCAGAGGGGATGATTCTGAGGCTTCTACTCTCCATCTATACATAACATGTAATCTTTGTTATCATAGACTCAAAATATATCATCAATTATATCTACAGTTGCAATCAAAATTATTCAACCCTCGTTGCAAATAAAGTTCATTTGCCAAATTTACAAACTTTCAGCTGCTTGAAAAATAACAATCAAACAAGAACAATTGAAATAGCTGAACAAAACTATGAAGAAAATGTCATGCCTTCTATTAGGAAGCTGAAGCCCGGGTGCCATTGGACCTTCTAACAGGACAATGATCCCAAGCACGTGTCAAAATCAACCAAGGTTTGGAGCAGACAAGAAACTATAATGGTAAATAGCAAGGAGCATACAAGAAATAAGTACAGGAGAAAACTACCCTAACAAAAGACAAAGCTAGACTAAGAACAAAATATTACAAGCGTACAAAAAATACTAGATACAAATGCACATAGCTTACGCTACAACCAGCAATACGCTGCAGAAGCCAGGAATATTTTGAAAAGATGCTAACCAATCAGGAATTTCTCTTCAAATAAGGCTGAGTTGCAGCACTATGGTCAGCTGACCAACTAATGGAACAGCTTGGCCCAAAAATGAAGTAGGGGAGATGAAAATGCAGCAGAGTTCCTGCTGTTCAGAACAAACATAAAGTATCATTACTAAGAGTCTGAGTGGCAGCAATGTGGTCAGCTAACCCACTAATGGACTAACTAGTGTGCAGCCCATATTCATTGCAATATTACTGTTCCTGGAAGAGTTATCATAGTGAACAAACTACAGGACATATTACAGTCCTAAAGAGTTAAAAGACGCTTTTCCACGTGAGCCCAGATGGACGTCTTACAGCTCCCCATATGCCCCAAGCCTTATAAAACCCAAGAAGGAAGGATTGTTCTTATCTGTTTATAGTCTTGCGCTGGATACAACACATGACAGATACACTTGTTTTCCGTTATACACATTTCAGTATATACAAAATTTAATGATGTTTCTGCCTGTGGGTGCGTTCCCTGCACAGGAAATGAGAGCAGGTGCGGTGGGCAAATGTCTCGTGTACAGCTGACTTAATCAAGGAATGGAAAACTATTGAGTGGAGTCTACAAGCCAGCTGTACAGATGGTCCTATTTATGGAGCAGAGCGTCGTCCCTGATGTAGTGTAATGAGGAACATGTATAATGGGAAGGAGCGTTGCATATGGAGCGGTTGAGGCTGCTGTAGTTAAGAAGGTTCAAGCTGGACTCTGAAGACATTCTACACCGTATCCGATCCAACACCAGATTCATGGACATTCCAAGAACAACTTGGGAATTGGTTCACTCATTGCAACATTCATGGAGGACAAGGCTCCTCTGTGGGAACCTGCAAATTGGATGGACTTTTATGTTCACTGGCCATCAGTGGGGCCCCCAAGAGTCCTACTCACTAATTGAGGTTACTTTGGTTCATTTGCTGCTTGATACTACAGTCCGAGGAGGTCAGAAGTCAACTCAATGCTTACGAAGATGACAGTCTTCATTCTTCCATGCAATGCACAGCACAAAATGCAGATTAACTACAAGTCGCCTCGTGAATGTGATATGAAAAATTGCAACCTAGTAAGGCTGGGGACCAGACCAGTTCTTTTGATTTCCATTATTTGGATCTATCCTGGTGAAGGGCCAAAGCAGGGTAGAGGAGGGTGGGTGGGGAGGGCGAGGCAAACACCCTGTGCATTTTGGCTTGTGGAAACAAATGGGTTCCGATTGGTAAAGCAGTGAATGGGGTGAAACATAGGCCCGGTCACATGTATTGCCCACCAGGTACATACAGCGAAGATGTAATAGGATGCAGCCACATAATAAACAATCCCAGCTTCTTGCTCCGAACCCTGTTTAACAGAAGAACTTGTAGCATTAAAAACTTTCTGCTCACCAATGAACAAACAAGTAGCGATCACTAGTCAACGGTCTTGTAATGGCATTGGTTGCATCTCTCTCCCGGGAGTTTTTCGGTGTTGTGGAAATCTCCTTCCATACTGAAGTGTTGCTCCCTCGTAGGGGGTTAGGCTCCAGACGAAGCCGAGGTTATACAGGCAATGAAGCAGAATCTTTATACAGCAAGCTTGCAGAAAACTACTCCTTCTAGCAGCATGCTCTCCCAACTGACTCTACCCTAACCTTTTACAGCTCCTGCCCTGAGAGTGAGTCTGCCCACAGCACCACCACGCATGCCCCCACTTAAAGAGAGAGATAGAATAACAGTACAATTGTGACCTAAGGAGCGTAAAGATAGGCCCCTCTTACACTGAGAAGTGCTATACCCGATACATGCTGAATAGAGATGAGCGAACGCGTTCGTCCGAGCTTGATATTCGTGCGAATATTAGGGTGTTCGGGATGTTCGTTATTCGTGACGAACACCATGCGGTGTTCTGGTTACTTTCACTTCCTTCCCTGAGACGTTAGCGCGCTTTTCTGGCCAATTGAAAGACAGGGAAGGCATTACAACTTCCCCCTGCAACGTTTAAGCCCTATACCACCCCCCTGCTGTGAGTGGCTGGCGAGATCAGGTGTTCGCCTAATATAAAAGTCGGCCCCTCCCGCGGCTCGCCTCAGATGCGGTGTGAGTTAGATGAGGGACAGTGCTGTTTATACCGGAGCTGCTGTAGGGAAAGAATTGGTAGTTAGTGTAGGCTTCAAGACCCCCCAAAGGTCCTTATTAGGGCCACTGATAGCTGTGTGTTGGCTGCTGTTAGCAGTGGGATTTTTTTTTTTTTCTCAAAATCGCCTCTGCAGACCGTTGCACCTGGCATCAGGGACAGAAGTGCTGCATAGGCAGGGAGAGTGTTAGGAGTGAGTGTAGCCTTCAAGAACCTCAACGGTCCTTTCTAGGGCCATATTTATCCGTGTGCAGTACTGTCCAGGCTGCTGTTGGCTGTGCTGCATTTTTTTTGGGCTTCTCAAAATCGCCTCTGCAGAGCATTGCACCCTCCATTGATACTGCAGGGAAAGAATTGTATAGGCAGGGCCACAACACAGTTATTATTCATAGAATATACGCAGTGCTGCCTGTTGGTGGGAAAAAACTGAAAACAAATCTATTTGTCCAGCCTGTGTCCGTCCTTACGCCTGTGGAGACGTGTGAGCTGCGTGAAAAACATTGCTAAATCATACGCAGCCAGCTACGCTTTACTGCTGGGTTCGCCATTTGCTTTCCTTAATTGGGAAAAAAAAATACCTGCTCTCCAAGAGTTATAATAACTCTGCTACCCTCACGTTCTGTGACACATAAGCAGGGACACAGCGCAGTTATTAAACTTCGCAGGTTCATTGAATATACGCAGTGCTGCCTGTTGGTGGGAAAAAACTGAAAACAAATCTATTTGTCCAGCCTGTGTCCGTCCTTACGCCTGTGTAGACGTGTGAGCTGCGTGAAAAACATTGCTAAATCATACGCACCCAGCTACGCTTTACTGCTGGGTTCGCCATTTGCTTTCCTTAATTGGGAAAAAAAAATACCTGCTCTCCAAGAGTTATAATAACTCTGCTACCCTCACGTTCTGTGACACATAAGCAGGGACACAGCGCAGTTATTAAACTTCGCAGGTTCATTGAATATACGCAGTGCTGCCTGTTGGTGGGAAAAAACTGAAAACAAATCAATTTGTCCAGCCTGTGTCCGTCCTTACGCCTGTGTAGACGTGTGAGCTGCGTGAAAAACATTGCTAAATCATACGCAGCCAGCTACGCTTTACTGCTGGGTTCGCCATTTGCTTTCCTTAATTGGGAAAAAAAAATACCTGCTCTCCAAGAGTTATAATAACTCTGCTACCCTCACGTTCTGTGACACATAAGCAGGGACACAGCGCAGTTATTAAACTTCGCAGGTTCATTGAATATACGCAGTGCTGCCTGTTGGTGGGAAAAAACTGAAAACAAATCAATTTGTCCAGCCTGTGTCCGTCCTTACGCCTGTGTAGACGTGTGAGCTGCGTGAAAAACATTGCTAAATCATACGCAGCCAGCTACGCTTTACTGCTGGGTTCGCCATTTGCTTTCCTTAATTGGGAAAAAAAAATACCTGCTCTCCAAGAGTTATAATAACTCTGCTACCCTCACGTTCTGTGACACATAAGCAGGGACACAGCACAGTTATTAAACTTAGATAATTCATTCACTAGAGGCAGTGGGGCCTTTCGTTTTCCAAAAAGGGCAAAAATTATATTTGGCCTGCAGTCTTGCGCCAATTTATTTCCTGCCTGGGAAATCTAATCACTGGTAATACAGCATGCTGAGGGGTAGGGGTAAGCCTAGAGGACGTGGACGTGGACGTGGCCGAGGACGCGGAGGGCCAAGTGAGGGTGTGGGCACAGGCCAAGCTCCTGATCCAGGTGTGTCGCAGCTGTCTGCTGCGCGATTAGGAGAGAGGCACGTTTCTGGCGTCCCCACATTCATCGCCCAATTAATGGGTCCACGCGGGAGACGGTTATTAGAAAATGAGCAGTGTGAGCAGGTCCTGTCCTGGATGGCAGAAAGTGCTTCGAGCAACCTATCGTCTACCCGCAGTTCTGCGCCGTCCACTGCTGCCAATCCGAATCCTCTGTCTGCTGCTCCTCCTTCCTCCCAGCCTCCTCAGTCCACTACAATGACACCTGCTCAGGAGCGGGAACACTCCCAGGAACTGTTCTCGGGCCCCTGCTTAGATTGGGCAGCAGCGGTTCCTCTCCCACCAGAGGAGTTTATCGTCACTGATGCCCAACCATTCGAAAGTTCCCGGGGTCCGGGGGAAGAGGCTGGGGACTTCCGCCAACTGTCTCAACAACTTTTTGTGGGTGAGGAGGACGATGACGATCAGACACAGTTGTCTTGCAGTGAGGTAGTAGTAAGGGCAGTAAGTCCCAGGGAGCAGCGCACAGAGGATTCGGAGGAAGAGCAGCAGGACGATGAGGTGACTGACCCCACCTGGTGTGCAACGCTTACTCAGGAGGACAGGTCTTCAGAGGGGGAGTCAAGGGCATCAGCAGGGCAGGTTGCAAGAGGCAGTGCGGTGGCCAGGGGTAGAGGCAGGGCCAGACCGAATAATCCACCAAGTGTTTCCCAAAGCGCCCCCTCGCGCCATGCCACCCTGCGTAGGCCGAGGTGCTCTAAGGTCTGGCAGTTTTTCACAGAGACGCCTGACGACCGACGAACAGTGGTGTGCAACCTTTGTCGCGCAAAGCTCAGCCGGGGAGCCAACACCAACAGCCTCACCACCACCACCATGCGCAGACATATGATGGCCAAGCACCCCGCAAGGTGGGACAAAGGCCGTTCACCGTCTCCGGTTTGCACCCCTGCCTCTCCCCCTGTGCCCCAACCAGCCACTGAGATGCAACCCCCCTCTCAGGACACAGGCACTACCGCCTCATGGCCTGCACCCACACCCTCATCTCCGCTGTCCTCGGCCCCATCCAGCAGTGTAGTTCAGCGCACCGTTCAGCCGTCGCTTGCGCAAGTGTTCGAGCGCAAGCGCAAGTACGCCGCCACGCACCCGCACGCTCAAACGTTAACCGTCCGCATCGCAAAATTCATCAGCCTTGAGATGCTGCCGTATAGGGTTGTGGAAACGGAGTCCTTCAAAAGTATCATGGAGGCGGCGGCCCCGCGCTACTCAGTTCCCAGTCGCCACTACTTTTCCCGATGTGCCGTCCCAGCCCTGCACGACCACGTCTCCCGCAACATTGTGCGCGCCCTCACCAACGCGGTTACTGCCACGGTCCACTTAACTACGGACACGTGGACAAGCACAGGCGGGCAGGGCCACTACATCTCCCTGACGGCACATTGGGTGAATTTAGTGGAGGCTGGGACAGAGTCAGAGCCTGGGACCGCTCACGTCCTACCCACCCCCAGAATTGCGGGCCCCAGCTCGGTGCTGGTATCTGCGGAGGTGTATGCTTCCTCCACTAAAGCACCCTCCTCCTCCTCCTCCTCCTCTGTCTCACAATCAAGATGTGTTAGCAGCAGCATGTCGCCAGCAGTCGGTGTCGCGCGGTGTGGCAGCACAGCGGTGGGCAAGCGTCAGCAGGCCGTGCTGAAACTACTCAGCTTAGGCGATAAGAGGCACACGGCCCACGAACTGCTGCAGGGTCTGACACAGCAGACCGACCGCTGGCTTGCGCCGCTGAGCCTCCAACCGGGCATGGTCGTGTGTGACAACGGCCGTAACCTGGTGGCGGCTCTGCAGCTTGGCAGCCTCACGCACGTGCCATGCCTGGCCCACGTCTTTAATTTGGTGGTTCAGCGGTTTCTGAAAAGCTACCCACGCTTGTCAGACCTGCTCGTAAAGGCGCGCCGGCTCTGCGCACATTTCCGCAAGTCCCACACGGACGCTGCCACCCTGCGCACCCTGCAACATCACTTTAAGCTGCCAGTGCACCGACTGCTGTGCGACGTGCCCACACGGTGGAACTCTACGCTCCACATGTTGGCCAGGCTCTATGAACAACGGAGAGCTATAGTCGAATACCAACTCCAACATGGGCGGCGCAGTGGGAGTCAGCCTCCTCAATTCCTTTCAGAAGAGTGGGCCTGGTTGGCAGACATCTGCCATGTCCTTGGTAATTTTGAGGAGTCTACCCAGGTGGTGAGCGGCGATGCTACAATCATTAGCGTCACCATTCCTCTGCTATGCATCTTGAGAAATTCCCTGCAAACCATAAAGGCAGCTGCTTTGCGCTCGGAAACGGGGGCGGGGGAAGACAGTATGCCGCTGGATAGTCAGGGCACCCTCCTGTCTATTTCTCAGCGCGTACAGGAGGAGGAGGAGGAGCATGAGGAGGATGAGGAGGAGGGGGAAGAGACAGCTTGGCCCGCTGCTGACGGTACACCGGCTGATTGCCTGTCATCCTTTCAGCGTGTATGGCCTGAGGAGGAGGAGGAGGAGGAGGAGGATCCTGAAAGTGATCTTCCTAGTGAAGACAGCCATGTGTTGCGTACAGGTACCCTGGCACACATGGCTGACTTCATGTTAGGATGCCTTTCTCGTGACCCTCGCGTTGCACGCATTCTGGCCACGACGGATTACTGGGTGTACACACTGCTCGATCCACGGTATAAGGAGAACCTGCCCACTCTGATTCCCGAAGAGGAAAGGGGTTCGAGAGTGTTGCTATACCACAGGACCCTTGCGGACAAGCTGATGGTAAAATTCCCAGCCGACAGCGCTAGTGGCAGAAGGCGCAGTTCCGAGGGCCATGTTGCAGGGGATGTGCGTAGATCGAGCAGCATGTACATCCCAGGCAGTGCAACAGTCTTTAAGGGCCTGGCCAGCTTTATGGCTCCCCACCAAGACTGTGTCACCGCTCCCCAGTCACGGCTGAGTCGGCGGGAGCACTGCAAAAGGATGGTGAGGGAGTACGTAGCGGATCGCACGACCATCCTTGGTGACGCCTCTGCCCCCTACAACTACTGGGTGTCGAAGCTGGACACGTGGCCTGAACTAGCCCTGTATGCCCTTGAGGTGCTTGCTTGTCCTGCGGCTAGCGTGTTGTCGGAGAGGGTGTTTAGTGCGGCTGGGGGAATCATCACAGATAAGCGTAGCCGCTTGTCAACCGACAGTGCCGACAGGCTAACACTCATCAAGATGAACAAAGGCTGGATTTCCCCAGACTTCTGTTCTCCACCAGCGGACAGCAGCGATACGTAAGCAATACGTAGGCTGCACCCGCGGATGGAAGCTACGTTCTCTCTCACCATCCAAAACGGGGACATTTCTGCTTCATCAATCTGTGTCTAATATTCCTCCTCCTCCTCCTCCTGCTCCACCTCCTGAAACCTCACGTAATCACGCTGAACGGGCAATTTTTCTTAGGGCCACAAGGCTCACTCAAATAATTTTTCAGAACAATTTTTATAAGTTTCAATGCGCTTAAAAGCATTGGAACTTTAACTTGAACCAATTTTTCGTTACACTGGGCTGCCTCCAGGCCTAGTTACCACTTAAGCCACATTAACCAAAGCGATTAATGGGTTTCACCTGCCCTCTTGGCTGGCCATGGCCAATTTTTGGGATGTACATTAGTACTGTTGATACAGCAATTTGTGTGGGCCCTCGCCTACAGTGTAATCAAATTAATTTTTAGCCCACCTGCATTACAGCTGACGTTACCTCAGCTGTGTTGGGCAATGCAATGGGATATTTTTGTGTACCGCCGGTGGGTTCCAGGGAGCCACCCATGCTGTAGGTGCACACTGAGTTTTTAATACATCTGTACACTTCTAAAGAACCCGTCTGACCGGGGCATGCAGTGTGGGCCGAAGCCCACCTGTATTACGCACGACATTACTACCTCAGCTGTGTTGGGCAATGCAATGGGATATTTCTATGTACCGCCGGTGGCTTCCTGGCACCCACCCAGGCAGTGGGTCCACAGGGAGTTAAACCTACATGTGTCCACTTGTAAAGAATCCCAGTCTGACTGGGGCATGCAGTGTGGGCCGAAGCCCACCTGTATTACGCACGACATTACTACCTCAGCTGTGTTGGGCAATGCAATGGGATATTTTTGTGTACCGCCGGTGGGTTCCAGGGAGCCACCCATGCTGTGGGTCGACAGGGACTTCACAATAGGGAGTTGTACCTGCCTGTGTCTATGAATTAAAAAGCCCGGTCTGACTGGGGCATGCAGACACCTTGACAGAATGAATAGTGTGTGGCACATAGGTTCCCCATTGCTATGCCCACGTGTGCAGCTCCAGATGGCGGTGGCACAGGATTCTATTTCTCATTGCTTCTGTACAGCATTGTGGGCTATCGCTCCGCCACTTTTAAAGAGGGTCGCTGCCTAGCCGTGCCAACCTCTGCAGTGTATGCCTGCGGTCCCTCGTCATGGCAGACGCAATTCTAAATAGACATGAGCGTGGTGTGGCATGAGGGCAGCTGAAGGCTGCGCAGGGACACTTTGGTGTGCGCTGTGGGGGGGAGGGGGTGCGGTTGGGCAGCATGTAACTCAGGAGAAGTGGCAGTGGAGTGTCATGCAGGCAGTGATTGTGCTTTGTTGGAGGTAGTGTGGTGCTTAGCAAAGGTATGCCATGCTAATGAGCGCTTTTCAGAAGTAAAAGTTGTTGGGAGGGGGGGGGGGCCCACTCTTGCCGCTATTGTGGCTTAATAGTGGGACCTGTGAACTTAGGATGCAGCCCAACATGTAGCCCCTCGCCTGCCCTATCCGTCACTGTGTCATTCCCATCACTTTCCTGAATTGCCCAGATTTTCACACATGAAAACCTTAGCGAGCATCGGCAAAATACAAAAATGTTCTGGTCGCCCATTGACTTCAATGGGGTTCGTTGTTCGAAACGAACCCTCGAGCATCACGGGAAGTTCGTTACGAATAACGAACACCCGAACATTTTGGTGTTCGCTCATCTCTAATGCTGAACTTGAGTGGCGCCCAACAGACCCCATTTACTCTAATGCGGTCTGTTGGCCTTCCAGCATGCCTTTTGGCACAGGATACCAGGTAAAATAGCGTAGCATACTGCACTATTTTGCGTGGTATCCTGTGCTGGAGGTTTTGAGGATAGATATATATATATATATATATATATATATATATATATATATATATATATAATGTCATAACGCACTGCCACTGTGGTTGACCCATCATGGGGGCCGTGGCTAGGTGTCACCGCACCTCTTAACCTCCACTCCACGCTCGGCTTCTACTATGTTCCCTTTGACTGCCCTTAGGGCACATTAGGGCACATGCACACTCCTGTTCCCTGTCTTAAAGTACTGGCGTTCACCCCCTAATACTGTCTCCACCAACCCCTACACATCTCTAGCTATATTAGACATTTTCCACCCATGGTGGATACCTAAGCATTTGGTTATCATCAGCCATTGTGACAAAGCTCTAGATTGTGTATTTATACATTTAAATGAATGCTTTTTATGGGACTGGCCAATCATTTGATGTGTATGGAGGCCTCCTGACCTTCCCCTGATGGTAGATGTTGGGGGAAGGAATGGTTGGGCAGTTTGGGTTTTAACATGTCCGATTCTTTTGCTCTGAGTAAAGATAAACTGTCAATGAACGTGTCTGTCAGTAGCTGATTCCACTCTCCCCAATGGGGGGGCAGAAGCAATAAACTATCTGCTGAATGAGCATTTGGTTGACAGCTGTCTAAACTATATAACCAGTCTTAGAACTTAGTTACCCCTAAAGATTCAACAAAGGACAAAAAAGCCCTATGAACCACGAGCCCATGTCATATGAAGTATTCCCTCTCGACCTCACGTGACGCTCAGACCCGCACCCATACGTTTGTAGGAACGGAAGAGAGAAAACCCTGTAGACGTTCGCACCATCCTGCATTCTGCCGGCTTTAGAAGCAGCCCATTGACATTGCAATCTGTATTACTGAATCCTTAGACTACGTTCACACACAACATATTTTCTGCAGTGGAAAACAAAGAGTGGATTTTGGCGCCAAACATGTACAAATCTGCATATGAGACCTTTCACAAGTGCAGAATATTTCTGCTAGATGTAGCTAAGAGCGGCTTCAGACCAGCTTATGTGCATAGATGTACAAAGACGTACTTGCACAGTGAGTGAGGCTTGTTTTGCGCGTGTCTGCGGATTATACTGTACTTTTTTTGCGCACGCAGGTCCTGTTCACATGTGTGCGTGACACCCTCTCACCCTGATTAAAAAGGCTATTTAGACTAATGAGTAGAGATAAGCGAGTATACTCGCTAAGGCACATTAATCCCCCCGCTCCCCACCGCAACTCACCTGTCACCGGCGCCGGCCCCTGCATCTTTAGAGTCGAGTGGGGAGATACTCGGCTAAGGCACTACTCGCTCGAGTAATGTGCCTTAGCGAGTATGCTTGCTCATCTCTACTAATGAGGTCCCGGTGTTGTTGTGTTCCCGACAGGTTTTGCAGCGTATTGCGCATCCCATTGCGTATTGCACACAAATTTCTGCACCTCCAATAGACTTCTGATATACAGAATGATAAAGCAGGTCCTACTTTTTTACTTGCGTGAGCAATGTGCGCGAAAAAAAAGGAAATGAGAACAAAGCCATTAAAATCAATGGATTCTGCTGTGTGTTTTGCACACAGCGGAGGGACAATCCAGTAGTGATTGCACTGAGGACTACAGATACGGTGTCTGGCCTCATATCGCTTCTTATCAGCCCCAAACAAACATTGCAACAGCCTCAAGCAGGTAAACAAAACGATCCCAGAATTTACAACCAGGACCATAAAAGACCATAAAGTCATGTCATCAGATGGAGACCATCGGAGGAGTCACGTGCCGACCGTGGGAACTCAAGTTATCAATCGGAATCATAAAGCTAGACTCCATTTTTGTGACTGTCCACTTAGGCGCTGTTCATATTAGCCTCGGAGCGCCGTTCAGACTCCCTGTTGCAGATTCTATCTGATTTGATCAGGAACACAAAGCTGCAAGCAGGGACATTATTCCTGGAGGTCAGCGGACGCCACGCGCGGGTCCATCAGACGCTGGTGGTTTTTGCTCGCACCCATTTTCGGCCATTCTGCCGGGGATTCCATCCAAGCTACCAACAAATGAGAAGGCTGGGACTATGGGAAAATATCTGTGACTGGGTCATGGCTGGCCTTAGCTATATGTGACCCGTATAGTCACACAGGGCACTGGCCACCAGCATGTACGGGGGCACCAAGCGGATGTAGGATGAGGGTAATCGCCGCCCCCTTAGATTCATCTGACCAGTTGATTTTCTTTCATGCAAAAGCTAGATGAATCATCCTCCTTCTGGCTCGATCTCTTCCTCCCTAATGTTTCAAGGCGCCACTGTCAGTCCTTTGCCATTCCTGCAATTCAATTATTTTGTTCTGCTACCGTATTTATGTTTTGAACTTGGTTCTGGTGCTGTAACTATGTACTGAGGTTGGTTTGTGCTGTATTTATATTATGTGGTTGATTCTGGTGATGTCTATGTACGGAGCTTGGTTCTGGTGCTGCATCTATGTACTAAGCTTGGTTCTGGTTTTGTATTTATGTTATGAGCTTGGTTCTAGGGATGTCTATCTCCTGAGTTTGGTTCTGGTACTGTATTTACATTATGAGCTTGGTTCTGGTGATGTCTATGTACTGAGTTTGCTCATATGCTGTATTTATGCTAGGAGCTTGGTTCTGGAGCTTTAACTACGTACTAAGGTTGGTTTGTGCTGTATGTATGTTATGAGGTTGATTCTGGTGATGTCTATGTACTGAGCTTGGTTCTGGTGTTGTATTTATGGTATGAGCTTTGTTCTGGGGATGTCTATGTACTGAGTTTGGTTCTGATGATGTCTATGTACTGAGTTTGGTTCTGTGCTGTATTTATGTTAGGAGCTTGGTTCTGGTGCTGTATTTATTCACTGAGCTACAGACAAACTGCCTATCTATACAATATATATGTTTTTTCTTATGACTCAGAGGGGATGGGGGGAGTGAATTATTCACAGGGTGCTATCTCAACTAAGACCGCCGCTGCACTGGGTTAACCCGACTCAGTGATAGGAAACAGGAAATGGTTATTATTGGTTCATTCTCAGATTGTGGCCACAGTCACCCCAGTGGGGTACACTGGAGGCAGTACTGTAGGGGGTGTAAGATGTAGGTGAAGATGTTATGATGGCACAGCAATAGACAGAGGCAATAAGGGTACAGCAAAACCAAAAACTTTACATACTGTATTTACACTTGATCGCTCCATTGGAGGCCACACTATTACTTGAAACATTATGGCCATATTACAGTCCCAAACAACTAGCTGGTTTACCACCCACTATAGTAAACAGTCTCTTTAAAGGAGGTCTTCCAGCCTCAAGGGATTAACTACCATGAATGGTCTTTCACCCGTCATCAGTCCTCCTCGATACAAGAGTGATGTTCTGAGTAGATGGCGATGACCTTCCAGGCTCTCCCCACATCTGCACTCAGGTGCTTGTAGCTCCACTCCATTCACCAGGCACACTTCACTGGCTGGAGCTAGGGCTGCCACCATTGTCACCAAAAATACTGGCCAAGGTAAAAGGGAGTGTGGTTTAGGGGGCATGGTTTATCACAATGATATTACCTCTATTATTCCAGTAGCCCCAATAGTAATAGTGCCCACTCTTAGTGCCTATTATTAATAGTACGCCCTCTCAGTGGCTTCTATAGTAATCATGCCCCCTTTAGTGGTCCCTGTAGTAATAGTGACCCCCTTAGTGTCCCCAATAGTAATAGTGACCACCTTAGTGGCCCCAATAATAATAGGCTAGGCCAGTGATTTACCGTTCAGGTGGCAACCGAAGCTGGAACACCAGACACTGCTCTCTGCCTCACGGACTAATGCTTTTAGTTACCATCACCGCCGTGAGCTTCGGATAGGCTGCTGGGCTTTTACCTTGTCTGCCCTGCAGCACTAACGTTGGCACAGCAGATGCAGTAACATGAACCCCTAGAATCCGAGCCCGACCAAGCAACAATTGGGCATTGTACAGTTACAGGGGTTAGGACGTCTCATACACAGAAGCTTGCTGGATACCTCTATGTCAAATGTCTCGGAGAAGCGCGCTCCACGTATAATCATCTGTGATTAGGTGCAATGATTAGAGAAGTGATGTGAGGAATGCTCCTCTTCTGCAGAACGTTGGATGATGGACAGGAGCGGCATGCAGGCTGCAGGGCTCAGCGACTGAACCCCAGACCTCGACTCTTCCTATCTGTTCTTGGCAGTTGATATTATCCGGCTGAGGTATAAATGCTGCAGGTGGGCCGAACTCTTATCTGCAGTCCTGTATAATATCCACCCCTTCATATCACTATTTATGGTCCATACCGATCCCTATCAGCCGCTGCTGTTTATTTTACAACTTGAGATGTTTATCGTGGGGTGAAGTTTCCTTATCAAGGTCAGGATATAAGTAAGAAATCTTCCAGATCAAATCTTCATTATTACACTGCAGGATGTTAACCCCTTGATAGCACTGCAGAAAACATGGACTACAGGTGCAATGACCGAGACACAAGGTGACCACTGAGGAGATGGCGGGGGTCATTGTTGGGGATGTCACAGTGGGACTACCATCTTCTCCCCTGAGGGACGCGTGTAACCTTGGCCAAGGCACCGCGAGGCCTCTTCCAGGCAACGCTGCAGCAGCGGTTACCTGAATAGGTGGTGTGGTGGACTTGAAGAAATATGTCACGGGTGACACCACCATTCCTTACTCCTTAGGATGTCCGACAGGAAAAGTAAGAGAGTCCACACGAGTAAATTGACAACTTCAGTCACTGGGAACGGTCAGTGACTGGACTTAACTTGCAGGATAAACAAATTCTCACACTAGTGCAGAAAGGACAAATTACGGAGGTCAGGGAGGAACAACACAGGATGTCACCAGGCCTACAGTCCTAGTTATCTGTGTGACTCCGCTCCTGGACACACACACTGGAAGAGGACAAAACACTCCAATGACACTCACTTGCAAACGGCTTTCTGAATACTGCACGGTGGGCTCCTTTCTCTCTCCTAGGATAGGGGTCCTGGCATTAGGTCATCAGGGTACTTCTCATCCTCTTCCATCTTCACCACATGAGGGTTAAAAGTACCCCCATGCGGACGGCACTCACCCTTCTCACTCTACCGTTGAAGCAATGGACCTCCTTTCTTACCTGTCACTCACATATATACCTTGCATACCCATGTGACAACATAACTCATTGAAATTTCCAGACATATCCCAGACATTCATAGACATTAACCTCTTACATGCTGCAGCTGTGCAATACACATAACTAGAGACAAGACAATTTGAACAGAGCATCGACATTGAAGACATGCCATGTATGACAGTTATGGAGGGGCCAGATATATAGACTTTGGGCTACTACACAGGACCCCTACTTAGACTGCCTCCTGGTCCAGAGAGCCCTCCACGTAAGAGTCACTGAACAAGCAGGGGACGCTAAGAGATGTCAACTCTGAAACCCACAGAATAGTGAGTGCAGCTCTGGAGTATAATACTGTATGTAACTCAGGATCAGTACTGGATAAGTAATGTATGTACACAGTGACTCCACCAGCAGAATAGTGAGTGCAGCTCTGGAGTATAATACAGGATGTAACTCAGGATCAGTACAGGATAAGTAATGTATGTACAAAGTGACTGCACCAGCAGAATAGTGAGTGCAGCTCTGGAGTATAATACAGGATGTAACTCAGGATCAGTACAGGACAAGTAATGTATGTACACAGTGACTTCTCCAGCAGGATAGTGATTGCAGCCCTGGAGTATAATCCTGTATGTAACTCGGGATCAGTACAGGATAAGTAATGTATGTACACATTGACTCCACCAGCAGAATAGTGAGTGCAGCTCTGGAGTATAATACAGGATATAACTCAGGTTTAGTCCAGGATAAGTAATGTATGTACACAGTGACTCCACCAGCAGAATAGTGAGTGCAGCTCTGGAGTATAATACAGGATGTAACTCAGGATCAGTACAGGATAAGTAATGTATGTACACAGTGATTCCACCAGCAGAATAGTGAGTGCAGCTCTGGAGTATAATGCAAGATATAACTCAGGTTTAGTCCAGGATAAGTAATGTATGTACACAGTGACTCCACCAGCAGAATAGTGAGTGCAGCTCTGGAGTATAATACAGGATGTAACTCAGGATCAGTACAGGATAAGTAATGTATGTACACAGTGATTCCACCAGCAGAATAGTGAGTGCAGCTCTGGAGTATAATGCAAGATATAACTCAGGTTTAGTCCAGGATAAGTAATGTATGTACACAGTGACTCCACCAGCAGAATAGTGAGTGCATCTCTGGAGAAGGTTGGGTGTGTGAGAGCTCTGCAGGATCCAGGGTGTGGTCACCAGTGAGAGGAATCTTACCCAGCCAAGGCTACAGGTGCTGGGCTTGCTCCAGCCATGGAGTCCCAGACCTCCTCCCTCCGGCTTCGGTCGGGGGGAGGGAGGACTGCACCCCAGGAGGGGAGAACACCTGGTCAGAGTGGCAGCAATGTCACCCTGACTCCCCTGGAGGAGCCCAAGAGGACTCGCAGCCAGAGTAAGAGAGTGGAGGATCATGCTGAAAAACAAAATATGCAGGCAAGTTGGGCCGATCGCAAGGAGGGCGAGTCGGTGACTGATGTGGCAACCCGTATTGCCAAATACATGAAAGACTTTGGGCATGTCGGGAGGCAGCTGACTAAATATAGGCAGGAGCTGCGCATTGCCCGCTATGATGCGGAGCGGGCCAGATCCCGTACCAGAAAACTGGCCATATCACGGCAGATTGAAGCCTGTGAGGACGCTATAGACTTTTATGAGGAGGAGAGGGAAAGGATTCTGGAAAGAAGTGGGCCTTTCAAAGAAAAACTGCTAAATGATGAGAGGTTTAGCAAAATGGCATTGGTGAGCCGCGGTGGCATTAAAGAGCGCTCTGCCAGGCACTCAAGCAGCAGCACGGGCGAATCTGACGGTGCTCAGGATGGGCGAGCTGCGTGCTCTGGTGAGCAGCAATCTTCGCTGCCAGGTGGGACTACTGGGCCCAGCATCCCAGCTGAACAGGTGAGCCTGCCCCTCACGTCGGGTGAATCTGACCTGGAGGACAGTGATGACAGCTGCAGCAGCAGTGGAGAGGGGGCACTGATAATGCGTCAGATTCAGCTGCAAGAGTCCCCAGAGAGGCTGCAGTCCTTCCATTTTGGGAATGATTTGCCCCCGGAGACCTCAAGCAAGAAGAGGAGGAAAAAGGAAAAAAAATATATACAAGAAAAATTTGTTTATGTCACCAAGCACTCTGGTTTGGCCGCAAAGTCAGACCAGGGTGGTAACCCTGAGCTCCTAGTCCCGGGCTATGCAGTGGGTCCGGTGCAGGGGACTGGGGAAGAGAGGGTTAATGCGGCCCAAAACTCCAAGTCCGCTTGTGCCAGTAATGGGAATGGAGGAATAAAGGAGGTAGAAAAGAGTGTCGGGAAAGCAAAGGGTCGCGGCCAGTCCAGAGGTGCTGGTGCTGTCGGTCATGTCCCAGTGGGAGGGGGGCGTGATCCGGCGCCAGGTCCCACCTGTGGTGGCCTGGCTGTCCCGCCTGTGTCCCTAAAGCGCCTTTCAGGTGCAGAGGGGGCGCAGTGGGTGGTGGCCGGGTCTACCGATCCTCCCACACATGGTAAACATGCTCCTGTTCCTGGAAGGGAAGTTGAAGGAACTACAACTCCCAGAGTGGCTAAGGTGGGCGGAGCTACAGCAACTAAAGTAAAGAAAAATGTAAAAAGGCCAGACACTGAATCCGCTGAAGTGCATCTCCAACCACCCACTGGAGGTGCCACGGACTTGCCCTCTGGGCAAAAAGGGAAAAAAGAGGGTAAAAATAATAAGGGTCCTGGTCCAGCAGCTAATGGAGAGGTGATTGAGGTAATGGATGTGGCTGTTGGTACCCCTGCTGCCCCTGTCCCTGTTGCCCCTGTTCCTGCAAGGACCCTGGGAACTCCAGGTGTCCCTGGTTCCCCAGTTAGTATGCCATCTTGTGTACAGGTGGGTGGGGCTTCGGAGGGTAGTCAGGGGGTGGGTCAGGATCCAGTCGCCCCTCCAGCGGCGACAACATCTGGTAGAAGTTATGCCAGTGTCGCCGCTGGAGGGAGGGGGGATGCGTCCTCCTCGTCTTTGGGCTCTGGGGACGGCGTTTTGCAACAGCGCCTCCTGGAGGCCTTGAGGAGAGGGGAGAGCTCGATGAATGTAGGGGGCAGAGTTGTGGATTTGTCTCTCTGGGTGGAGAGACATGGTCTTGGTGCCTTCCGAGAACAAAGGGGGGAGACCGTCTGGTCCCTGCCGACAACCGGGCAGGACATTGGCCGTAGGAATGTGGCTCGTCTTCAGTGGAGAGGCAATGACGCGTGCCCATCCAGGAGTAAGGTGGTGGAGCTTCTGCTGAAGATGGGTTTCAGGGCAAATGACATCTATGCCCTAATCCATCCTTATGGCACGTCTGAGTTCGACATCAGCTTTGCTCGCCCAGAGGGCCTCGAGCTCTTTTGGGGGAATTATGAGCTGATGAAGGACAAGCCCGGCTGGCGCGGTTTCGCTGCACAAGTGGTAACCCGCCAGACTGGAGTCAAGAGAGTGACCGTTTTGACTCGTAACGAGTCCCTCTCTTGTTACGATATCATGACTTGGATAAGTCGGTACGGAGAGGTGGTGGATATGCCCAATAAGAACCGGGACGACCACGGCATCTGGTCCGGAGCCTGGACGTTTATGGTAAAACTTAAGCGTTCAGGGAATTCGGTGGCCCACATACCATCCGCGGCCTTCCTTGGCAGGGATCGTATCTTGGCCTTCTACCAGGGGCAGCCGAAGCTCTGTCACAAGTGCGGCGACCCCACACATTTGAGTGCAGCCTGTAACGTCATCAAGTGCGCTCTGTGTGGTGAGGTAGGTCATCTTGCGGCATCTTGTGCAGAGATTAGGTGTCACCTGTGTGGTGACCTCGGTCACCCATTCAGTCGCTGTCCGCGCTCTTTCGCCAATGCGGTCAGGGCCCAAGCGGAGGAGAGCCGCGAGGTTGCTTCTGCAGGGGAGGGGACCAGCAGAGGCGATGGAGCCCAGGAGCTAATGAAGAACAAACATGCTGGGGCAGCCAAGCTAAGGCGCCAAGAGAAGCGCGGAAGGGGCAGGGAGCTGGTGGAAACCCAGGTGGCAGGTGGGTCAATGCTGGCCCCTGCTCCAGACGCAAATCATGTGGCTGAGGCTCCAGGGGACAGGGAGCTGGATGAGGAGGTCAGGAGGATCCAAAGGGAGGAGGCTGCCACTTATTCAGATTCTTCCCACTATGAAAGTGTGGGTGAGGGCAAGGATGAGTGGCAAAAGAAAAACGCAAGCAGGGCTCCAAGAAAATGAAAAAAAGGGAAGGGAAATCTTCCCCTGCCACGGGCCAGGTGCAGGAAGGCAATCCAAACTCTCCTCTTGTTGGGCTCTCCAACAGGTACCAAGCTCTCTCGTCCTCGGAGGAGGCAGAGGTATCCAGGACAAGCGTGGGGCCTACAGGGGGTGCTGAGCCTTCCTCTTGTGGGGGTTTGGTGACCTCCAGGGGGAGGGCTGGCCCAGAGCCCAGTGGCAAGGAGGACGAGGTTGAGGAGCCCCTTGCCATGGACCTTTCAGTGTCCAAGAAACGTGGCAAGGGGTCATCCTCAGAGCCTGATGAGAAGGGGGGTGGGAAGAAGAAAGCCATCTAACTCGATCACCAATGATGGCGGCACCCACTCCGTTGACGCTGGCATCCATTAATGTTGCCAGCATTAAATCTGATATGGCTAGATTTGCGGCCTTTGATTTTCTCGGCCGCGTTGAAGCCGACATTTTGTTTTTGCAAGAGACCAGGCTGCCAAATTTGGCAGCTGTGCATAAGGCAAGGAGGGAATGGAGGTCTGGTCCATCTTACTGGTCTCTTGCGGCCGAGCCATATAGCGGAGTGGCGGTACTTTTTACTGCAGCGGTTGAATGCCGACGGGTTATCGAGTTAGAAATAGGGAGGTGCCTGATCCTGGATGTTCTCATGAAGGGACAAGAGCTTCGGCTAATCAACATCTACGGTCCCCAAACCAAGCGGGACCGCAAGGATCTCTTTATGAGGATCAAGCCGTACCTTTTTACCAGTCGGCAGGTGATCTTTGGGGGTGACTTTAACGCAGTCACGAGGACCCGTGACAGGGGAGGCTCCCTAGGCAAGCTGACTTATGATAGCGTCGCGCTTAATAGCATAGCTAGCGAAGCTCGCCTGGTGGATGTCCACATCCGGCACACTCCAGGCCACGCGGGTTTCACCTATTATAGAGGCGAGTGCAGGTCTAGAATAGACAGGTTTTATTTGAAGGAGGAAGCCATCTCTTCACCAGTTTCTGTTGTTGAGGTGGAATTCTCCGACCACTGTCTGATTTTGTTTTCCCTGAATGTTGCAGAGACCCCCCGGATGGGTAGAGGCTTATGGAGGCTGAATTCATCACTCCTGGAGGAAGCAGAGATAAGACAGTCCTTTGAGAATTTTCTGCAGAGCCAGGTACCATTACTGGATCTTTGTAGCAGTAAGTCAGAGTGGTGGGAGATGCTCAAGATCAGGGCGGCGAGGTTCTTCCGCCAGCTCTCTAGCCTCAGGAGCCTGAGTAAGTACCGTCTTTATCAGGGCCTGAGGAGGAAACTCGAACATCTCGTCTCGACTGGAGGTAGCCGCGAGGAGATCTCCAGAGTGAAGTCTTTGCTCAAAGGGTGCCAGTATAATAGGCACACATCTTTGGTTTTTGAGAGGGACTTCGGGAAGTACCACTCACCTGACCCTTACAGAAACTGCAAGATGTCAGTGAATCGTAAAGTTGTCACTGGACTGATTGACGGTACGGGATCTCTGAACAGGTCCAGATCAGGGATTCTGGAAGTCATCAGATCCTTCTACTCGCACCTTTTGAGAAAGAGGGATCTAGATCGAGATGTGATGTCGGCTTTCCTGGCTGAAGCTGTTCCTGAGCCAGGGGATGACATCTCCCTTAATGTTTTGACAGAGGAGATCAGCATAGAGGAAGTTAAACTGGCGATTGATGGGCTTGCGCTCAAAAAATCGCCAGGACCGGATGGCTTAACATCCGAGTATTATAAAACCTTTAAGGACCTCTTGAGTCCCCTCTTGACTGAGGTTTTCAATGAGTGTCTTTCCTCGGACACTCTCCCAAAGTCAATGAGGAGGTTGGCTTTGATCCTTCTGTCAAAGGGTAAAGACTCGAGCCGTATTGAGAACTGGCGTCCCATAGCGCTTCTCAATACGGACAGGAAGGTTCTGGCAAAAGTGCTGTTTAATCGGCTGGTCAAGTTTGCACCCCGGCTCCTCTCGGGCGCCCAGCATTGCTCTGTTCCAGGCCGTAGCACCTTTAGTGCTGTTCTAGGTGTCCGGGAGGCAGTGGAGCAGGGTAGGGCTGGTCACTGGGAGGGGTACCTGCTGTCCTTGGATCAGGCCAAAGCGTTTGATCGGGTTAATCATGAGTACCTCTGGTCTGTTCTTCTGAGATATGGCCTGCCAGTGGGGTTTGTCAATTGGCTCAAGACATTGTACGCGGGGGCTGAGACTTTCCCGCTAGTGAACGGTTGGGTCGGCCACCCATTTGAGGTTGGGTCTGGCGTCCGTCAGGGTTGTCCTCTGAGCCCCTTGCTGTACGTGTTTGCCATTGATCCTTTCCTTAGGATGATTGATGGTGGGCCTACGGCGGGGGGTCGGGATGGATCGGGCGGTGCCGGAACCCGCCCTCAGGGTGGCAGCGTACGCTGATGACGTCACCGTCTTTGTGTCCTCGAGGGGGGAGGCAGAGTACGTGATGGCAGAGGTGGATCGCTACTCGGAAGCATCCGGGTCCGGCATCAACTGGGATAAGTGCAAAAGTCTCTGGTTAGGAAGGGGAGATCCTACATTTAGTCTCCCGGACACCCTTCCAGTGCCCCAGGACTCGGCTAAAGTTCTCGGCATCAAATTCGGCCGGGGAGATTACCCCATGCAAAATTGGGTGGTCAGGCTCGATGGTGCCACTCAGAAGGTGGCCCAGTGGAAGGGTTGGTCTTTGACCCTTCGGGAAAGGGTTAACCTGATCAAAACATACCTGCTCCCTTTATTCATCTACCTGGGCAGCGTATGCATTTTGCCAGAACCTCTCTGGACCCGGGTCTACAACCGGTTCTTCCTAATGTTGTGGGGGAACAGGTTGAACCTAATTAGGAGAGATGTCACATATCGCACGAGGAGACTAGGGGGGTTATCTATGGTCAACCCCGTGGTGTTTCTCGTAAACACCTTTGTTAAGATCAATATAGGCAACCTCTGGCAAGAGAGGGCTCCTCCGTGGGTATTCTCCTGTTGGGGATGGCTTCGGCCTTTCTTCCAGGAATGGGAGACAGGAGGGCGAGTGAAGGATCTTCGCACGCCGCACGGGCATCTTCCGGCTTACTCTACCGTGGTTCTGAAGATGATACGTCGGTGGGGTCTGGGGATGTGGGAGATCAGAACTCTGTCGAGGAAACTCCTCGATAAGAGGGTTCTGTTGACCCATTTCCAGAAGCCCCTGGCGCTCAAGGACTGCCCAAGTCGGGACCTGGAGGGAGGGTTACGTTTATTGAATTCTGACAGGATCCCCTTGAAGTTTTGGGACTTGACTTGGCGCTGTTTCCACGGGAGACTGTATGTAAGGGGCAACTTGAAGAGCAGGCCACTGGTGGATAGGGGTTGCCCCCGCCAGGAGTGCAGCAACGTACTGGAAAGCATGGAGCATTTCCTGCTTCAGTGTCCCTTTAATACAGAGGTGTACAAACGGGTGGGAGCCTCCATTGGTTGGCCCAGGTTGGCACGCCTCTCGTATGCGGAATGGGTCTATGGGGCATTCGGGGACCTTGGTCGCAGGGACCGGTGCACTTTATTCTTAGTCAGCCTAGTGGTCAGGTTTCACATTTGGAACGCACGGTGTCTAGTTTCGACGGAAGAGAAAATCCTCCCCGTGGATGAGGTGAATAGGAACATCCTGGGTGACCTGGTGAAGGTGCGTTCTCTGGATTATGAGAGGTTGGGCACGACTAAGGCCTCTCTCCTATGGAGAGGGTTTGTATTTCGTTAGGGACAGTCTTCTTATTGTTAGGGTCTTTGTAGGGACAGAATAGGGAGAGGTAGGGACAGTTTCTCTGAGGGTAAGTTTTAGGGAAGGAGTAGGGACATTGTAGGGACAGATTAACTATAGGGATAGTTTTTCTCTTTTTGGTCGGTGCCCGGCTTATCATATCCAGTCCTGGTGGAGGGCTGTGTGTGACACTAGTAGAGTTTTTGTTTTTCGGTCAAAGATGAAGTATGTACGGCTGCAGGTAACTGAACCTTAGGCTTTCGGGTATTAATATGTAGTGTTGGTTTGTAGTTATGTAATGTGAGAGGTTATATGTTTTGTTTTGTATATAGGGCTAGGGGTTATAGATAGGTTGGGTGGGGGTTTATTGGGGGGAGGGGGGGGGATTTATGCCTCAGCCGTAGCTTGACACGTCCCGGACAATGAACACTGGGCACGGACTGTTGGTGCGGGCGTGGCCCTCAGGCTGCGGCGGGCAGGGTGTGTGTATGCGGTGCAGCTCGGCTCGTCCTGGACATAGACATTGAGCACGGACTTGGGATGCAGGCGTGGCTCCCGTGGCTGCACCGTAGGGGGTTGTTTGGGGTGTGTGGTGGTTTGGTCTGGATATAGGGTTAGTTTAGGATTATGTAAGGTTTTATTCTTTAGGTGGCGGGCATTAAAAAAAAAAAAAAAAAAAAAAAAAAAATTAAAAATAAAAATGTAAAAAAAAATTTAAAAAAAAAAAAAAAATTTGCAAGGGAAAAAAAAAAAAAAAAGGTATTGGGTGGTTCTTATTGCTATTACTTTTGTTATGGTTGTTTGCATTATTGTTATTATATAATTGCTTCAGTTATTAGTCGTTTTCTTTCTTCTTTTTTGGGATTTCAGGCTGGATCCTGTGAGTTAGGGATGTTTTCTTACATGTGTGTATATCGTTATATGTAGTATGTAGTGTATATTGTTATATGTAATGTATATGTATTGGTGAGGATGAGTGAGTGTAGTTTTGGAGTGCAGGTTGGTGTTGTGTGCTGTGTGTATTGTTTGGACCAGATGGACCTTTTTCTTTTGTCCTGCAGTAAGGCAAAGTACGGATAACACAAGTGATAATTTGTTTTTGTTTTGGTTTTATGTTTATGCCAAGTGAGCGATATTTATGTTCTGTTTATTGTTATGTTTTTCACTTTTATAATAAAAAGATCTACAGGATGTAACTCAGGAGCAGTACAGGATAAGTAATGTATGTACACAGTGACTCCACCAGCAGAATAGTGAGTGCATCTCTGGAGAAGGGTGTGTGCTTGTGAGCTCTGCTGAGATCCAGAGGGTGTGGTCGCCTAAGGCACAGCTCCAGAGTTTTGGCCCAGCAAGGCGTGCAGTTTCTGGGGCTTCCAGGAGCAATGGAGCCCCTGACCTCCTCTCTCCGGCTTCGGTCGGGGGGAGGGAGGGCTGAATCCCAGGAGGGGAAGAAAGCCAGTCGGGGCAGCAGCAATGTCACCCCGACACCCCGGGTGGATACGGAGTCCAGGAGGACCAGAAGCCAGGCTAAAGAAAAGCAGGTCAGTGCCAAAAGGGAGCCTGTGAGTTGGGGCGAATGCCAAAAGGGAGAGTCTGTGGAGGAGCTGGCATCCCGCATTGCCACCCACATGCGGGACTATGAAGAGGCCGGGAGGGAGCTTGTAAAACAGCGTAGAGAGCTCCAGGCTGCCCGCTGTGACATGGAGCGAGCCCCCCGTGGCAAGAAAGTGCCAATAAGCCAGAAAATTAAAGCTTGTGAAGAAGCAATAGAAATGTTCGAGGAGGAAAGGGAGAGAATCCTGAGGACCAGCGGTCCCTTCCGTGAAAAGTTGCTTAATGACAGGCGGTTCTCCCAGATGGCAGCCAGGAGCCCTGGCAGCAGGAAAACTGGGGGGAAATACCAGCACAGCAGCTCGGAGGAATCAGAAGCTTTGGGGGGGCAGGCGGCATGTTCTGCTGAGCAGCAGTCCTCGCTGCAACCGGGAACGGGCACCAGCATCCCGGCGGAGCAGGTTTGCCTGCCCTCATCATCAGATGGCAGTGAGCCAGATGGCAGTGACTATGGGAGCAGCAGCAGCGGACAGGGGGCGCTGTTGCTGCAGCAGATCATGCTGCAGGAGTCCCCTGCAAGAATGCAGGCAATGCACTTCGGTGATGAACTACCACCAGAAACAGCAGCGGGGGGAAAAAAGACCAAGAAAAAGAAGAATCAAGCTTACATCCAGGAGAGGTTCGTTTACGTAACCAAGCAGCCTGGCCTGGCTGCAAAGTCAGGCCAGGGAGCTAGCCCTGGGCTCCTAGACCCGGCCTCTGTTGTGAGTCTGGTGCAGGGGACCAGGGAAGAGAGGGTTAATGCGACCCAAAACTCCAAGCCCGCTTGTGCCAGTAGTGGGACTGGAGGAGTTAAGGAGGCAGAAAAGGTTAAAATGAAGGGTCGTGGCCAGACCGGAGGCGCTGGCGCTGTTGGTCGCAACCCAGTGGGAGGGGGAGGCGATTCGGCGCCAGGTACCATCAAAAAAGATGACGGCTTGGCTGTCCCCCCTGTGTCCCTGAAGTGTCTGTCGGGCGCTGAGGGGAAGCAGTGGGTGGTGGTCGGGTCGGTCAATCCTCCCACCCATCCCGGATGTCCCGCTGCAGATCCCAGTGTCGCTGGTGTGGGCGGAGATTCAGCAACAAAAAATCCATCTAAATTACGCACAGCGGACACGGGTTTGCAGCCTCAGTTGGCTGGTGAGGTCGGGGACTTGCCCTCTGGCAAAAAGCTAAGTAAGCAGAAGACAGGTCCTGGTCAGGAGAAGGGTGTAAAGAGTGTGAATGTGAGTACCCCTGTTGCTGCTGTTGTTTCTATACCCCCAAATGTCCCCAAACCCCCAGGTTTACCGCCTGCTGAACAAGCAGGTACAGTTTCAGTAGATGGTCGGGGGGTGGGACAGGATCCAGTTGGCCCTCCAGCGGCGACAACATCTGGCAGAAGTTATGCCAGTGTCGCCGCTGGGCGGAGGGGAGAGGCGTCCTCCTTGTCTTTGGGCTCCGGGGACGGTGTCTTACAGCGGCGTCTCCTGGAGGCTTTGAGAAGAGGGGAAAGCTCAATGACTGTAGGAGGTAGAGTTGTGGACTTGTCTCTTTGGGTAGAGAGACATGGACTTGGAGCCTTCCGAGAGCAAAGGGGGGAGACCGTATGGTCCCTGCCGACAATCGGGCAGGACGTTGGCCGTAGGAACGTGGCTCGTCTTCAGTGGAGAGGCAGTGATGCATGCCCATCGAGGGGCAAAGTGGTTGAGCTTCTGCTGAGGATGAGTTTTAGGGCGCAGGACATCTATGCCCTTATCCACCCCTACGGCTCGTCTGAGTTCGACATCAGCTTTGCTCGCCCAGAGGGCCTCGAGCTCTTCTGGGGGAACTATGAGCTGATGAAGGACGAGCCCGGCTGGCGTGGTTTTACTGCGCAAGTGGTAACCCGCCAGACTGGAGTGAAGAGAGTGACCGTTTTGACCCGTAATGAGTCACTCTCTTGTTATGACATCATGACTTGGCTCAGTCGCTACGGTGAGGTAGTGGATATGCCGCAAAAAAACAGAGATGAGCACGGCATCTGGTCCGGAGCCTGGACATTCATGGTAAAACTAAAGCGTTCAGGGAACTCGGTGGCCCACATACCATCTGCGGCTTTCCTCGGTAGGGATCGCATTCTGGCCTTCTACCAGGGGCAACCGAAGCTCTGTCACAAGTGCGGCGACCCCACACATTTGAGTGCCGCCTGTAATGTCATCAAGTGCGCTCTGTGTGGCGAGGTAGGTCATCTTGCGGCATCTTGTGCGGAGATTAGGTGTCACCTGTGTGGTGACCTCGGTCACCCATTCAGCCGCTGTCCACGCTCTTTCGCCAATGCGGTCATGGCCCCAACGGAGGAGAGCCATGAGGTTGCCTCTGCAGGGGAAGGGACCAGCAGAGGCGGAGGAGTCCAGGAGCCTGTGAAGAACAAACATGTTGGGGCTGCTGCACTAAGGCGCCAAGAGAAACGCAGAAAGAGCAGAGAACTGGTGGAGACCCAGGTGGCAGGTGGGTCAATGCTGGCACCTGTTCTGGATGCGACTCGTGTGGCTGAGGCTCCAGGGGAGGGCGAGTTGGATGAGGAGGTCAGAAGGATCCAGAGGGAGGAGGCTGCCACTTCTTCAGATTCCTCCCACTATGAAAGTGTGGATGAGGATGGCAAGGAGTGGCGACAGAAAAAGCGAAAGCAGGGCACCAGGGAAAAAAAGAAAACCATGCGGGAAAAAAGAACTTCCCCCTATACTGGCCCAGGTGCAGGAAGGTAAACCAAACTCGCCTCTTGTTGAGCTCTCCAACAGGTTCCAAGCTCTCTCCTCTTCAGAGGAGGAGGTGGAGGGTGAGGATCCTGGGGCAAGTGTGCGGCCTACAGGGGGCGCCGAGTCTTCTTCTTGTGAGCGTACAGTAACCTCCAAGGGGAGGGCTGGCCCGGGGCCCGGTGACAAGGACGACGAGGTTGAGGAGCCCCTTGCCATGGACCTTTCGGTGTCAAAAAAACGTGGCAAGGGGTCTTCCTCAGACCCTGAAGTGAAAAGGGGTGGGAAGAAGAAAGCCATTTAACTCAATCATCAAAGATGGCGGCACCCACTCCGTTGACTCTGGCATCAATTAACGTTGCCAGCATTAAGTCAGATATGGCGAGATTTGCGGCCTTTGATTTTCTCGGCCGTGTTGAAGCCGACATTTTGTTTTTGCAAGAGACCAGGCTGCCAAATTTAGCAGCCATACATAAAGCAAAGAGGGAGTGGAGGTCAGGCCCTTCCTACTGGTCTCTTGCGGCCGAGCCATATAGCGGAGTGGCGGTACTTTTTACCGCAGCGGTTGAATGCCGACGGGTTATTGAGTTAGAAATAGGGAGGTGCCTGATCCTGGATGTTCTCATGAAGGGACAAGAGCTTCGGCTAATCAACATCTACGGTCCCCAAACCAAGCGGGACCGCAAAGATCTCTTTATGAGGATCAAGCCGTACCTTTTTACCAGTCGGCAGGTGATCTTTGGGGGTGACTTTAACGCAGTCACGAGGACCCGTGACAGGGGAGGCTCCCTAGGCAAGCTGACTTATGATAGCGTCGCGCTTAATAGCATAGCTAGCGAAGCTCGCCTGGTGGATGTCCACATCCGGCACACCCCAGGCCACGCGGGTTTCACCTATTATAGAGGCGAGTGCAGGTCTAGAATAGATAGGTTTTATTTGAAGGAGGAAGCCATCTCTTCACCAGTGTCCGTTGTTGAGGTGGAATTCTCCGACCACTGTCTGATTTTGTTTTCCCTGAATGTTGCAGAGACCCCCCGGATGGGTAGAGGCTTATGGAGGCTGAATTCATCACTCCTGGAGGAAGCGGAGATAAGACAGTCCTTTGAGGATTTTCTGCAGAGCCAGGTACCATTACTGGATCTTTGTAGCAGTAAGTCAGAGTGGTGGGAGATGTTCAAGATCAGGGCTGCGAGGTTCTTCCGCCAGCTCTCTAGCCTCAGGAGCCTGAGTAAGTACCGTCTTTATCAGGGCCTGAGGAGGAAACTCGAGCATCTCGTCTCGACTGGAGGTAGCCGCGAGGAGATCTCCAGAGTGAAGTCTTTGCTCAAAGGGTGTCAGTATAATAGGCACGCATCTTTGGTTTTTGAGAGGGACTTCGGGAAGTACCACTCGCCCGACCCTTACAGAAACTGCAAGATGTCAGTGAATCGTAAAGTTGTCACTGGACTGATCGACGGTACGGGATCTCTGAACAGGTCCAGATCAGGGATTCTGGAAGTCATCAGATCCTTCTACTCGCACCTTTTGAGAAGAGGGATCTAGATCGAGATGTGATGTCGGCTTTCCTGGCTGAAGCTGTTCCTGAGCCAGGGGATGACATCTCCCTTAATGTTTTGACAGAGGAGATCAACATAGAGGAAGTTAAACTGGCGATTGATGGGCTTGCACTCAAAAAATCGCCAGGACCGGATGGCTTAACATCCGAGTATTATAAAACCTTTAAGGACCTCTTGAGTCCCCTCTTGACTGAGGTTTTTAATGAGTGTCTTTCCTCGGACACTCTCCCAAAGTCAATGAGGAGGTCGGCTTTGATCTTTCTGTCAAAGGGTAAAGACTCGAGCCGTACTGAGAACTGGCGTCCCATAGCGCTTCTCAATACGGACAGGAAGGTTCTGGCAAAAGTGCTGTTTAATCGGCTGGTCAAGTTTGCGCCCCGGCTCCTCTCGGGCGCCCAGCATTGCTCTGTTCCAGGCCGTAGCACCTTTAGTGCTGTTCTAGGTGTCAGGGAGGCAGTGGAGCAGGGTAGGGCTGGTCACTGGGAGGGGTACCTGCTGTCCTTGGATCAGGCCAAAGCGTTTGATCGGGTTAATCACGAGTACCTCTGGTCTGTTCTTCTGAGATATGGCCTGCCAGTGGGGTTTGTCAATTGGCTCAGGACATTGTACGCGGGGGCTGAGACTTTCCCGCTAGTGAACGGTTGGGTCGGCCACCCATTTGAGGTTGGGTCTGGCGTCCGTCAGGGTTGTCCTCTGAGCCCCTTGCTGTACGTGTTTGCCATTGATCGATTCCTTAGGAGGATTGATGGTGGGCCTATGGCGGGGGTCGGGATTGATCGGACGGTGCCGGAAGCCACCCTCAGGGTGGCAGCGTACGCTGATGACGTCACCGTCTTTGTGTCCTCGAGGGGGGAGGCAGAGTACGTGATGGCAGAGGTGGATCGCTACTCGGAAGCATCCGGGTCCGGCATCAACTGGGATAAGTGCAAAAGTCTCTGGTTAGGAAGGGGAGATCCTACATTTAGTCTCCCGGACACCCTTCCAGTGCCCCAGGACTCGGCTAAAGTTCTCGGCATCAAATTTGGCCGGGGAGATTACCCCATGCAAAATTGGGTGGTCAGGCTCGATGGTGCCACTCAGAAGGTGGCCCAGTGGAAGGGTTGGTCTTTGACCCTTCGGGAAAGGGTTAACCTGATCAAAACATACCTGCTCCCTTTATTCATCTACCTGGGCAGCGTATGCATTTTGCCAGAACCTCTCTGGACCCGGGTCTACAACCTGTTCTTCCTAATGTTGTGGGGGAACAGGTTGAACCTAATTAGGAGAGATGTCACGTACCGCACGAGGAGATTAGGGGGGTTATCTATGGTCCACCCCGTGGTGTTTCTCGTAAACACCTTTGTTAAGATCAATATAGGCAACCTCTGGCAAGAGAGGGCTCCTCCGTGGGTATTCTCCTGTTGGGGATGGCTTCGGCCTTTCTTCCAGGAATGGGAGACTGGAGGGCGAGTGAAGGATCTTCGCACGCCGCACGGGCATCTTCCGGCTTACGCTACCGTGGTTCTGAAGATGATACGTCGGTGGGGTCTGGGGATGTGGGAGATCAGAACTCTGTCGAGGAAACTCCTCGATAAGAGGGTTCTGTTGACCCATTTCCAGAAGCCCCTGGCGCTCAAGGACTGCCCAAGTCGGGACCTGGAGGGAGGGTTACGTTTATTGAATTCTGACAGGATCCCCTTGAAGTTTTGGGACTTGACTTGGCGCTGTTTCCACGGGAGACTGTATGTAAGGGGCAACTTGAAGAGCAGGCCGCTGGTGGATAGGGGTTGTCCCCGCCAGGAGTGCAGCGATGTGCTGGAAAGCATGGAGCATTTCCTGCTTCAGTGTCCCTTTAATACAGAGGTGTACAATCGGGTGGGAGCCTCCATTGGTTGGCCCAGGTTGGCACGCCTCTCGTATGCGGAATGGGTCTATGGGGCATTCGGGGACCTTGGTCGCAGGGACCGGTGCACTTTATTCTTAGTCAGCCTAGTGGTCAGGTTTCACATTTGGAACGCACGGTGTTTAGTCTCGACGGAAGAGAAAATCCTCCCCGTGGATGAGGTGAATAGGAACATCCTGGGTGACCTGGTGAAGGTGCGCTCTTTGGATTATGAGAGGTTGGGCACGACTAAGGCCTCTCTCCTATGGAGAGGGTTTGTATTTCGTTAGGGACAGTCTTCTTATTGTTAGGGTCTTTGTAGGGACAGAATAGGGAGAGGTAGGGACAGTTTCTCTGAGGGTAAGTTTTAGGGAAGGAATAGGGACATTGTAGGGACAGATTAACTATAGGGATAGTTTTTTCTCTACCTGGTCGGTGCCCGGCTTATCATATCCTGTCCTTGTGGAGGGCTGTGTGTGACACTAGTAGAGTTTTTGTTTTTCGGTCAAAGATGAAGTATGTACGGCTGCAGGTAACTGAACCTTAGGCTTTCGGGTATTAATATGTAGTGTTGGTTTGTAGGTATGTAATATAAGATATGTTATATGTTTTGTTTTGTATATAGGGTTAGGGGTTATAGATAGGTTGGGTGGGGGCTTATTGGGGGGGGGGGGGGGGGGATTTATGCCTCAGCCGTAGCTTGACACGTCCCGGACAATGAACATTGGGCACGGACTGTTGGTGCGGGCGTGGCCCTCAGGCTGCGGCGGGCAAGGCGTGTAATGCGGTGCAGCTTGGCCCGTCCTGGACAGAAACATTGGGCACGGACTTGGGATGCAGGCGTGGCCCCCAGGCTGCACTGTATGGGTGGAGTGCTGGGTGTGTGGTGGCGGGGAATTAGCTAAGGATAGTTGGGATAATTGAATTAATTTTAGTTTTGTGTGCATTTATATATTTAAAAAAAAAAAAAAATTAAAAAAAAATTATAAAAAAAAAAAAAAAAATTATACAGAATGATGGTTTAAGTTAAAAAAAAAAAAAAAAAAAAAAGCAGTTATATTGATAAGATTTATTATGTGTTTTTTCCCCCTCATTTATGTGCTGTTTATTTTGGTTTGTTCTTAGCTTATTATAATTTGGACCGAAGCAGGTCTGGATTAGGTCAGACTGGATCCCTTGAGTTAGGGTGTTAAATATAGTTTTATTTTGTCTGCTCCCCCAAACCCTTAGTTTAGTATCCCGTTTTTTCATGTTTTTTCAGTTACAGATTCTATAGGTTGTGATGGTTTGGATGGTGTGTAGTGTGTGTGCGGTATGTTAGCCTGACCAGAAGGACCGTTTAGTTATAATTTAAGGACAAGTTTCCTTGACCGAGAGCCGGACTTTTGTATTTCGTATTAACAATTTGTATTTGGTTATTGTCTCTGTGAGCCGTGAGGCCGGTTTGTTTTGTTGCTGTTATGTTTTTTAATTTTATAATAAAAAAGATCTACAGGATGTAACTCAGGAGCAGTACAGGATAAGTAATGTATGTACACAGTGACTCCACCAGCAGAATAGTGAGTGTAGCTCTGGAGTATAATACAGGATGTAACTCAGGAGCAGTACAGGATAAGTAATGTATGTACACAGTGACTCCACCAGCAGAATAGTGAGTGCAGCTCTGGAGAAGGGTGTGTGCTTGTGAGCTCTGCTGAGATCCAGAGGGTGTGGTCGCCTAAGGCACAGCTCCAGAGTTTTGGCCCAGCAAGGCGTGCAGTTTCTGGGGCTTCCAGGAGCAATGGAGCCCCTGACCTCCTCTCTCCGGCTTCGGTCGGGGGGAGGGAGGGCTGAATCCCAGGAGGGGAAGAAAGCCAGTCGGGGCAGCAGCAATGTCACCCCGACACCCCGGGTGGATACGGAGTCCAGGAGGACCAGAAGCCAGGCTAAAGAAAAGCAGGTCAGTGCCAAAAGGGAGCCTGTGAGTTGGGGCGAATGCCAAAAGGGAGAGTCTGTGGAGGAGCTGGCATCCCGCAT
Source organism: Eleutherodactylus coqui (assembly GCF_035609145.1). Classification (NCBI taxonomy): domain Eukaryota; kingdom Metazoa; phylum Chordata; class Amphibia; order Anura; family Eleutherodactylidae; genus Eleutherodactylus; species Eleutherodactylus coqui. The sequence continues at coordinate 41,310,946 of NC_089844.1, read as the reverse complement.
TGCCACCCACATGCGGGACTATGAAGAGGCCGGGAGGGAGCTTGTAAAACAGCGTAGAGAGCTCCAGGCTGCCCGCTGTGACATGGAGCGAGCCCCCCGTGGCAAGAAAGTGCCAATAAGCCAGAAAATTAAAGCTTGTGAAGAAGCAATAGAAATCTACGAGGAGGAAAGGGAGAGGATCCTGAGGACCAGCGGTCCCTTCCGTGAAAAGTTGCTTAATGACAGGCGGTTCTCCCAGATGGCAGCCAGGAGCCCTGGCAGCAGGAAAACTGGGGGAAAATACAAGCACAGCAGCTCGGAGGAATCAGAAGCTTTGGGGGGGCAGGCGGCATGTTCTGCTGAGCAGCAGTCCTCGCTGCAACCGGGAACGGGCACCAGCATCCCGGCGGAGCAGGTTTGCCTGCCCTCATCATCAGATGGCAGTGATCCAGATGGCAGTGACTATGAGAGCAGCAGCAGCGGACAGGGGGCGCGGTTGCTGCAGCAGATCATGCTGCAGGAGTCCCCTGCAAGAATGCAGGCAATGCACTTCGGTGATGAACTACCACCAGAAACAGCAGCGGGGGGAAAAAAGACCAAGAAAAAGAAGAATCAAGCTTACATCCAGGTGAGGTTCGTTTACGTAACCAAGCAGCCTGGCCTGGCTGCAAAGTCAGGCCAGGGAGCTAGCCCTGGGCTCCTAGACCCGGCCTCTGTTGTGAGTCCGGTGCAGGGGACCAGGGAAGAGAGGGTTAATGCGACCCAAAACTCCAAGCCCGCTTGTGCCAGTAGTGGGACTGGAGGAGTTAAGGAGGCAGAAAAGGTTAAAATGAAGGGTCGTGGCCAGACCGGAGGCGCTGGCGCTGTTGGTCGCAACCCAGTGGGAGGGGGAGGCGATTCGGCGCCAGGTACCATCAAAAAAGATGACGGCTTGGCTGTCCCCCCTGTGTCCCTGAAGTGTCTGTCGGGCGCTGAGGGGAAGCAGTGGGTGGTGGTCGGGTCGGTCAATCCTCCCACCCATCCCGGATGTCCCGCTGCAGATCCCAGTGTCGCTGGTGTGGGCGGAGCTTCAGCAACAAAAAATCCATCTAAATTACGCACAGCGGACACGGGTTTGCAGCCTCAGTCGGCTGGTGAGGTCGGGGACTTGCCCTCTGGCAAAAAGCTAAGTAAGCAGAAGACAGGTCCTGGTCAGGAGAAGGGTGTAAAGAGTGTGAATGTGAGTACCCCTGTTGCTGCTGTTGTTTCTATACCCCCAAATGTCCCCAAACCCCCAGGTTTACCGCCTGCTGAACAAGCAGGTACAGTTTCAGTAGATGGTCGGGGGGTGGGACAGGATCCAGTTGGCCCTCCAGCGGCGACAACATCTGGCAGAAGTTATGCCAGTGTCGCCGCTGGGCGGAGAGGAGAGGCGTCCTCCTTGTCTTTGGGCTCCGGGGACGGTGTCTTACAGCGGCATCTCCTGGAGGCTTTGAGGAGAGGGTAGAGCTCAATGACTGTAGGAGGTAGAGTTGTGGACTTGTCTCTTTGGGTAGAGAGACATGGACTTGGAGCCTTCCGAGAGCAAAGGGGGGAGACCGTATGGTCCCTGCCGACAATCGGGCAGGACATTGGCCGTAGGAACGTGGCTCGTCTTCAGTGGAGAGGCAGTGATGCATGCCCATCGAGGGGCAAAGTGGCTGAGCTTCTGCTGAGGATGGGTTTTAGGGCGCAGGACATCTATGCCCTTATCCACCCCTACGGCTCGTCTGAGTTCGACATCAGCTTTGCTCGCCCAGAGGGCCTCGAGCTCTTCTGGGGGAACTATGAGCTGATGAAGGACGAGCCCGGCTGGCGTGGTTTTGCTGCGCAAGTGGTAACCCGCCAAACTGGAGTGAAGAGAGTGACCGTTTTGACCCGTAATGAGTCACTCTCTTGTTATGACATCATGACTTGGCTCAGTCGCTACGGTGAGGTAGTGGATATGCCGCAAAAAAACAGAGATGAGCACGGCATCTGGTCCGGAGCCTGGACATTCATGGTAAAACTAAAGCGTTCAGGGAACTCGGTGGCCCACATACCATCTGCGGCTTTCCTCGGTAGGGATCGCATTCTGGCCTTCTACCAGGGGCAACCGAAGCTCTGTCACAAGTGCGGCGACCCCACACATTTGAGTGCCGCCTGTAATGTCATCAAGTGCGCTCTGTGTGGCGAGGTAGGTCATCTTGCGGCATCTTGTGCAGAGATTAGGTGTCACCTGTGTGGTGACCTCGGTCACCCATTCAACCGCTGTCCACGCTCTTTCGCCAATGCGGTCATGGCCCCAACGGAGGAGAGCCATGAGGTTGCCTCTGCAGGGGAAGGGACCAGCAGAGGCGGAGGAGTCCAGGAGCCTGTGAAGAACAAACATGTTGGGGCTGCTGCACTAAGGCGCCAAGAGAAACGCAGAAAGAGCAGAGAACTGGTGGAGACCCAGGTGGCAGGTGGGTCAATGCTGGCACCTGTTCTGGATGCGACTCGTGTGGCTGAGGCTCCAGGGGAGGGCGAGTTGGATGAGGAGGTCAGAAGGATCCAGAGGGAGGAGGCTGCCACTTCTTCAGATTCATCCCACTATGAAAGTGTGGATGAGGATGGCAATGAGTGGCGACAGAAAAAGCGAAAGCAGGGCACCAGGGAAAAAAAGAAAACAATGCGGGAAAGAAGAACTTCCCCTATACTGGCCCAGGTGCAGGAAGGTAAACCAAACTCGCCACTTGTTGAGCTCTCCAACAGGTTCCAAGCTCTCTCCTCTTCAGAGGAGGAGGTGGAGGGTGAGGATCCTGGGGCAAGTGTGCGGCCTACAGGGGGCGCCGAGTCTTCCTCTTGTGAGCGTACAGTAACCTCCAAGGGGAGGGCTGGCCCGGGGCCCGGTGACAAGGACGACGAGGTTGAGGAGCCCCTTGCCATGGACCTTTCGGTGTCAAAAAAACGTGGCAAGGGGTCTTCCTCAGACCCTGAAGTGAAAAGGGGTGGGAAGAAGAAAGCCATTTAACTCAATCATCAAAGATGGCGGTACCCGCTCCGTTGACTCTGGCATCAATTAACGTTGCCAGCATTAAGTCAGATATGGCGAGATTTGCGGCCTTTGATTTTCTCGGCCGTGTTGAAGCCGACATTTTGTTTTTGCAAGAGACCAGGCTGCCAAATTTAGCAGCCATACATAAAGCAAAGAGGGAGTGGAGGTCAGGCCCTTCCTACTGGTCTCTTGCGGCCGAGCCATATAGCGGAGTGGCGGTCCTTTTTACCGCAGCGGTTGAATGCCGACGGGTTATTGAGTTAGAAATAGGGAGGTGCCTGATCCTGGATGTTCTCATGAAGGGACAAGAGCTTCGGCTAATCAACATCTACGGTCCCCAAACCAAGCGAGACCGCAAAGATCTCTTTATGAGGATCAAGCCGTACCTTTTTACCAGTCGGCAGGTGATCTTTGGGGGTGACTTTAACGCAGTCACGAGGACCCGTGACAGGGGAGGCTCCCTAGGCAAGCTGACTTATGATAGCGTCGCGCTTAATAGCATAGCTAGCGAAGCTCGCCTGGTGGATGTCCACATCCGGCACACCCCAGGCCACGCGGGTTTCACCTATTATAGAGGCGAGTGCAGGTCTAGAATAGATAGGTTTTATTTGAAGGAGGAAGCCATCTCTTCACCAATGTCCGTTGTTGAGGTTGAATTCTCCGACCACTGTCTGATTTTGTTTTCTCTGAATGTTGCAGAGACCCCCCGGATGGGTAGAGGCTTATGGAGGCTGAATTCATCACTCCTGGAGGAAGCGGAGATAAGACAGTCCTTTGAGGATTTTCTGCAGAGCCAGGTACCATTACTGGATCTTTGTAGCAGTAAGTCAGAGTGGTGGGAGATGTTCAAGATCAGGGCGGCAAGGTTCTTCCGCCAGCTCTCTAGCCTCAGGAGCCTGAGTAAGTACCGTCTTTATCAGGGCCTGAGGAGGAAACTCGAACATCTCGTCTCGACTGGAGGTAGCCGCGAGGAGATCTCCAGAGTGAAGTCTTTGCTCAAAGGGTGTCAGTATAATAGGCACGCATCTTTGGTTTTTGAGAGGGACTTCGGGAAGTACCACTCGCCCGACCCTTACAGAAACTGCAAGATGTCAGTGAATCGTAAAGTTGTCACTGGACTGATCGACGGTACGGGATCTCTGAGCAGGTCCAGATCAGGGATTCTGGAAGTCATCAGATCCTTCTACTCGCACCTTTTGAGAAAGAGGGATATAGATCGAGATGTGATGTCGGCTTTCCTGGCTGAAGCTGTTCCTGAGCCAGGGGATGACATCTTCCTTAATGTTTTGACAGAGGAGATCAACATAGAGGAAGTTAAACTGGCGATTGATGGGCTTGCGCTCAAAAAATCGCCAGGACCGGATGGCTTAACATCGGAGTATTATAAAACCTTTAAGGACCTCTTGAGTCCCCTCTTGACTGAGGTTTTCAATGAGTGTCTTTCCTCGGATACTCTCCCAAAGTCAATGAGGAGGTCGGCTTTGATCCTTCTGTCAAAGGGTAAAGACTCGAGCCGTATTGAGAACTGGCGTCCCATAGCGCTTCTCAATACGGACAGGAAGGTTCTGGCAAAAGTGCTGTTTAATCGGCTGGTCAAGTTTGCACCCCGGCTCCTCTCGGGCGCCCAGCATTGCTCTGTTCCAGGCCGTAGCACCTTTAGTGCTGTTCTAGGTGTCCGGGAGGCAGTGGAGCAGGGTAGGGCTGGTCACTGGGAGGGGTACCTGCTGTCCTTGGATCAGGCCAAAGCGTTTGATCGGGTTAATCACGAGTACCTCTGGTCTGTTCTTCTGAGATATGGCCTGCCAGTGGGGTTTGTCAATTGGCTCAGGACATTGTACGCGGGGGCTGAGACTTTCCCGCTAGTGAACGGTTGGGTCGGTCACCCATTTGAGGTTGGGTCTGGCGTCCGTCAGGGTTGTCCTCTGAGCCCCTTGCTGTACGTGTTTGCCATTGATCGATTCCTTAGGAGGATTGATGGTGGGCCTATGGCGGGGGTCGGGATTGATCGGACGGTGCCGGAAGCCACCCTCAGGGTGGCAGCGTACGCTGATGACGTCACCGTCTTTGTGTCCTCGAGGGGGGAGGCAGAGTACGTGATGGCAGAGGTGGATCGCTACTCGGAAGCATCCGGGTCCGGCATCAACTGGGATAAGTGCGAAAGTCTCTGGTTAGGAAGGGGAGATCCTACATTTGGTCTCCCAGACACCCTTCCAGTGCCCCAGGACTCGGCTAAAGTTCTCGGCATCAAATTTGGCCGGGGAGATTACCCCATGCAAAATTGGGTGGTCAGGCTCGATCATGCCACTCAGAAGGTGGCCCAGTGGAAGGGTTGGTCTTTGACCCTTCGGGAAAGGGTTAACCTTATCAAAACATACCTGCTCCCTTTATTCATCTACCTGGGCAGCGTATGCATTTTGCCAGAACCTCTCTGGACCCGGGTCTACAACCTGTTCTTCCTAATGTTGTGGGGCAACAGGTTGAACCTAATTAGGAGAGATGTCACATACCGCACGAGGAGACTAGGGGGGTTAGCTATGGTCAACCCCGTGGTGTTTCTCGTAAACACCTTTGTTAAGATCAATATAGGCAACCTCTGGCAAGAGAGGGCTCCTCCGTGGGTATTCTCCTGTTGGGGATGGTTTCGGCCTTTCTTCCAGGAATGGGAGACAGGAGGGCGAGTGAAGGATCTTCGCACGCCGCACGGGCATCTTCCGGCTTACGCTACCGTGGTTCTGAAGATGATACGTCGGTGGGGTCTGGGGATGTGGGAGATCAGAACTCTGTCGAGGAAACTCCTCGATAAGAGGGTTCTGTTGACCCATTTCCAGAAGCCCCTGGCGCTCAAGGACTGCCCAAGTCGGGACCTGGAGGGAGGGTTACGTTTATTGAATTCTGACAGGATCCCCTTGAGGTTTTGGGACTTGACTTGGCGCTGTTTCCACGGGAGACTGTATGTAAGGGGCAACTTGAAGAGCAGGCCTCTGGTGGATAGGGGTTGCCCCCGCCAGGAGTGCAGCAACGTACTGGAAAGCATGGAGCATTTCCTGCTTCAGTGTCCCTTTAATACAGAGGTGTACAAACGGGTGGGAGCCTCCATTGGTTGGCCCAGGTTGGCACGCCTCTCGTATGCGGAATGGGTCTATGGGGCATTCGGGGACCTTGGTCGCAGGGACCGGTGCACTTTATTCTTAGTCAGCCTAGTGGTCAGGTTTCACATTTGGAACGCACGGTGTCTAGTTTCGACGGAAGAGAAAATCCTCCCCGTGAATGAGGTGAATAGGAACATCCTGGGTGACCTGGTGAAGGTGCGCTCTCTGGATTATGAGAGGTTGGGCACGACTAAGGCCTCTCTCCTATGGAGAGGGTTTGTATTTCGTTAGGGACAGTCTTCTTATTGTTAGGGTCTTTGTAGGGACAGAATAGGGAGAGGTAGGGACAGTTTTCTCTGAGGGTAAGTTTTAGGGAAGGAGTAGGGACATTGTAGGGACAGATTAACTATAGGGATAGTTTTTCTATTTGGTCGGTGCCCGGCTTATCATATCCAGTCCTGGTGGAGGGCTGTGTGTGACACTAGTAGAGTTTTTGTTTTTCGGTCAAAGATGAAGTATGTACGGCTGCAGGTAACTGAACCTTAGGCTTTCGGGTATTAATATGTAGTGTTGGTTTGTAGTTGTGTAGTATAAGAGATGTTATATGTTATGTTATGTTTTGTTTTGTATATAGGCTGAGGGGTTATAGATAGGTTGGGTGGGGGTTTATTGGGGGGAGGGGGGGGGGGATTTATGCCTCAGCCGTAGCTTGACACGTCCCGGACAATGAACACTGGGCACGGACTGTTGGTGCGGGCGTGGCCCTCAGGCTGCGGCGGGCAGGGTGCGTGTATGCGGTGCAGCTCGGCTCGTCCTGGACATAGACATTGAGCACGGACTTGGGATGCAGGCGTGGCTCCCGTGGCTGCATCGTAGGGGGTTGTTTGTGGTGTGTGGTGGTTTGGTCTGGATATAGGGTTAGTTTAGGATTATGTAAGGTTTTATTCTTTAGGTGGTGGGCATTAAAAAGAAAAAAAAAAATTAATAAAAAAAAAAAATTGCAAAAACAAAAAAAAGGTATTGGGTGGTTCTTATTGCTATTACTTTTGTTACTTTTGTTTGCATTATTGTTATTATATAATTGCTTCGGTTATTAGTCATTTTCTTTCTTCTTTTTTGGGATTTCTGGCTGGATCCTGTGAGTTAGGGATGTTTTCTTACATGTGGGTATATTGTTATATGTAGTATGTAGCGTATATGTATTGGTGAGGATGAGTGAGTGTAGTTTTGGAGTGCAGGTTGGTGTAGTGTGCTGTGTGTATTGTTTGGACCAGATGGACCCTTTGCTTTTGTTCCTTTGTCCTGAAGTAAGGCAAAGTACGGATAACACAAGTGATAATTTGTTTTGGTTTTATGTCTTATGCCAAGTGAGCGATATTTATGTTCTGTTTATTGTTATGTTTTTCACTTTTATAATAAAAAGATCTACAGGATGTAACTCAGTATCAGTACAGGATAAATAATGTATGTACACAGTGACTCCACCAGCAGAATAGTGAGTGCAGCTCTGGAGTATAATACAGGATGTAACTCAGTATCAGTACAGGATAAGTAATGTATGTACACAGTGACTCCACCAGCAGAATAGTGAGTGCAGCTTCTGGAGTAGGTGTGTGCTGGTGAAGCTCTGCAACTTCCAGGGTGTGGTCAGAGAAGGAGGTTTTGCTGAATTTGGATCCCAGAGAAGGTGCACTTTTCTGGGCTTTGTTGGATATGGAGTCCCGCACCTCCTCCCCCCGGGGCCACTCGGGGGGAGGGAGGGAAGTGAAGGCATTGCTGGCATCAGCAATGCCGAAAGAAAGTTTGCCACTGGTGCCGGAGAAGCCAGTAGCACGCAGGAAAACAGGAGCTTCTGCTGGAGGTAAGAAGAGACTTGGACCTGGTCGTGGCTGCAGCAGCGTGGCACCATTTGTCAGCACGGCGGCTTCTGATAGCGCAGGGAGTGAGATTGTGACCCGCAGCCAGACCCGCAGGAGAGCAGGTGAGCCGCAGACCCTGGCAAGTATGGGTAAGTGCAGCGAAAGAAAGAAGGAGGAATCAGTGATTGAGCTGGCCTCCAGGCTGGCTAAGAGTATTAATGACTATAACTTTGCTGGAAAAATGTTGGTCATGCAAAAGGGAAAGGTGCGCGATGCCAAGCTGATCATGGAGCAAAATGCTTCTAAGGACAGAAAGGCAGAAGCCAGAAGGGCAATAAAGAAATTCAAGGACTGCATTAGAATGTGGGAAGCGGTGAGGGAGAAAATACTGGAGGAGAGCGGTCCCTTTAAGGAAAAAATAATAAATGATGACCGGTTTGCAAAGATGGCGGCAAGGTGCAGTGGCCAGGAGCAAAGCGAGTCAAGCAATGATGAAGCCTCAGATGAAGAATTGTTCGAGGATGTGCAGGAGACCCTGGAGGAGCAGCCCGTATGCTCACAAGAGCTAGTACCAACACCCAGTGGCACTACAAGTTCCAGAGAGCTGTTGCCTGAGGAAATTGGACTGCCATCTACCTCAGGGGAATCAGAGGTGGAGGGAAACGCAGGAAGGCTACAAGTGCAGAAGACCCCACAGCCAGAAGCCTCTCTGCATATTGGGGGCTTCATGTTTGGCAATGAGATGCCGGAGGAGGATGTAGAGATAAAGAAAAAGAAAAAGAAACCTGTTAAGCTGCAGGAAAAGCTTGTGTTTGTCAAAATTCCCGTGAGGACTGATCTGGCTGCAAAGTCGGATCAGAGTTCTGACCCCAAAAACCCCCCTGGCTCGGACTCTGTGGTGGGCCTGGAGCAGGGAGTTGGGGAGAAAAGGGCCCAGCTGGTCAGACCCCCTGTCCCTGTGTTAGTTGGTAACAGGAGCAAGGAGGTCAGTAAGAAAGGCGCAGTAAAGGCCAGTACAGATGCAGGTCGCGGTAACAGCAAGGAGGGTGGCAGCGGTGCCACTAATGCAGCAAGTGCTGCCTGTGATGCGGAGGGGGCTGCGGACCTAAAATCAGGGGTCTCCCATAATCTGGGAGTAAGTCAGGCCGGATCCCGCGCCTCCAGTGATGCGGAGGCAAAAAAGAAAAAAGTAAAAAGTAAAAACACAAGCAAAAGTCCGGAGGCTTTACCATCTACCTCCTGAGAGGCCAGGATCCATGGACCACATGATCCGAGGATAAAAGTGGTAGATCCGGGTATGGATGTGCGAGAGCGTGTGGTGGATGTGAGGGACAACGCCGAGAGTAAACAATTCTCTGCAGGTTCTGGGCCTTCGGGCACCTCGGGCCCCCCTGGCAGCCGGGGATCTTGAGGCCCAGGGGATAAGGCCGGGGGGGTCACGGGTTCCAGTCGCCCCTCCAGCGGCGACAACAACTGGCAGGAGTTATGCCAGTGTCGCCGCTGGAGGGGAGGGGTCCTCCTTGTCTCCAGGCTCTAGGGAGGGCGCTTTGCAACAGCGTCTCCTGGAGGCTTTACGGAAGGGGGAGAGTACAATCACAGTTGGAGGAAGAGAGGTGGATCTATCTCTCTGGAAAGAGAGACATGGCTTGGGTGCCTTCCGAGAGCAAAGGGGGGAGACCGTATGGTCCCTACCGACACCCGGGCAGGACGCAGGTCGTAGGAATGTGGTCCGTCTTCGTTGGAGAGGCAATGATGCATGCCCCCCGAGGGCAAGCGTAGTGGAGCTTCTGCTGAAGATGGGCTTCAGGGCGGTTGACATCTTTGCCCTGATCCATCCCTACGGCACGTCTGAGTTTGATATCAGTTTCGTTCGCCCAGAGGGCCTAGAAATCTTCTGGGGGAATTACGAGCTGGTGAAAAACGAGCCCGGTTGGTGAGACTTTGCCATCCAGGTGGTGTCTCGCCAGAACGGTATCAAGAAGGTGACCGTTTTGACTCGTAATGAGTCACTTTCTTGCTTTGACATCATGACGTGGCTCAGTAGGTACGGAGAGGTGACGGAGATGCCCCAAAAGAACAGGGATGAGCACGGCATATGGTCTGGGGCCTGGACGTTCATGGTCAAGCTGAAGCGTTCAGGTAACTCAGTGGCACACATACCATCTGCAGCCTTCCTCGGCAGGGATCGTATCTTGGCCTTTTACCAGGGGCAGCCGAAGCTCTGCCACAGGTGTGGCGACCCCTCACACTTGAGCGCCGCTTGTAAGACCTTGAAGTGCGCTCTGTGTGGGGGTCTGGGTCATCTAGCCGCCTCCTGTGCAGAGATTAGGTGTAACCTGTGTGGTGACCTCGGTCACCCATTTAGTCGCTGTCTGCGCTCCTTTGCCAATGCGGTCTCAGCACCTACAGATGGGGGTCATGATGTGGCCTCCGGGGGTGAGGGGACCAACAGAGGTGGAGGAGCTCAGGAGCCAGGGAAGAACCGGCAAAAGATGCCTGCGGAGCAGAGGCGTCAGGAGAAACGCAGACGGAGCAGGGAGCTGACAGGAGTGCCCACAGCAGGTGGGTCGATGGTGGCCCCTGTTCCAGAAGCAAATCTCGCGGCTGAGGCTTTGAGGGACAGCGATTTAGATGAGGAGGACAGGAGGATCCAGAGGGAGGAGACCAACTCTGCAGATTCCTCCCACTGTGAAAGTGTGGATGGGGAAGGCAAGAGATGGCTAGAGAAACGGCGTAAGCTAGGTGCCACGAGGAGGAAACGAAGGGGGGATTCAAGATCTTCTCCCACCCCGGGCCAAGTACTGGAAGGAAAAGCCTGCTCACCTCCAGTTGGACTCTCCAATAGGTTCCGACCCCTTCGAGACATCTCTTCCTCCTCTTCTGAGGGGGAGGCAGAGGGCAAGGTTCCTAGGGCAAAGAAAGGGTCAACAGGGGGCGCTGAGTCTCCACCTCGTGAAGGCATAGTTCTTTCCGGGGTGGAGGCTACTCTGGAGCCTGGAAACAAGGACGACGGGGTCGGGGGATCCCTTGCTATGGACACATCTGTGTCCAAAAAAAGAGGCAAGGGGATTTCCTCTGACCCCGAGGAAGCGGGTGTGAGGAAGAAAGCCGTCTAATTTAATCACTCATGATGGTGGCACCCACTCCGCTGACTCTGGCATCAATTAACGTTGCCAGCATTAAGTCTGATACGGCTAGATTTGCGGCCTTTGATTTTCTCGGCATTATATTTTTGCAGGAGACCAGGCTGTCCGATTTGGCAGCCATACATAAGGCAAAAAGGGAGTGGAGGTCAGGCCCTTCCTACTGGTCTCTTGCGGCCGAGCCGTATAGTGGAGTGGCGGTCCTTTTTACCGCAGCGGTTGAATGCCGACGAGTTATTGAATTAGAAATGGGAAGGTGCCTGATCTTAGATGTCCTCATGAAGGGACAAGAATTAAGACTTGTCAACATCTATGGTCCCCAGTCTAAAAAGGACAGGAAGAGTCTCTTTATGAGGATCAAGCCCTACCTTTTTACCAGCCGCCAAGTTGTCTTTGGAGGTGACTTTAATGCAGTCACGAGAGCCCGCGATAGGGGAGGCTCTGGAGACAGGCGGTTGACTTTTGACAGCGTCGCACTTAATAGTATAGCTAGCGAAGCTCGCCTGGTGGATGTCCACATCCGGCACACCCCAGCCCACGAGGGGTTCACCTATTATAGAGGTCAGAGCAGGTCTAGAATAGACAGGTTTTATTTGAAGGAGGAAGCCATCTCTTCGCCAGTGTCCGTTGTTGAGGTGGAATTCTCCGACCACTGTCTAATTTTGTTTTCTCTGAATGTTGCAGAGACCCCCCGGATGGGCAGAGGTTTTTGGAGACTGAATTCATCACTCCTGGAGGAAGCAGAGATAAGACAGTCCTTTGAGGATTTTCTACAGAGCCAGGTACCATTACTGGATCTTTGTAGCAGTAAGTCAGAGTGGTGGGAGATGTTCAAGAGGAGGGCAGCGAGGTTCTTCCGAGAGCTCTCCAACCTCAGATGCCTGGACAGGTACCGCCTGTACAACGGCCTGAGGAGGAAACTCGAACATCTCGTTTCGACTGGAGGTAGCCGCGAGGAGATCTCCAGAGTGAAATCTTTGCTCAAGAAATGCCAGTACGATAGACACGCATCCTTGGTTTTTGAGAGGGATTTCGGGAAGTACCGCTCGCCCGACCCTTACAGAAACTGTAGGATGTCAGTGAATAGTAAAGTGGTCACTGGACTGATCGATAGTACAGGATCCCTGAATCGATCCAAATCAGGGATTCTGGAGGTCGTCAGATCCTACTACTCGCAACTCTTGGGAAAGAGGGATCTAGATTCGGAAGTGATGTCGGCTTTCCTGGCTGAAACTGTCCCTGAGCCAGGGGTAGACATCTCTCTTGATGTTTTGACAAAAGGGATCAAAATAGAGGAAGTTGAACTGGCGATTGATGGGCTCCGGCTCAAAAAGTCACCAGGACCGGATGGACTAACATCCGAGTATTATAAGACCTTCAAGGGCCTCTTGAGTCCCCTCTTGACGGAGGTATTAAATGAGTGTCTTTCCTCGGGCACTCTGCCCAAGTCAATGAGGAGGTCAGCTTTGATCCTTCTGTCAAAGGGTAAAGACTCGAGCCGTATTGAGAACTGGCGTCCCATAGCGCTTCTCAATACGGACAGGAAGGTTCTGGCAAAAGTGCTGTTTAATCGGTTGGTCAAGTTTGCACCCCGGCTCCTCTCGGAGGCCCAGCATTGCTCTGTTCCAGGCTGTAGCATCTTTAGTGCTGTTCTCGGTGTCCGGGAGACAGTGGAGCAGGGTAGAGCTGGTCACTGGGAGGGGTACTTGCTGTCCTTGGATCAGGCCAAAGCATTTGATCGGGTTAATCATGAGTACCTCTGGTCGGTCCTTCTGAGATACGGCCTGCCAGTGGCGTTTGTTGATTGGCTGCGAACATTGTATGCAGGGGCTGAGACTTTCCCGCTGGTGAACGGCTGGCTTAGCCGCCCTTTTGAGGTGGGGTCTGGCGTCCGTCAGGGCTGTCCTCTAAGTCCCCTGTTGTATGTGTTTGCGATAGATCCTTTCCTTAGGAGGGTTGATCGTGGACCTATAGCAGGGGTCGGGATGGACCGGGCGGTGCCGGAGGCTACCCTGAGGGCAGTGGCATACGCTGATGATGTCACGCTCTTCGTATCCTCAAGGGAGGAGGCGGAGTTTGTGGTATCAGAGGTGGATGGCTACTCGGAGGCATCCGGGTCCAGAGTCAACTGGGATAAGTGCGAAAGTCTCTGGTTAGGAAGGGGGGATCCTGTGTTTGATCTCCCGGACACTCTTCCGGTGCCCCAGACTTCAGCAAAAGTTCTCGGCATCAAATTTGGCCAGGGGGATTACCCCATGCAAAATTGGGTAGACAGGCTGGATGGTGCCACTCAGAAGGTAAATCAGTGGAAGGGTTGGTCTTTGACCCTTCGGGAAAGAGTTAGCCTGATCAAAACATACCTGCTCCCTTTATTCATCTACCTGGGCAGCGTATGCATTTTGCCAGAGCCTCTCTGGACCCGGGTCTACAACCTGTTCTTCCTAATGTTGTGGGGGAACAGGTTGAACCTGATCAGGAGAGATGTTACATACCGCACGAGGAGACTAGGGGGGTTATCTATGGTCGACCCCGTGGTGTTTCTTGTAGACACCTTTTTTAAGATCAACATAGGCAACCTCTGGCAGGAGAGGGCTCCTCCGTGGGTCTACTCCTGCAGGGGATGGTTTCGGCCCTTCTTCCAGGAATGGGAGACAGGAGGGCGAGTGAAGGACCTTCGCACGCAGCACGGACATCTCCCGGCTTACGCTACCTTGGTTCTGAAGGTGATACGCCGGTGGGGTCTGGGGATGTGGGAGATCAGGACTCTGACGAGGAGGCTCCTCGACGAAAGAGTCCTGTTGACCCATTTCCAGAAGCCCCTGGCGCTCAAGGACTGCCCCAGTCGGGACCTGGAGGGAGGGTTACGTTTACTGAATTCAACCCGGGTCCCCTTGAAGTTTTGGGACTTGGCTTGGCGCTGCTTTCACGGGAGACTGTATGTAAGGGGTAACTTGAAGAGCAGGCCTCTGATTGACAGGGGTTGCCCCCGTCAGGAGTGCAGCGACGTGCTGGAAAGCATGGAGCATTTCCTGCTTCAGTGCCCCTTTAATACAGAGGTATACCAACGGGTAGGGGTCCCCATAGGCTGGCGTCAGCTGGCACACCTCTCCTACGCGGAATGAGCTTATGGAGCCTTCAGAGGCCTTGGTGGCAGGGACCGCTGCACTTTATTTCTAGTTAGCCTAGTGGTCAGGTTCCACATCTGGAGTGCACGGTGCCTGATCTCGACGGAACTGAAAGTCCTCCCCGTGGATACGGTATATAGGAACATCCTGGGTGACCTGGTGAAGGTGCGTTCTTTGGAGTATGAGAGGCTGGGCACATCTAAGGCTTCTCTCCTATGGAGAGGGCTTGTTTTTCGTTAGGGACAGTCTTTTCTTAATCTTCTAGGGGCAGAGTAGGGAGAGAATAGGGACAGGATAGGGAGAGAGGAGGGATAGGGCAGGGGCAAGTTTTCATGAAGGGTCAGACTGAGGGGCAGACTAAGGACAATCTAGGGCAAATTAGGGAGAGAATAGGGAAACCTTTTTTAAATTCAAGGGATAGTACATTTTGGTGTCTGTGCCCAGCTTATCACCTCCAATCCCGGTGGTGGGCTGCGAGTGCACCATGAAGCTTTTTGTTTTGATTTGGGCAAAATGGAATGAAGTAGGGCTGCAGGAGAGCCAACCTTAGGCTTTCGGGTTATGTATATAGTATATATTATGTATGTTGGTTGGAGTGTATTATGGTTTGTATATATTGTATATTGTATATATTCACATTTTGGGTGGTAGGTAGGTTGGGTGGGGAATTGGGGGGAGTGGGATTCACGCCTTCAGCCGTAGCCTGGCACGTCCCGAACATTGAACTCTGGGCACGGACTGGTGGAGCGGGCATGGCCCCCAGGCTGCGGCGGGCACAGTGTGGTATTATTTATTAAAAAAACAAAACAAAAAAAAAAACCCTGGTGTGGCTGGGCACGTCCTGAACTGAACTCTGGGCACGGACTGATGGAGCAGGCTTGGCCCCCAAGCTGCACTGGGGACCCAAAAAAAAAAAAATTACATATATTTTTAGTTAGTTCTTTTATGCCAGTTTGGCTCGGTCTTTCTGTTTATATTTGGTTATTTATCTTGCTATTTATGTTATTGCTTACATTTGTTTTGTGTGGGTACAGTGCGGTACGGCTGGACCTGGAGTTATAGTTTCCTTAGTTTTATATTTTAGGTATATACTTGTATATTGTGTTATAGTTGTATACTGTGTTATATGTTGAGTGTGTATGTGTGTGGGTGTGTACGGCGGGGGGGAAGCCCGGATATGGACATTTACTTTGTTTATGGATCACGGACTGTGGGGGAAGGGCCTTATATTGCTTTATATGGATATTGTTATTGTTACAGTTTGTCTTTGCAGTGTTTTTTACTTTTATAATAAAAGATCTACAGGATGTAACACAGGATCAGTACAGGATAAGTAATGTATGTACACAGTGACTACACCAGCAGAATAGTGAGTGCAGCTCTGGAGTATAATACAGGATGTAACTCAGGATCAGTACAGGATAAGTAATGTATGTACACAGTGACTCCACCAGCAGAATAGTGAGTGCAGCTCTGGTGTATAATACAGGATGTAACTCAGGATCAGTACAGGATAAGTAATGTATGTACACAGTGACTCCACCAGCAGAATAGTGAGTGCAGCTCTGGAGTATAATACAGGATGTAACTCAGGATCAGTACAGGATACGTAATGCATGTACACAGGGACTCCACCAGCAGAATAGTGAGTACAGCTCTGCAGTATAATACAGGATGTAACTCTGGATCAGTACAGAATAAGTAATGTATGCACACAGTGACACCAGCAGCAGAATAGTGAGCGCAGCTCAGGGTTATAATACGCAATTTAACTCCAAATCAGTACAAGATAAGTACATGTATAATTTTTAATAAAGATTTGTAACTAGATAGATATGAGGTAGATAAATAGATATATAGTTAGATATGAAAGGCCAAGTCACGTGACTCTCTTCTATTCTGCTCACAGAGCTTTGAGATATTGTTAAATTCTCTGATGGGCTGGTTAGCCCCTATTATAGTGCTGTTAGGGTCCAGTTATAAAGGTCAAGTTATAAAGAACAGTCCACTTCTCCTTTGCCACAGCAGCAGTATTTTCAGCTCTGAGCCCGGGTTACTGATCAATGTTATATTTCCAGCGTAAGCAAGAAATTGCTGCTATGACTGTGGAGGCACCAGGATAGGAGGCAGCGCTGACCACACCGCGACCTTAACAAACAGCACATGACAAGAATGTATCCATTTATTTTGAGAAAATTAATATTTTTCTTTCCAAATTGAAAACATTCTGTCAAAACTGTAAGCAAAAAAGAACAAAACGATCCATCTCCTGCAATACTAAAATTCTCAGCGCACTGTTTGCATTATACACTTGGCCCGGAACTGACCAACTTATTGTATTCATTCATCAACTTGCATCAGAGGTTTCCAATTTATTGGTGTGTTAAATCAGTCTATCTCTCTATCTCTCTCTCTATCTCTCTCTCTATCTCTCTCTCTATCTCTCTCTCTATCTCTCTCTCTATCTCTCTATCTCTCTCTCTATCTCTCTCTCTATCTCTCTCTCTATCTCTCTCTCTATCTCTCTCTCTATCTCTCTCTCTATCTCTCTCTCTATCTCTCTCTCTATCTCTCTATCTCTCTCTATCTCTCTCTATCTCTCTCTATCTCTCTCTATCTCTCTCTATCTCTCTGTCTCTCTCTCTGTGTCTCTCTCTGTGTCTCTCTGTGTCTCTCTGTGTCTCTCTGTGTCTCTCTGTGTCTCTCTGTGTCTCTCTGTGTCTCTCTGTGTCTCTCTGTGTCTCTCTGTGTCTCTCTGTGTCTCTCTGTGTCTCTCTGTGTCTCTCTGTGTCTCTCTGTGTCTCTCTCTGTCTCTCTGTGTCTCTCTCTCATCTATCGTGTTTCCATCACTTATGTAGTACTTTGCTTGGATTTCAGTGGGTGATGGACTCTGCTATTCTTTCCAATGTGGATACTGTTTCCTCCATTAATTGTAATAAACCCCTAATTACATAACCATACCCCCCCACCCCCACCCCCTTCCCGGCCGCCATCAGTCGTTTCGCAGCTTGTTTGCAGCGTTGCTTCTCATTCTGTAAATGTTTAGTGTCCATGACTACAGCTGCTGATCCTGCTTGTCCAACATGAGCCGTTCCCATCGCTCGTGTTGGCTCTAGACTGCGCTGCCTGGAAAGGGATTGTAAATTAAGTTTCTGTATCATGTCTTGCAGCTCCTGGTTAAACATTCTTCACTGCAGATATAAAATCCTCAGTCAACCTCTCAATTAGGCCATTGCTGATATAAGTGTTCCAAGGACAGCTTGGTTGCAAGCAAAATGGCGTCCATCACAGACAGCATTTTTCAGAAGCCTGAACCACAAATGTGCCGCGTTATGTAGCATTCTGGGAATCCTTGTAATACACTCATTTATAAAACCGATCCCTCCCCAAGAAGTTGTCAGGATCAAATGAAACGTTCTCTGTGAGATTATAACGCTGATATAAGTAAGTGATTACAATATCAGAGCAAAAGGGGCATTTATTGTGGAGAACTGACCCTTTGTAGGGAGGCTCTAGTACCTTGTTGTACCACCTCTAGCTTGGATACAAGATGTGATACGGGCGGGCATGGAGGCTCTAGTACCTTGTTGTACCACCTCTAGCTTGGATACAAGATGTGATACAGATGGGCATGGAGGCTCTAGTACCCTGTTGAACCACCTCTAGCTTGGATACAAGATGTGATACGGGCAGGCATGGAGGCTCTAGTACCCTGTTGTACCACCTCTAGCTTGGATACAAGATGTGATACGGGCAGGCATGGAGGCTCTAGTACCCTGTTGTACCGCCTCTAGCTTGGATATAGGATGTGATACAGGCAGGAATGGAGGCTCTAGTACGCTTTTGGGATACCTCTATCTTCAATACAAATTGTGATATGGGCGACAGGCATGAAGGCTCTAGTAGCCTGCTGTACCGTCACTAGCTTAGATACAAGCTGTGATACTGATGGGCTTGGAGGCTCTAGTACCCTGTTGAACCACCTCTAGCTTGGTTACAGGATGTGAGACGGGAGGAAGCTCTAGTACCCTGTTGTACTGCCTCTAGCTTGGATACAAGATGTGATACAGGCAGGCATGGAGGCTCTAGTACCTTGCTGTATCACCTCAAGCTTGGATACAAGATGTGATACGGGCAGGTAAGGCGGCTCTAGTACCTTGTTGTACCGCCTCTAGCTTGGATACAAGATGTGATATAGATAGGCATGGAGGCTCTAGTACCCTGTTGTACAGCCTCTATCTTGGATACAAGATGTGATACGGGCAGGCATGGAGGCTATGGTACCCTGTTGTACCACCTCTAGCTTGGATACAAGATGTGATACAGTCAGGTATGGAGGCTCTAGAACCCTAGGTGATGACGCGGCATAATCTGTACTGCGCATGCATGCCAGCGCGATGGCCGTCACTTCCACAGTACAGATAAAAAAGAATCCGGAGAGGTAAGCGGGGTCACAGGGTCGGATCCTGCTGCGGGATCCCACCTGCCGGATCAAACTTTATCGTGTGCATGAGGCCTTATGAAGATGCACTGCACTGTCATGAACAGTCAAATACAACACTGGAGCTACAGCTAATGCCTCCAAATACACAACTCACCGTTCCTTAGCACAAATCGGCTATAACAACAGACGACCAGTTCTAGCACCATTGTGTCTAAGAGAAACAAAAAGGTGAGATTCCAGGGGGCAAAGTAGCATAAAAATTGTATCACTGAGCAGCGGAAAAACATCTCCTGGTCAAATAGAACCAGATTTCTGTTGCCCCGTGCTGATGGGAGGTCAGGATTTGGTGCAAGCATCATGAATCGATGACCCCTTCCTATCAGCTGGTGAGAACATGTCAGCACCTCCATCCAATTTGTAGCAGCTACAAGAAGCTTCCTGTCCACAGGGGCCGATATTCCATGAGAGTGATTGCATCACGTAGCGGAATCTACTCTACATTACGATGAATTGCTGCAAAGAGTAAAGAAGGTCCAATGCGCTACTATATGGCGTCTTTAACAAGCCATTCAGTCTCTCTCCATCGATAAGACATGACAGGTGCCTGATTATCACGTAGTCTTTATTATCTAACAGTCCTCGTAATATTTTTGGTTTCTCTTGGTAACATTTGCAGCCGTAAGGCCTCCTTCCCACGAGCGTGACGGGCTCCGCCGCGTAATATTACGCAGTGAAGCCCGTCACGGCGCCCCCCAGAGCCCCTATACTTACCTGCGGGAGATAGCGTGAAATCGCTTCCCCGCCCACCACCGCCGCGTCACCGCCCGTCACCGCCCACCACCGCCGCGTCACCGAGCGTGTCACGTGACGCGGCCGGCCGTGTCACGTGATGCGGCCGGCCGCGTCATTTGGCGTCAGATGACGCGCGGCGGTGGGCGGGAAAGCGTTTTTTCACGCTATCTCCCGCTGGTTACAGCGGGAGATAGCGTGAAAGGCCGGCTTCCATTGACTGCAATGGAAGCCGTCAGTGCGTACAGCCCGTCCTCACCCGCAGAAAATAGAGCATGCTGCGGGTGAGGACGGGAGAAATCGCGGTGCGTAATTCCGCGCTGGAATTACGCATCGTGAGCATTGTGCTATTAGGTTCAATAGAACCTAATAGCTGCGGGCAACGCAGCGGATTTTCGCCGCGAATTACGCGGCGGAAATCCGTTCGTGGGAAGGAGGCCTAAAGCCGATGACTCACCGAGTAGCAACATGATTAGTGATTTGTTATTTTTCCATTAAGCATCTAAATAAACTGTGACAATTGGTGTTCTTAATTACTATTAGAAGAAATGGAAGATTGTGGCGTCTTGGGAAAATGACGCCTTAATAACGAATTTCATAAAGAAATGCCAAAAAGCAGATGGTAAAAACAATGTACATGTTTATTCACAGCAATAAAACACTTATTATTAGAAAACCACAATTCCCGGTACGAAAATACTTCATGAATTCAATACTTGTTTTTTGTCTTTTAGCATTTATACTAATTTTATGTACTTTCTTCTCATTGTATGGTGGAGGATGCTTGTGGTCGCATCTATGGGTATCACTAATCTAATAGTATTCCTCAATGGGGGGACATGTGTAAGCCAAGTCCCATTTATACTGGCAACACCCCCAAAGTCTCAGCAACACCCTTTTTAATGTGCATTTACATACATCTCTTAATTGTTCTTGCTCTGTTCACTAGACAGTCCTGCAAAAAATGAAGTTGTTGGCAGGTGTGATATTAGGAGGTGCACAGCACCATCCCATCCATACACTAGAAACTATAGCGTATGGATAAATATAATGTCCACGTACATTTGGAATCAAAATTCTGGCTCATGAACTTCAGGTTTTAGTCAAAATTCAAGCTTCTTTCTGCATTCAAAATTGCCTATTTTATTTAACATGGCAGCTTTCAAGAGAGCAGATGGTAAAGCAACATAAGGGAGGTACAATCAGCAGGAATTCTGCAGCTTTATGGTCATCTCCTGCTTTCTTATCTGTTGTTGGCACAGTTGCCTCATTGGCCAGCCAACCTCTTTTAGGGATTTCCTCATTAGCCAGCGTCACTTTGAGTACTGCGCTTCTGCAGTGTGGTTGCTGGTGATAGCAATAACAATGTGTATTTAGTTCAGTATTCATGGGATGAAACTGTAAGGGAAGAGACACAGATTAGATATTAGAAAAACTTATTAGCTGTTTTATTTTTTATTTTTTTAATTCCATTCCCAGCCACCCCTATAGGACACATCTCCTGCCTTTCGTAATAATGGGGTAGCCTTTGAAATCTGGGACTGTCCCGCTGAATCCAGCACAGTTGGGAGACCTGTTATTTTATGCTGACGAACTCAGCCCTGCTTCATCTGACACCCCCAGTTTTCCTATGTTTGGCTGTATATGTATTATTCCTGTATGGTCTTTAGCCATAGATTTATATCATCACCGAATGTGTTTCTGTTTGCTGTCCCGGGTTACAGCGCTGAGATCTTTTCTAGACACAATTGTATCCAAAGCAGTGAGCACAGCAGACCGGCGCTATGTCCAAGGAAAACAACATAAACAGCGCAGCCAGATGACTTTACTAGTCCGCAGTTAGATATAACAGAAGGAGAGCCAGAAGAAAAATATCTTGTAAAACTCACAGGGTGGCACATTATCGGGAAGGGAGATGGGCACAAAGTCTGTCTAAGTTTAATATTCACTAGCCAATCTGGAGTCTTGTTTGAAGTAATGTGACAACTAGAACAACCCCCTCATCCTAGTCAAGCTCAACAATACAGAGATGGTGGGGCATAGGACATTTAAGGATTGGCTTGCTGTTTTACATTTTTTTTGAGGGTCTGGATTCTCCTCGCCTCATGTGCTTTGTGCAAGAAAACAAAAACTACTAAATTCAAACATCTCTGGGGTGAGAGAAAAGATTTTGTGTCAACTTAGTTCCCCACCAATTCCCCAGTGGTAACAATGTAACTAAGAACACGTGATGTAGATATATTATGTTGCTATTGATGTTCATGGAGTCTAAATGTATATGTTCTTGGCACACTTTAAGGTGGCTCAGGCTTCCCAATACACCAACTAGCGGCCATAATGTCCCTCAGGTTCCTCCTGCTGTGGAGTTTGTCTTGAAATGTGCAACACATCAGTAGGTTTCCATACAAGCCCACGGAATAAGGTTGTGGTGTGCTGAAAGGAGTAGTCCATTAACATGACCTGCAGCTAAGTCCAAAGCTGTAAGAGACATTTTATCATGCATTGGGTTTTTCAAGAAGCTACAGATGAAAATGAAACGTTCTATGCCAAGTGTCAGCTGGAGTAGGGCAAAGAGTAGTGCCTGGAGATATTTACAAACTTTTGGTTTTGCTTGATCGCTGAATTTGGTCAAGAAGTTTGGTCCAGCCCAAATTCATCCGAACTGAAGAACTTTACAAAAAACCCTACAGCTGGTGTCTAAGAGCCATTAAAGCCCCGTATAACACTCTTCGGTCACCGAGGAAGGTATCTAAGTACTTTTGAGCTGTTTGTAAGGCAAAGTTAAAGGGGTTGTACCAAGATTACAAGTTATCCCCTATCAATAGGATATCTAAAGGATAGGGGAAAACTTGTTGGTTGGTTGGGGTCTCAGCACTTATAGGTCTCAAGAACAGGGATCGCGTGTTCATTCTGCCTCTCACTGTGGGGGTTTCTTCTTCCCCCGTAGTGATGTCAGCATGAACGGACAGCTGGCTGATCATGTGCGGTCAGCACTCTATTAATTTCAATGGAGCTGATGGAAGTACCTGAGCGAATGCTGCTCCCGTATCTCCGCAGTCCCATTGAAAGTGAATGGAGTGCTAGTGTGCTTGTAAGACCAACGCTTCATTCAGTCTGTTCTTCATTGTGGGGGTGCAGAAACCCCACAGTGAGGAGGACGGGGGTTATGGGACCCCTGTTCTAGAGTTTGGCGGGTGTCTCAGCTGTGAGACCCATAATCAACAAGATATGCCCTAACCTGTCAATATCCTGTGGATAGGGAACAACTTGCAATCTTGGTACAACCCCTATATGTGAAGAAGAGAAGGAAGAGGAAAAAAAAAAAACGAGGAAGTTGAAGAGGGAAAAAATAGGAAGAGAAAGAAGCAGAGAAAGAAGAAGAAAAGGAAATAAATGTTAGTGAGTTTGCTGGGACACACCGCTTGAGGACATGTTCTACCAGTCTAGGGGATTCATTTAAGTTGTGTAGGTAGCCAGAGCTGTATTTACCAGTAGGCACTGAAGGCCCAATGCCTAGGGTGGTGCCTTGAGAAGGGTGGAATCAGCTACTATTAAAAAAAATTACACTTTTTTATTATCCTTTTCCTTCTGGATTTACTCTTGAAACCAAAGGCTTTTGTCCAGGGGGAGAGTTTGGGTGTCGTAGGAACTGCGCAGCATTAGGACTAATACCCACGGACGGATTATCGCTGCAGAATTTACTGTCAGACACCCACCGCAAATTCCGCAGCAATGTCCATCCATAGACATGCTGGGGTAAATGATTCTCCACTGCCCATGAGTGAAAATCAACTGCGATTTTCCGCTCACGGGGGAGAATCGTAGCATGTTCTATTCTATGCAGAAAATCGCGTGGACGGCTTCCATTAAGTCAATGGAAGCCGTCAATCCCGTGATATTTCCGCTGTGCTCACAGCGAAAGTACCGCGAAAATCTGCTTCACCGCCCAGTGCCAGTGCGTCATGTGCTGCACATGCGCACCGGCTCTCCAGGGGAGACACTTGCAGCGGATCCGGAGAGGTGAGTATAGGGTCTCTGTGGGGCACCAGGTCTGATTCCGCTGCTATATTTCCCAGGCGGAATTTGACTCAGCCGTGGGCATGAGCCTTTATACTGATAGGGAACATGTCACATGACAATGATGAGGACATTCCCTTTTGTGCTGCAGCAGGTACGCTGATGATGATGTATGGCATTGGATGTCTGAAAGAAATTGCTGGACTTGAACATGAATTCTGAGGCCTACCGTCTCGCTTGGGATAGCAAGAGAGTCAAGACCTTCATGACTAGGTAAGAAGCCATGTCAGGGCTGGCTCAACACGGTATATGGAGATACAAGAAGAAGGCTATAATGTGAGGGAGCACAGAGAAATTACAGATTTTGGGTAACAAGGTCAAGGCTTACATGAGGGTAAGCTCTAAATGCAGCCCTGAAGATACTAAGAAGACAAGGAAATAATGAGGGTCTAGGACACACCAACCCAAGTGTGTAGAAGCAACTGTCCGGTGGAAGAGTAATCATGGTTGAAGACATTCTGCACGGTTTGGGAAATCTTAATTTTGCAATGACACTCTATAGGGAGTGATGAGATTCCAGTGTTGTGGCGGTAGTTTGGGGAACATTCTTTACTGTTACACCTTGGCAAAGCCGGTTCATAAAATATGTTTTGCTTATTCAGATGTGGAAGAACTTAACTTCTTTTGAGATGCTTTTGAATCGTGAGAGGCTGCAGCCTAAGCATCCAGCTGGCTGCATTATGGGGTATGTGTAATCCACCAAGCTCCACCCCTGCATAAAAACATGTGTACGCCCCTGCTTAAACTATATATCCACAGTCATCTTTGTTCACAACTAGCTTACCCGTCACGCGTTGCTGCGAAGACAGACAGACATACATACATTTGTTTATTTATATATATATATATATATATATATATATATATAACAACCAATCACAGCGCAGCTTTCATGTTACCTCAGTGGTATAATATATAACAACCAATCACAGCACAGCTTTCATGTTACCTCAGCAGTATAAGAAATAGCAACCAATCACAGCACAGCTTTCATTTTACCACAGCAGTATAAGAAATAGCAACCAATCACAGCACAGCTTTCATTTTACCTCAGCAGTATAAGAAATAGCAACCAATCACAGCACAGCTTTCATTTTACCTCAGCATTCTCAATATGCAGCAATTGTCAAGCTTGAAATGCCTTTTGTTTTTGTGCTTGAGATGGAAATTGTTAGGACCCATCTGAGAGCTTGGTCACCTGGACGTTGGTAGATGGGCCAATGTAATTTGATCAAATTATATACTAAGAACCTTGCATTATTTAATGTGATTAGATTATAGGTTTGTATACCTCTGATAGTGAATTTATTTTGTGTGCTGCTGCCAATTTTGGTTTCTGCCTCTACTGTGTGTTGCAGCCATGGTCTAGCGTGCACCTATACATTTCTATTGGGATATATTTCCAATTTTTTTGGGTAGTGCTGACCCCCCCTTTTTTCTCTTTCTATACAAATATTGTGAAGCTTTGGCTGCCTTCACTGGGTCGTGCACACCTGCCGCCCATTTACCTCCTGTCCCTCCCATTGAAACATCTATATAGTATCCTACCCTCACCGGTTTTATTTGTAGGCTTAGTCCCAAGAGAGGAGCATTTTGAGAGGTAGGAACTCAGCTTTCCCAGGTTAAGATAGCCACCTGGTATTAATGTTAGGACCCATCTGAGAGCTTGGTCACCTGGACGTTGGTAGATGGGCCAATGTAATTTGATCAAATTATATACTAAGAACCTTGCATTATTTAATGTGGTTAGATTATAGGTTTGTATACCTCTGATAGTGAATTTATTTTGTGTGCTGCTGCCAATTTTGGTTTCTGCCTCTACTGTGTGTTGCAGCCATGGTCTAGCGTGCACCTATACATTTCTATTGGGATATATTTCCAATTTTTTTGGGTAGTGCTGACCCCCCCTTTTTTCTCTTTCTATACAAATATTGTGAAGCTTTGGCTGCCTTCACTGGGTCGTGCACACCTGCCGCCCATTTACCTCCTGTCCCTCCCATTGAAACATCTATATAGTATCCTACCCTCACCGGTTTTATTTGTAGGCTTAGTCCCAAGAGAGGAGCATTTTGAGAGGTAGGAACTCAGCTTTCCCAGGTTAAGATAGCCACCTGGTATTAATGTTAGGACCCATCTGAGAGCTTGGTCACCTGGACGTTGGTAGATGGGCCAATGTAATTTGATCAAATTATATACTAAGAACCTTGCATTATTTAATGTGGTTAGATTATAGGTTTGTATACCTCTGATAGTGAATTTATTTTGTGTGCTGCTGCCAATTTTGGTTTCTGCCTCTACTGTGTGTTGCAGCCATGGTCTAGCGTGCACCTATACATTTCTATTGGGATATATTTCCAATTTTTTTGGGTAGTGCTGACCCCCCCTTTTTTCTCTTTCTATACAAATATTGTGAAGCTTTGGCTGCCTTCACTGGGTCGTGCACACCTGCCGCCCATTTACCTCCTGTCCCTCCCATTGAAACATCTATATAGTATCCTACCCTCACCGGTTTTATTTGTAGGCTTAGTCCCAAGAGAGGAGCATTTTGAGAGGTAGGAACTCAGCTTTCCCAGGTTAAGATAGCCACCTGGTATTAATGTTAGGACCCATCTGAGAGCTTGGTCACCTGGACGTTGGTAGATGGGCCAATGTAATTTGATCAAATTATATACTAAGAACCTTGCATTATTTAATGTGGTTAGATTATAGGTTTGTATACCTCTGATAGTGAATTTATTTTGTGTGCTGCTGCCAATTTTGGTTTCTGCCTCTACTGTGTGTTGCAGCCATGGTCTAGCGTGCACCTATACATTTCTATTGGGATATATTTCCAATTTTTTTGGGTAGTGCTGACCCCCCCTTTTTTCTCTTTCTATACAAATATTGTGAAGCTTTGGCTGCCTTCACTGGGTCGTGCACACCTGCCGCCCATTTACCTCCTGTCCCTCCCATTGAAACATCTATATAGTATCCTACCCTCACCGGTTTTATTTGTAGGCTTAGTCCCAAGAGAGGAGCATTTTGAGAGGTAGGAACTCAGCTTTCCCAGGTTAAGATAGCCACCTGGTATTAATGTTAGGACCCATCTGAGAGCTTGGTCACCTGGACGTTGGTAGATGGGCCAATGTAATTTGATCAAATTATATACTAAGAACCTTGCATTATTTAATGTGGTTAGATTATAGGTTTGTATACCTCTGATAGTGAATTTATTTTGTGTGCTGCTGCCAATTTTGGTTTCTGCCTCTACTGTGTGTTGCAGCCATGGTCTAGCGTGCACCTATACATTTCTATTGGGATATATTTCCAATTTTTTTGGGTAGTGCTGACCCCCCCTTTTTTCTCTTTCTATACAAATATTGTGAAGCTTTGGCTGCCTTCACTGGGTCGTGCACACCTGCCGCCCATTTACCTCCTGTCCCTCCCATTGAAACATCTATATAGTATCCTACCCTCACCGGTTTTATTTGTAGGCTTAGTCCCAAGAGAGGAGCATTTTGAGAGGTAGGAACTCAGCTTTCCCAGGTTAAGATAGCCACCTGGTATTAATGTTAGGACCCATCTGAGAGCTTGGTCACCTGGACGTTGGTAGATGGGCCAATGTAATTTGATCAAATTATATACTAAGAACCTTGCATTATTTAATGTGGTTAGATTATAG
This sequence comes from Eleutherodactylus coqui, assembly GCF_035609145.1. Lineage (NCBI taxonomy): Eukaryota > Metazoa > Chordata > Amphibia > Anura > Eleutherodactylidae > Eleutherodactylus > Eleutherodactylus coqui. The sequence continues at coordinate 41,283,746 of NC_089844.1, read as the reverse complement.
GTTTGTATACCTCTGATAGTGAATTTATTTTGTGTGCTGCTGCCAATTTTGGTTTCTGCCTCTACTGTGTGTTGCAGCCATGGTCTAGCGTGCACCTATACATTTCTATTGGGATATATTTCCAATTTTTTTGGGTAGTGCTGACCCCCCCTTTTTTCTCTTATATATATATATATATATATATATATATATATATATATATATATATATATATATATATATATATATATATAGATAACAACCAATCACAGCGCAGCTTTCATGTTACCTCAGTGGTATAATATATAACAACCAATCACAGCACAGCTTTCATGTTACCTCAGCAGTATAAGAAATAGCAACCAATCACAGCACAGCTTTCATTTTACCACAGCAGTATAAGAAATAGCAACCAATCACAGCACAGCTTTCATTTTACCTCAGCAGTATAAGAAATAGCAACCAATCACAGCACAGCTTTCATTTTACCTCAGCATTCTCAATATGCAGCAATTGTCAAGCTTGAAATGCCTTTTGTTTTTGTGCTTGAGATGGAAATCAAACGATCTTTGTCTGAGGGGCATAACTGTCGACGATGCTCGCACGCGCGCCACCTATCGTAGGATAGTTGTACTATGCCAGTAATCTTCCCAGGAGTGTACTCAGCAACTTCCCAAAGTTTCGTGGTGATTAGATGAATGGTGTAGTAGCGCATAAAGGACAAACAGACAGACATACATTCATTTATATATATAGATGACATCAGGAAGTGAGAGAATTAGATTCTGTACGTAAAATTTGGACGCTAATTCTTTTGCGCATAGAATTGAATAATCGAGTTGGGACCCATTAGCGTTTCCTATTTTTGACATAATCAATGCTCGTGCCAAATTTCAAGTTTCTATTACATGGGGAAGTGAGAGAATTAGATTCCGTACGTAAAATTTGGACGCTAATGTACTATGCCTGTAATCTTCCCAGGAGTGTACTCAACAACTTCCCAAAGTTTCATGGCGGTCGGATGAATGGTGTAGTAGCGCATAAAGGACAAACACACAGACAGACAGACACGCATGCATTCAATCTTATATATAATATCCTTTTTACTGTTGCACAGCTTCACTTATTTTCTATACTTGCTTTTTATTATTACATGTGCTCCGGCCTACTACTAGAGAGAGGGAGAAGCCAATAAGAAGTAAATATTTTATTATCAGGACCTATAACTCATTTATAAGGCTTTATTCATCTGCACAAGTCCAATTTTAGTCAGTGAAAAACTGACCGATTTCACTGCGTGTGTGCGTTTTACATCAATTTTTGTTCAGTTCTTGCATTTTTAACGTGCGAGTATAATCTGAGTGTAACTTGTTTCTACACACATAGGAAACACAAAAGGTGCCTCAACTGATGTCATTTAAAACTTCCAATGAAGTCAATGGGTTTTTTTGAGAAAAAAATCACTGCACACACGCATGCCATGCGAGTGCATTTTATTTTTTTCAACGCACCAATTTATATGCATGGACATTGATTGTATTCACTTTAATGTTTCTGAGTTCTGTCTGAGTTCTGTCAGTTGCAAACTCAAAACGATCTCTTACATTAAAGTGACCCTTTGGTCTTGGGACCTGCTGTTGGTCTTCTGTGCAGATGTCCCTCTGATCTGCCAGTCATCTTTTCAGTTATCCAATGCAATTTTTAGACTACCAATGTACTATACCTGCTCTCTGATTGGCCAGAGCTGCTCACATGATCAGTGCTGGCCAATCAGGGAGCAGTGTACAGTGTGCCTTAGGTAGCTAGAAAATTGCAATTGCCATCTTGGACATCTGAGGACAAGATCATGAACCAGTGGATCAGAGGGACAGCTGCCTAGAAGAAAAATGGCAAGTAATATACCTTACCCCTTCAGTCCAGGGACAGAATTTTGTCCCAAAACTGGAGGGTTGCTTTAAACTCACCCATGTCAGTAAGGACCAAGGCAGATAATCTTTGTAATATTCTGTATGTGTGATACGTCTCCCATTATCAGACACCTGACAACAGACATTTACATAGTTATTACTCCATCTGTACTTTGTAGGAGAGTGCAGCCTCCGCCCTAATGATTAATGTGCTGCTGACTGGTGCGCATTATACTACATAATGAGGAGTCTCCGTCCGCTGCAGAGTTTAGGAAGGGAAGGCGATTTTGTGAAGTCGATGCTGCAAATGTGAAGGTCAAGAGTCTAATTCTTAAAGGGAACCTGTCATCAAGTTTTTACTAGCCAATCTACGATAAACCTTTAATAGGGCCACTAGTGAGGTTTCCTTAGTGCTATTTAGTTTTGCCATAGGTGCCCCAGTACCTTTACAATCTGTTTTTGAAGTTGTCCCCTGCTGTATTCTAATAAGCTGAATAGAGTCAGATTTTTTTCTGAAGTGTCGCCCCGGGCACGCCCGTGTCCTTCATTGGCATGCATGCTGATTTTGTATCTTTGTTGTAATCCCACGCAGGCACCGTAGCCAACCCTGCCGGCGCCCGCACACCTCAGCTCTCCTTTACTTGCTGAAGCTTCAGAAGCGACTGCGCATGCACCTTGAGGGTTGTTCCTCCCACAGACACCTAACTTTGGACAACCCCTTTAATCCATTCCTGCCCCAGGAAGTAAATGTACATCCTGGCTGGGAAGAAGTTCCCACGGATGGACATACATTTACATTTTATGGCTGGTGTGGGCTCAGAAGCTGAGCCTGCGCCAACTGCAGTGGGGGCCAGCTGTGACTGACGCCAACCTCCTGCTGCAACAGCGGGGATCAGTGAGACATCGATCTATGCTGTGAACTTCTTACATGCAGCGATCAATTTTGATTGTGGCATGTAAAGGGTTCACAGAAGGAGGGCACGTCCTCTGTTATGTCATTGGCCCTCCGCCATGTAATCATGGTGGGCTGCTGGGTTGCCATGCGCTGTGGTCGCTGTGAGAAGTGATTGTAGTGTACAGAAGTAGTGCAATGTATCATCAGTACAATCATAGCATTGCAGGTTCAAGTCCCTTACAAGGACATAAAAAAATTAGTTAAAAAAAATCTTTTTCCGGAATTCCGCTTCTTTGCGTAAAAAAAATAAATGAAAAAGCCTACATGTTTGGTATCGTCGCATCCATAACAGCCCGTACATTACATTGAACATGCTTTCTATACTGCATGGCAAACACTTAAATAAAAGAAAGCAAAGTCAAAATGGTTTTTTTTTTTTTGCTTATTTTGCCTCTCAAAAAGTGCAATAAAAGTGCTCAAAAAAGGAAATGGTGCCAATAAAAATGACAGCTTGCCATACAAAAAACAAGCCCTTACAGAGCTCTGTCCCTGGGGAAAAACGTTATGGGACTTTAAATGCAGCGATGCAAAAAAAAAAAGTAAAAATTTTTTTTATATTGTGCAATACTGGAAAAACCTAAAAAAAAAACATAGAATTTTGGTACTTTTGGAATCATACTAACCAGCAGAAAAATGTATCATGTCATTTACGTAGCATGTATATCACTGTGAAAAACAAACAAAAAATACATTAAATGTACCCAAAAAATGGTGCAATAAAAACTACAGCTCACCACTAGAGATGAGCGAGCGTACTCGTCCGAGCTTGATGCTCGTTCGAGTATTAGGGTGTTCGAGATGCTCGTTACTCGAGACGAGTACCACCCGATGTTCGAGTTACTTTCACTTTCATCTCTGAGACATTTGCGCGCTTTTCTGGCCAATAGAAAGACATGGAAGGCATTACAACTTCCTCCTGTGATGTTCCAGCCCTATATCACCCCCCTGCAGTGAGTGGCTGGGGAGAGCAGGTGACACCCGAGTATAAAAATCGGCCCCTCCCGCGGCTCGCCAGAGATGCATTCTGACATAGATCAGGGACAGTGCTGCTGATGCTTCTTAGGGCCACATCTGACCGTGTGCAGTACTGTTGAGGCTGCTTTTAGCAGTGTTGCACAATTTTTTTTTTTTTTTGTATATCGGGCGTGCAGAGCATTGCGTCCTCAGTCTGCAGTCATTTTACTCAGTATAGGGGCAGTACTGGTGAGGCAGGGACAGTGGGAAAGGTGAAAGAGATAAACTGTCTATATAGGCAGAGGGCTTTTTCAAAAAAATTGGGGAAAAATACTATATTTGGGCTGCCTGTGACCGTCTTCAGTGTACTGCACGTCTGCTGGGGGTAGTAGTCCTAATTAATACACAGCTAAGCGTTACAGCAGGCTTGCGCAAAATTGTTTCCTGGCTCTGCTGTGCCCGTTACATCACCGCCGTGATTGCGCAAGAGGGAAACAGTAAACATAATATACGCTGCATACAGTATCTGTCTGCTGTTTCAGCTCACCATTTTAAAAAAGTGAAGCCAAATACTTAAGGCGTACCACTGCCCTTTGTCCACTTGACTGCTTCTGCACTGTGAAATCCACTAGCTGAGTGATACGCACCTACGTCTCATTACAGGTGTGCGCAAAATTGTTTCCTGGCTCTGCTGTCTCTGTTACATCACCGCCGTGATAGCGCCAGAGGGAAACAGTAAACATAATATACGCTGCATACAGTATCTGTCTGCTGTTTCAGCTCACCATTTAAAAAAAGTGAGGCCAAATACTTAAGGCGTACCACTGCCCTTTGGCGACTTGACTGCTTCTGCGCTGTGAATTCCACTAGTTCAGTCATACGCACCTACGTCTCACTACAGGCGTGCGCAAAATTGTTTTCTGGCTCTGCTATCTCTGTTACATCACCGCCGTGAAAGCGCCAGAGGGAAACAGTAAACATAATATACGCTGCATACAGTATCTGTCTGCTGTTTCAGCTCACAATTTAAAAAAAGTTAAGCCAAATACTTAAGGCGTACCACTGCCCTTTGGCGACTTGACTGCTTCTGCGCTGTGAATTCCACTAGCTCAGTGATACGTACCTAAGTCTCACTACAGGCGTGCACAAAATTGGGCGCTCTGCTGTGCGTTCCGTAAGCGAAGTCAGCCTCCAACCACAGGCCAATAAGCAGCGCATATAATTACAGCGTTCTGTTTCTGCTCTACTCGTAATACACCATGCTGAGGGGTAGGGGTAGGCCTAGAGGACGTGGACACGGGCGAGGACGCGGAGGCCCAAGTCAGGGTGTGGGCACAGGCCGAGCTCCTGATCTAGGTGTATTGCAGCCGACTGCTGCGGGATTAGGAGAGAGGCAAGTTTCAGGGGTCCCCAGATTCATCTCACAATTAATGGCTCCACGCGGTAGACCTTTATTAGAAAATGAGCAGTGTGAGCAGGTCCTGTCGTGGATGGCAGAAAGTGCATCCAGCAATCTATCGACCATCCAGACTTCTACGCCGTCCACTGCTGCAACTCTGAATCCTCTGGCTGCTGCTCCTCCTTCCTCCCAGCCTCCTCACTCAATTACAATGACACATTCTGAGGAGCAGGCAGACTCCCAGGAACTGTTCTCGGGCACCTGCCCAGAATGGGCAGTAATGGTTCCTCTCCCACCGGAGGAGTTTGTCGTGACCGATGCCCAACCTTTGGAAAGTTCCAGGGATCCGGGGGATGAGTCTGGGGACTTCCAGCAACTGTCTCAAGAGCTTTCAGTGGGTGAGGAGGACGATGACGATGAGACACAGTTGTCTATCACTCAGGTAGTAGTAATTGCAGTAAGTCTGATGGAGGAGCGCACAGAGGATTCGGAGGAAGAGCAGCTGGACGATGAGGTGACTGACCCCACCTGGTTTGCTAAGCCTACTGAGGACAGGTCTTCAGAGGGGGAGGCAAGTGCAGCAGCAGGGCAGGTTGGAAGAGGCAGTGCGGTGGCCAGGGCTAGAGGCAGGGCCAGACTGAATAATCCACCAACTGTTTCCCAAAGCGCCCCCTCGCGCCATGCCACCGTGCAGAGGCCGAGGTGCTTAAAGGTCTGGCAGTTTTTCACTGAGAGTGCAGACGACCGACGAACTGTGGTGTGCAAGGTTTGTCGCGCCAAGATCAGCCGGGGAGCCACCACCACCAGCCTCACCACCACCAGCATGCGCAGACATATGATGGCCAAGCACCCCACAAGGTGGGACGAAGGCCGTTCACCGCCTCCGGTTTGCACCACTGCCTCTCCCCCTGTGCCCCAACCTGCCACTGAGATCCAACCCCGCTCTGAGGACACAGGCACTACCGTCTCCTGGCCTGCACCCACACCCTCACCTCCGCTGTCCTCGGCCCCATCCAGCAATGTCTCTCAGCGCAGCGTCCAGCCGTCGCTAGCGCAACTGTTTGAGCGCAAGCGCAAGTACGCCGCCACGCACCCGCACGCTCAAGCGTTAAACGTGCACATAGCCAAATTGATCAGCCTGGAGATGCTGTCATATAGGCTTGTGGAAACGGAGGCTTTCAAAAACATGATGGCGGTGGCGGCCCCACGCTACTCAGTTCCCAGTCGCCACTACTTTTTCCGATGTGCCGTCCCAGCCCTGCACAACCACGTCTCCCGCAACATTGTATGCGCTCTCACCAACGCGGTTACTGCCAAGGTCCACTTAACAACGGACACGTGGACAAGCACAGGCGGGCAGGGCCACTAGATCTCCCTGAAGGCACATTGGGTGAATTTAGTGGAGGCTGGGACCGAGTCAGAGCCTGGGACCGCTCACGTCCTACCCACCCCCAGAATTGCGGGCCCCAGCTCGGTGCTGGTATCTGCGGCGGTGTATGCTTCCTCCACTAAACCACCCTCCTCCTCCTCCTATGCAACCTCTGTCTCGCAATCAAGATGTGTCAGCAGCAGCCCTTCGCCACCAGTCGGTGTCGCGCGGGGTGGCAGCACAGCGGTGGGCAAGCGCCAGCAGACCGTGCTGAAACTACTCAGCTTAGGAGAGAAGAGGCACACGGCCCACAAACTGCTGCAGGGTCTGACAGAGCAGACTGACCGCTGGCTTTCGCCGCTCAGCCTCCAACCGGGTATGGTCGTGTGTGACAACGGCCGTAACCTGGTGGCGGCTCTGCAGCTCGGCAGCCTCACGCATGTGCCATACCTGGCCCACGTCTTTAATTTGGTGGTTCAGCGCTTTCTGAAAAGCTACCCACGCTTGTCAGACCTGCTCGGAAAGGTGCGCTGGCTCAGCGCACATTTCCGCAAGTCCAAGACAGATGCTGCCACCCTGCGGACCCTGCAACATCGGTTTAATCTGCCAGTGCACTGACTGCTGTGCGACGTGCCCACACGGTGGAACTCTATGCTCCACATGTTGGCCAGGCTCTATGAGCAGCGTAGAGCTATAGTGGAATACCAACTCCAACATGGGCGGCGTAGTGGGAGTCAGCCTCCTCAATTCTTTACAGAAAAGTGGGCCTGGTTGGCAGACATCTGCCAGGTCCTTGGAAACTTTGAGGAGTCTACCCAGATGGTGAGCGGGGATGCTGCAATCATTAGTGTCACCATTCCTCTGCTATGTCTCTTCAGAAGTTCCCTGCAAAGCATCAAGGCAGACGCTTTGCGCTCGGAAACGGAGGCGGGGGAAGACAGTATGTCGCTGGATAGTCAGAGCACCCTCATGTCTATATCTCAGCGCGTTGAGGAGGAGGAGGAGGGGGAGGAGACAGCTTGGCCCACTGCTGAGGGTACCCATGCTGCTTGCCTGTCATCCTTTCAGCGTGTATGGCCTGAGGAGGAGGAGGAGGATCCTGAAAGTGATCTTCCTAGTGAGGACAGCCATGTGTTGCATACAGGTACCCTGGCACACATGGCTGACTTCATGTTAGGATGCCTTTCTCGTGACCCTCTCGTTACACGCATTCTGGCCACTACGGATTACTGGGTGTACACACTGCCGACCCACGGTATAAGGAGAACCTTTCCACTCTAATACTCGAAGAGGAAAGGGGTTTGAGAGTGATGCTATACCACAGGACCCTGGCGGACAAACTGATGGTAAAATTCCCATCCGACAGCGCTAGTGGCCGAAGGCGCAGTTCCGAGGGCCAGGTAGCAGGGGAGGTGCGGAGATCAGGCAGCATGTACAGCGCAGGCAGGGGAACACTCTCCAAGGCCTTTGCCAGCTTTCTGGCTCCCCAGCAAGACTGTGTCACCGTTCCCCAGCCAAGGCTGAGTCGGCGGGAGCACTGTAAAAGGATGGTGAGGGAGTACGTAGCCGAGCCGATCGCACGACCCTCCTCTGTGACGCCTCTTCCCCCTACAACTACTGGGTGTCGAAGCTGGACACGTGGCCTGAACTCGCGCTGTATGCCCTGGAGGTGCTTGCTTGTCCTGCGGCTAGCGTCTTGTCAGAGAGGGTGTTTAGTGCGGCTGGGGGAATCATCACGGATAAGCGTACCCACCTGTCAACCGACAGTGCCGACAGGCTTACACTCATCAAGATGAACAAAGCCTGGATTTCCCCAGACTTCTCTTCTCCACCAGCGGACAGCAGCGATACCTAAACAATATGTACGCTGCACCCGCGGATGGAAGCATCGTTCTCTATCACCATCAAAAACGGGGACCTTTTAGCTTCATCAATCTGTGTATTATATTCATCCTCCTCCTCCTGCTCCTCCTCCTGAAACCTCACGTAATCACGCCGAACGGGCAATTTTTCTTAGGCCCACAAGTATCAGTCATATGACTTTACTAAATAATGTTTATACGTTTCAATTCTCATTAAAGCGTTGAAACTTGCACCTGAACCAATTTTTATTTTAACTGGGCTGCCTCCAGGCCTAGTTACAAATTAAGCCACATTAACCAAAGCGATTAATGGGTTTCACCTGCCCTCTTGGTTGGGCATGGGCAATTTTTCTGAGGTACATTAGTACTGTTGGTACACCAATTTTTTTGGGCCCTCGCCTACAGTGTAATCCTAGTAATTTTTATGGGCTTCACCTGCACTCATGGTACAGCAAGGTGTGTGGGGTTGGCCTACACTTTTGCTACATAAATGTAACTGGGGCCTTGTCTATACTGCAACTACTGAAATGTGAGACTGTTATCTCCCTAAACTGCTGCAACGGGAATGTTACTGTGGCCTGTCTTGACTGCAACTACTACTAAAATTGAACTAATACTGTGCTCCCCCTATACTGCTGCTTTGGAATTGTTACAGGGGCCTGTCTGGACTGCTACTACTACTGAAATGGAACTAATACTGTGCTCCCCCTATAATGCTGCTAGTGATATGTTACTGCGGCCTGTCCCCAATGCTACCGCTGAAATGTTACTAATTCTGGGCTCTACCTATACCGCTGCTAATGCTGTGTCACTGGGGTGTAGAAACGGAGGCTTCCCAAAGACATGATGGTGGCGAGACCATTTCCCACCAACGCGGTTACTGTTAAGGTGCATATAACCAGGGACACGTGGAGAGGACACATAGTGTCCACTTAATCCTGGCCACATTCCGAAAACCAACTAAATAAAACCGCGCTACTAGGTCCGCAGTCGCCACCACATTCCCACCAACGTAATTACTGTTAAGTTACGTATTACCAGTCTGACTGGGGCATGCACTGTGGGCCGAAGCACACCTGTATTGTATGTGACGTTAGCTCTGCTGAGCAGGGCACTGCAATGGGATACATTTATGTACCGCTGAAGCCTACCTGCATTTAATCTGATGTTAGCTTTGCTGTCCAGGGCACTGCAATGGGATATATTTATGTACCGCCGGTGGGTTCCAGGGAGCCACCCATGCTGTGGGTCCACAGAGACTTCACATTAGGGATTTGTACCTGCCAGTGTCTATGTATTAAAAACCCCAGTCTGACTGGGGCATGCAGTGTGGGCCGAAGCCCACCTGCATTAAACCTGGCGTTACCTCAGCTGTGATGGGCAATGCAATGGGATTTATTTATGTACCGCCGGTGGGTTCCAGGGAGCCACCCATGCTGTGGGTCCACAGGGACTTCACAATAGGGAGTTGTACCTGCCTGTGTCTACTTATAAAAAACCCCAGTCTGACTGGGGCATACAGTGTGGGCCGAAGCCCACCTGCATTTAATCTGAAGTTAGCTCTGCTGTCCAGGCACTGCAATGGGATACATTTATGTACAGCCGGTGGTTTCCAGGGAGCCACCCATGCTGTGGGTGCACACGGAATTCCCATTGCGGAGTTGTACCTGCCTGTGACTATTTATAAAAAAACCCGGTCTGACTGGGGCATGCAGACACCTGGACAGAATGAAAAGTGTGTGGCACATGGGTTCCCCATTGCTATGCCCACGTTTGCAGGTTCTAATGGAGGTGGCACAGGATTGGATTTCTCATTGCTTCTGTACAGCATTGTGGTCTATCGCCCCGCCCCTTTTAAAGAGGGTCGCTGCCTTGGCCTGCCAACCCTCTGCAGTGTGTGCCTGCGGTTCCTCCTCATGGCAGACGCACTTATAAATAGACATGAGGGTGGTGTGGCTATGAGGCCAGAGTGTGGCATGAGTGCAGCTGAAGGCTGCGCAGGGACACTTTGGTGTGCGCTGTGGACACTGGGTCGTGCGGGGGGGTTGGGCAGCATGTAACCCAGGAGAAGTGGCAGCGGAGTGTCATGCAGGCAGTGATTGTGCTTTGTTGGAGGTAGTGTGGTGCTTAGCTAAGGTATGCCTTGCTAAGGAGGGTTTTTCAGAATTAAAAAGTGTTGAAAGGGGGGGGGGCACTCTTGCCGCTATTGTGGCTTAATAGTGGGACCTGGGAACTTGAGATGCAGCCCAACATGTAGCCCCTCGCCTGCCCTATCCCTTTTTGTGCCGTTCCCATCACTTTCTTGAATTGCCCCGATTTTCACAAATGAAAACTTTAGTGAGCATCGGCGATATACAAAAATGCTCGGGTCGCCCATTGACTTCAATGGGGTTCGTTACTCAAAACGAACCCTCGAGCATCGCGAGAAGTTTGTCTCGAGTAACGAGCACCCGAGCATTTTGGTGCTCGCTCATCTCTACTCACCACACAAAAATCAAGCCTTCATATGCCGCATATGGCAATGCTGATGGAAATATAAAAAAAGTGGCCTTTGAAACGTGGAGATAAAAATCACCAAAAAATTGTAGTTTTCTTAGGTCTAAAATAGGCCACGTCACTAAGGGGTTAAAGAAGGCTAGTAAACTTATAATGTAAGGCAGAGCTCAGTACTCAGCTGTGTATTACATTGGCATCACTGAGATAGTCCATAAATCCGGGCGTCCGTTAACACAACCATCCTACATAGAAAGCGGGAGGTATCATAGGTAAACTTTCATTGGAACATCAGCGTTGTCAGCTTCATTTGCATTGTACCGAACGTGCCGTCAACAGGGTTAGAGACACAGCTGATATGACCTAGCCCTAATGACTCAATGAAAGGAAAACAGGTAGCAGCTCCAACAAAAAGAACCGAAACAATGACTCGTTGTTTAGTCAAGCCTGGTTTACGTAAATGATTCTTCTCTGTGGGGTTACGGCCCCCCCACCTCACCCTCTCCATCACACATGTATTAGAGGTAATGGGAAGGTAGACCTCTGGGTCGACATCTCCTGCCGACCCTTTAGAAGTTGCCAAAGAAGTCAGCAAACAGCCAGATGCAAGCACAAGCAGAAACATTAACAAAGGGTCTCACATTGATTGTTTTGGCAGAAGATCTCTACAGCAGCTGCATGCTTATGTAATCTCACTCATTTGCATATCTGTTAAGCAACTGTGGACATTGATTGATAATGTGTGCAACTGACATGTCAATTATGAGAGAACAGAGAATAAAAAGTCTTGTGGAATAAAAAGAAATATCTATCAAAAGTGCTAAACTCACAAGCACATTGAGTATTATCAGGGGGGGGTACGGTATATTGACGACATACACATAAGGCAGCCATATTGTGGGTTGGTCCAACTTGATTGATTGTTGATTGATAGTCAATTTCAAGTTTCTTACTGAATCTTGGATAATTTTTTATCAGTGGGGGTCCGACCGCTGGGACCCTCATCAATCTAAGAACAAGGAGCCCCAAAGGCCTATCATGAATGGAGCATTGGTCAAACATGCACTACCACTCAATTCAATTCAATGGGAGTGACGCAGATAGTCAAGTAGTTGGCAATCTCTGGCCCTCCCACTGAAATGAAGAGAGCGGCAGTGTGCCAGCCACGCCTTGATTCATGCAGGGACCTTTGGGACCCCTATTTTTTTGAATCGGTGAGGGCCCCAGCAGTTGGACATCCGCAGATAATAAAGTTGTCCCCAAGCTGTGCATAGGGGTTCATTTTCTATCTTGGTACAGCCCCTTTAATAAAGGTAGAAATGTGTCTTTTCTGAGTCCAGTTGACTCCATCCTCTTTCCCTTGGCCCCCCCTTCCCATTATATCAATAGGGTTGGGGTTAGTGGTGTCCCACATTTTCAAATTTCAGAATACATGTTGGCATAAACTAAACACATGGGGCTCAAGACCCAAACTGGTTGTTTACTCGGTGTATCCATATGTATTACTGTTTACTATTACTATTAGAGGGGTTCTCTATCTTTGGCAATACCTACTTGTAAGAAGGTGAGGTGTTAAAAAAAAAGTCTCCCTGCTGAGGCTCCCAGCAATCTTCTGTAATATATGGAGCAGCCTGAGAGTAATTTTTTCATTGCCCTGCAGTGCCTCCACAGGAAAGATAAACCATTAAAGGGGTTGTCCCGCGCCGAAACAGGTTTTTTTTTTTTCAACCCCCCCCCCGTTCGGCGCGAGACAACCCCAATGCAGGGGTTAAAAAAGAACACCGGACAGCGCTTACCTGAATCCCCGCGCTCCGGTGACTTCTTACTTACCTGCTGAAGATGGCCGCCGGGATCTTCTCCCTCGGTGGACCGCAGGGCTTCTGTGCGGTCCATTGCCGATTCCAGCCTCCTGATTGGCTGGAATTGGCACGTGACGGGGCGGAGCTACACGGAGCCGGCATCCTGCACGAGCGGCCCCATTGAGAAAAGAAGAAGACCCGGACTGCGCAAGCGCGTCTAATTTGGCCATTAGACGCCGAAAATTAGGCGGGCTCCATGGAAACGAGGACGCTAGCAACGGAGCAGGTAAGTGAAAAACTTCTTATAACTTCTGTATGGCTCATAATTAATGCACAATGTACATTACAAAGTGCATTAATATGGCCATACAGAAGTGTATAGACCCACTTGCTGCCGCGGGACAACCCCTTTAATATAGCAAAAGCCGACTAGACACAAGAAGGCATAGGTGGACTTCACCTATAGTAGTTAACTTTCCAGGCACTGATGGTGTCTACCAGTACTTAGATTTCCCCAGGACTTACGGTAGAGCCAAAATATGTGACAACCGGACAGTCGAATTGGCAATAATGTGAAGCACATATCAACACTAGGAGGTAACAGAGATGTAAAAATAGTAACTCATTGATAGGTGACAAGGACAGTATGGTGATGGTAATCAGGTGATGGCACAAATGAATGAGGATGATGGTAGTCACATAATGGAGCAGAAAGCTGATAGTGATGGTAGTCACAAAATGGAGTAGTATAGCAAATTAATAATAACTGACCTTAACCCCTTTCTTCCCCTAATCTATCCTTCACACTGACCCTAGCACCAGGCACCACTGTCCCTGAGTATCCCTAAAGATATCACAAATGGAAACCTACCTGACACACTAACCCAGGCCAAGAATGAGAGAGCACTAAGACCCAAAGACAAGAAAACAAAACTGAGCAGAGCGGAACTAAGAAATGAGACAACATAGATACAAACAGAGAAAAGGCAAACAACAAACTAGACTAGATTTAACTACAAAAATAAACTACACTGACAAGAAACACGCTAAACTATGAATAAGATACCAGAAGCGTACCAGGAATACTGGATATAAATGCACAAAACTTACGTTATAACCAGCAACACTCTGTAAGAGCCAGGAATATTTACAGAGAGTAGCCAACCAGGAACTCCTCTTTAAAAAAGGCGGAGCTGCAGTAGTGTGGTCAGCTGATCCACTCTATTAGATCGGCTGCGAGACGCCCCGATAACAATAACTAATCCATGAAGAAATCCAGGTAATGTCAAGGGGTTCACTTAGTTTTTCTTGCAACTCTATATGTGTTGTATGGAATCATCAATTGATATTATTCAACATAGTTCCAATGTTTGAATATAGTGAAGAGCTACGCAATGACCAGCAGTCCTTACTTAAGACAACTCATACATAGATCATACACTGGTTGCATTAAAACGGCTCCTACTGTAAAGAACTCTTTCATATAATGGTGAAAGAATTGTGTCCCTCTGATATATGAATGAAGTACAGCAAGGCAGCCAGTCCACCACCCAACCCTCATCTAACCTGAGTAGAATGGGGCTTATTTACTAATACTGTCTGAAAGTTAGACAAGGCAAACTTAGACTAGACAGTCTTAAAGTTCACCAGACTAATCCCAGTAGCTTTGCTGAATGATAAATATGTCGAATTTTAAGACCGTCTAGTCTAAGTTTAGACCACCTATTAGTTTGCTTAGCTTTCGCTAAAAAAAATTGTACTAAAATTTTGAAGCAATTTGGCCAATTTAGGCCACACTCCTTTTTTGGACAATTTGGAAAAACTGTCGGAATATGTCTGTAAATGCATGATAAATCCGGCAGAAGCATGTAAGACAGTTTTCTGGTATCATTTGTATCGGAAAACACAATTTTTAAATAGTAAATAAGCCCGTTGTGTTTAGTTACCATGTGCATATAGTCATTGCACTGACAGTAATGTTTTCCTTCTAATTGGAGAACCATATGGAGAAGCCATCATCCAACTTTTTTCACAACAGATATACAGTATTTCTTTCAAGAAGGATCAATGTCTTCAGTTACATATCAGAGTAATAGTATAGGGAAGAGTTCTTCACAATGAGGCCTCGGTCACACTGGCGTTTTCCCCATGATTTGCAGATCGCATAACGGATGAGCATCCGCAAATCGCCTGACCGGGCCGACGATTCACTGAAAAAGCTGCACCTAGCAGCATTTTCAGTGAAACCGCCTGCACTGCCCGCTATCCTCTGCCACAGCTGTGGCACAGCTGTGGCAGAGGGGAACAAATGTTCGCCCATTGAATTCAATGGAGCCGGCAATACAGCCGGCTCCATTGAAAGCAATGGGCTGCCAGCGAGCGCGGGATGAATTTTCGGGAAGGGCTTAAAAATATAAGCCCTTCCCTGAAAATCATCCTAAAATGTGTAAAAATTTTTAAAAAAAGTATACTCACATTTTCCCTGCAGCCGGAGTTCAGCCGCATCCGGCCGGCAGTTCTCCTGAACTGCTCTGTGTAGTATTCAGCAGGCGAGGATTTAAAATCCCCGCCAGCTGAATGGGCTGCCTCTGATTGGTCACAGCCTCACCAATCAGAGGCAGCTCTCACTCACCCAATGTTCGCCCATTGAATTCAATGGAGCCGGCTGTATTACCGGCTCCATTGAATTCAATGGGCGAACATCGTTCTTCTCTATTACAGCTGTGGCAGAGGAGAACGATCTTTAGTATATGTTCTCAATGGGGTCGGCGCTGCTGCCGCCGGCCCCATTGAGTGCATATATAGAACACAGCGATGCGCAGAACGCACATAGGCGAACCGTTGTGTCCTATAAATGATTGCACATCCGCATAGAAAAGCGGACATGTGACCGATCCCATTGTGATGCATTTGGTCTATAGATCTGCAGATCGCAAGCGCGTCTGCAGATTGGACCAAAAAACGGTCGTGTGACCGAGGCCTAAGAGTGATTATGTTGTAGACCATCTTATTGCATAAGCTGGCAGAATTGATAAGAGGTTTTAAAATTGGATCGGGAAAAATAAAGATATCAACAGTTATTGTATTTATAGATAGTAGGGGATATCAATAGAGAAAGTAGGAGATGATTGGCTCAAGAAATTTACCTTGACTTGTTGAGCCAGCAATGTGAGGTTATTTACAGTAAAAATGATTAATAGGGTTGACAACTTTGGACATCTGCTTTATTTATTGAGCAAGGTATAGTTTAGGAGGGGTTACACAGCCCAGTGACTCATCTCCTTTTCGGCCTCCCACCAATTAACCAATCACCATGGTGCAGGTGAGAGAAGCAAAAGTTATATATGTTGTTGTAATGTTCTACAAAGAACAGATGAAGCCAGTAGAAAGTAGTGTAGCACATTTCCATCTAAGCTGGTTTAATGAAGTAATTCCTAACATTCATTTGTGGATCTGATTTCCAAAGGAGGAAAAATGCAAAGTGCAGTCTGAAGATTTCTGTGCCATAGTGTAAAGAAACCCACATTAACAGTATAGAGCAGAGAGGCAGCAGCACTTAAAGCCACCACCTTCAGGACTGGACTTGAAAATTAGATTGTGAAGGACTAGAACCTCTATCATTTGAATGCTGTTGGACTAAATAAAAGTGAGTTAACCATTACCCTTCCTGTCTCCTTGAACTCTCCCCCATTGGCAGGTATTATGCCACATGAAGTCATCACACCAGTGAGCAGAAACCACCATTCACCATCATGCCCATATCTCACTGTAGTGTAGCCATTTGAGGAGTGCTTCACTTATTAACAGCTACTGTGGGGCTAACATCATCAGCCCAAACCATCACTTCCATTCTGGTTTACTATGCCGTTCCTCTAGAGTAAGTGTTGCTCTTGGCTCAAACTAATAGATAGGGACCTCTTCACACTATGAGTTAGTTTCTGTCCTGGGGTTCCATCCCAGGGTTCTAATGGAACCCAGAGGCAGAACCTTTGGCTTACAATGGTCAAATAAGAAGGTCTCTGCTTCATCCAGTTTCTATGCATTTCTGCAAATTATGTGGTTGACCACACAATGTCAGAAATAAAAGAATCTTAAATGGGGGACTTTATTAACTAATCTAGTAAAGTCAAAATCAATAACAATCTGACAATGGACTAGAGACACATATGACTAATGATATCAGAATAGTAAGGTGATCATCCTTTTCCCTCTTTGCCCAAATGCTGAATTGCCAGGACTTGATGGTACCTTCATCTTTTCATCAAACCTTTGTAACTATGAGTTAATATGTGGCTACAGATGAAAGGTTCCTTTCCTTACCGATGAAGGTGGAACCACCATAACTCAGTGTTACTTTTTTCCCTTCTTCTTCTCAGGCGATCCTGCTGTTCTAAGCATTTTCCCATTTTCTCCAGTGTTTCACAACTTCATATATTATTTCATCTCTAATCAAGGGAGACATTGAGCACTAAGTGAGGTGACTCAGAACCTACTTGGCCAGGAGGTTGGAAAACTTTTACTTAGTTCGCTCAGCTAGAATGTTCAGGATCAACTCCAAGCTGGACCATGAAAGAGTTCTGCTGCGCGAGGACAAATGAGCTGGTCAAAATACAGGGAATCTCCACCCTGTGCCCTCTGTCCCTCATTTTCCCAAGAAATGAATCAGAATTGTTGCTTTCATCTAGCTGCCATCTTAAAGAGCTGGGCACTGGACCAGAATGGAATTATTAAGTCTCCTCAGAAGCTTTTTTTCTCCATTTTTTCTTTTGCATCCCTTATGTCTTGGCTGGAAAAAGAGAAGCTTAAGTTTGTGTCCTGGCCTCCAGTATGTTTTTGGAGGAACTCCCAGATTTTTGGGACTTGGTCCTATAGTGTAACATAAAAGCTCTCATAATTCGTCTCTGGTATGTTAATTTGAGCAGACTACACCTGCACTAAGCCCTAAATTGTTTCACATTCTCCAGCATCTTACATATTGTTACACAGAATGCGGGTCTTTCTGTATTGTACAAACAGGGTCCTAAAAAACCATGTCAGATTTTTGTAAAATAGTTTGTTGAGTTATCATGGACATGAAATAGCAATATTCAAATAGCAAGTTCAAAGAGCCAAAATAGATGTTGGACATAGTGACCTTATCAGATACAGAATTACTAGTGTATGTGGTATACATTATTCTCCAGTATCACAATGTTCCAAAGAAGCTAGTGGAGCAAGAACAAAGGAGGTAAGAAGTAAAAAGACTCACATTACTGGAAATTGTTTAAGCAGGGGCAGGACTAGCATTATTTGGAGTAAGCAGGGCAGGAGTCAGGTGTGTGTGTGTGGGGTGGGGGGCAGGTCTAGCTTGTGAATTGTTAAAAGATGGCGCCAGTTACAGGAATTTTACCATGCGACAAGGAAAGATTGATAAGCTGGCCCTGTATTGAGAACTATACATGTGTGATGGAGAATGAGGTAGATGGAAATAGGGAGTATGTATAATAGACAGAAATGCTAGAGATTGGTGGAAAAGGTGAGCATTTTACTGAAGGATTGTCAACAGATATCAAGCTGAACTCTAACTTGAATCCAGTCAACTAGAACCCTACTGTGCACTGACAAGGGGCAAGAAATGGTCGTCTGTACATGTTATATTTCCCTTATGGAGAAGACCCTGGTTTGGGTACTTATAAGGTTAGAAATGGAAAACCATACCACAGACGTCTTTGAGATGAAAATTAGGCATTGTTCCCTATTGAGTACAAATATACATGGATTCCAGACGTAGAGTATATGTAGTGAACCGTTAGACTAAACTGTCAACCCGATGAAGGACAATCTAGTACAAAATGTCGCTGCATATACTCTACGTGTGGAATCCATGTGTATTTGTACTCAAGAACACACCTAATTTGCATCCTAAGGATGTTTGTGGTGCAATATTCCATTTCTAATCTTATAAAATGCAATTGAGGCAAGCAGTAAGGGTCTAAACATGAACACAGCAAGAAACCGGTGTAGCCATTGGATTGGTTTATACCCTTAGTCATATTGTTCGTCCGTTTAGAAGGGAAGACATTGACTTATAGAGAAATCCACATGCAACCACCTGATGTGGTTTCTGCCTCTCAATAGGTGGCGCTGCAGAGACATTGTGCCATCTCTCATTTGCATACCAAATTTCCCAGAGGAGCATTACATGGCATATGTGTCTCCTTGTGCCTACTGGTTTCTCATCAAGAGTAGAAACTGTTTTCTTCCTGATGAACTTCAAAGACTGCTGGAGGAGGAGCATATTCTGAACCCCCTGCCCTGGGCATCATACCTTGTCCTGTCCTTGCATTCAATCTGAAGGAGATCTGCAAAGCCACAAGGTTTATATAAAGAGGTAAAGTGCTCCAGGTAAGGCATTACCGTAGGGTTGACTACTGCTATCTTGTAACACCACCCAAGTTCATAAGTGGCCCCCATTGATATCCAGCATTGGTCAATGAGCTTAAAAACGCACTGTCTACTTCAGCTCTCTTATTTTCATTATTCTATTGAGGTCATCTTTTTTGCTAAACAGGGCTTTCCCATATTTCCATTGTTTCAGTATTTCAGCCCTGATTATTAGAAAATCATTGAGTGTATGTGCACTTTTTGACTTTTAGAAACACTGTAATACTGTTTTTATACGTTTTTGGCCCAAATAATTTTATGTCACATATTTCTATCATTACAAAGGGGATAATGTCTAAGATGCCGCTCCTCAATGTTCACTGGAAGCTACAAATGTGGAATTAGCGGCGTCCCCTTTAAGTGAATGTGTATACCAGCTCAGAGATAGGCTGATCCCAAAGAGATGCTCAGAAATAAACTGACCCCATATCCATGCTCAGAGATAGTCCCACCCTTCAGACATACTCACATGCTCAGAGATAGGCCAACCCCAAAGACACATTCAGGGATAGGCCTAAACCATAGACTTGCTCAGAGATAGGTCAACCCCATAGACACGCTCACAGATATGCCACTCCCATAGACATGCTCAGGGATGGGCTAACCCCATTGACATGCTCAGTGGTAGTCCAACCCCATAAACACTCTCAGAGAGAGGCTGGTCATGCAACGTTCCGTAGGGTAACTCTGAACATGAGGCCAACTCTGAGGAGCTGGGAGGGTAAAGCTGTCACAGTGGCACTCACCAGACTCCTCCCCGGAGGGACACACATCACCTCGGTCAGAGCATCACTGGGCGTCTTCTGGACACCCCTAGGAGAGGGATGGCTAATATACATATACCAGGAATACAGGCTGTCACGTGACACAACCGTTCCTTTACTCACCAGAATGACCCTCGGCGATAATAAAGAGAATTCACATATGTTTTTGTGCTCAAGTACCTCAGTCCCTGGGATACGGTCAGGGTCTGGCACAACTTTACCGAAAAATTTAACACTTTACAATTCAAGAACACACTGGTGCAGGCAAGACAGAAGGAGGCTAGGGAGGAACTCAAGATGATGCCGGTCCTACAGTTCTCGTTATCTGTATGATACCGCTCCTGGAAGGAGTAGACTCTCCACAGACACTTTTAACACGGTACCTCTGCACAGTGGTCTTCTTTACTCCTCATGCTCTCTCTCTCTCTCTCTCTCTCTCTCTCTCTCTCTCTTCTCCTTACTCTCTATTGGCTCCTGGCATTGGGGTACTCAAGAAACTTTTCTTCCTCTTCCACCACTTCACCACATGAGGATTGAAGGTACCCCTATGTGGCTGGCAAGTTATTCATTCATCTTAAACTACGGTATATACAGAAAGACCTTAAATGGGTTTTCTTAAAGTATTTTTTAAACATGCAGGTGATAGAGTGGTTAAAAAGGAGCCCATTCTCACACAGCCTGACCCTTCTGCTTCTTTTTCCCATGAGGTCTATTTAGGTGCTACCAGTGGTCCGTATAGGGAACATCACAGACAGCTGCTGCCATTCACAGACCCAGCAGGAAAAATGGTAGATGTTGCTGTGGAATGGAGGGGCCCGGGATGGTCATGTACATAGGTTCTTTTATTACTTTACCCCCCCCCCCCCCAACTGCTGAGCAGAAAAATGTTTGGTAGCTTCAGGTAAACAAGCTAATTAAAAAGTTCCCATTCGCTGACGACAAGCAAAGATCTTAAAATGTTGAGGAATTGGAACACAAAGTCTAGAAAAAAGCTGCAAAACTTTTCTTTTACTTAGTATCACTATTATGTAACAATCATGAATTTTTAATCACTTTTTTAGGTTGTTCTGTTCTGTAGTTGCTGCCATTTCTTACTTGCCGCAAGAATATTTCTATGATGCAACATCAGACGGGTCACTGGAGCAACTAATAAGTGACGGGATTTATCTGGAGCATTCATTACCCTCCGGCTCGATAGTGAGATGACTGAGATAATTGCACTACGTAGGTGTAATCTGTCATAAATTACTCACAGGGTATGAGATCTAATGATGAACCGAGCTCAATTATGGATATCAGACATCCACATCATCAAGCAAATATGATAAAATCGTAGCCTCTGATGAGAGCTATGTATATGGGATACGTGAACACATAGAACTTAGTATTTAATAAAGTAATGTTAAAAAAGTATGGCACAAGACATGAATACAGAGGTGTGAAAAATCTGCAAAGGCCTCATCCAATCTGATGATCTGGTACCCAGTACACAGTATGGAAGATGGAAAACAGTCTCCAAATGCTGGTCCAAAATGGAGGGCTTTCTCCAGATGGTGATCCACACAGTTGCAGGGGCAGTGTAGTCACCCTAAAGTCTCCTATATGATCCACCTATAATGCTCTGATGCCGGATATAGGGTGACCGCCCTGACAAGGGTGACCCTGTCAGGAACATGTCCCTATTGACAGATACCCTAAAACATCCCTAAAGTGTCCTGGCATGTTTCATCTCTCTATCGAAGGCCTTCTCAGGGAGCATATAACCAAAGGGAGATGTTCAACAAAAGATAAGATGTTAGTGCATAGTTTTAAAAATTGCTCCAGCATTAAAAAAGAAAGAACAGGGCTCAATAAACATACCCAGGTAAGTATATTGTGCCTGGACTTAAGCCCCATTTACAGGTAACGATTATCGTTCAAAATTTTTTCAAACAACGGCATTTGAGCGATAATCGTTGTGTGTAAATGTTACCATTGTTCACTGTTCCGCTGAAAGATGATTTTAAGGTGAGCTTAAAATCCATTGTTCAGCTGGAGAGTAGATAACACAGACCACAAACTGTGTTCTCCAGGAGGACAGCTCATTGTATTCAGCTGACAGCCCGTGGGGGATCAAAGGATCTGATTGCAGAGCTCAGGATGCAAATGAAGCTAATAAAGTGCTAATAGACATTAGTGTCCATTAGCACTTTATGTAAAATGATCACTAGATCTGTCAATCTTTCAATTGTTTGAAGATTGTCTTTGCGTGTAAATGAGCCTTTAGAATAAGGTGACAAAGAGTACACCCCCTTGGTAATGGGTGGCCACCAGTCTCCTAAAATATATGCTCCCAGTAAGGTTCCAACAGAAGTGAACACTACTGCCTGATGATATTGGGCCCTCACTCTGTAGCGACCAAACATATCTTTATTCATGCTGTAAAGATATGTTTAGTCCCTCAATAGAGGGATGATATGGTCGGGTAACTTTAAGGATGTTTTAGGATATCTGTCAATAGGGATTCGGGACAGGGTCACTCTTGTCAGGGCAGTCACCCTTATAGGTGGACCCTGTTTGGTACTTTAGGGCGAGTACACTGCAGCTATGTGGACCAGCATCTGGAGACTGCCCTCTGTTTTGGACCAGCATTTGGAGACTTTTTTCCATCTTCTATACAATGTACTGGGAACATTGGATTGGGTGAGGCATTTCCAGTTTTTGCACACATATGTATTAATGCTGGATGACCACAACTACTTACTGACTGTAACCTGAGCGTGGTTTCTATTGCACACAGAATCAGGCTCCTACATAAAAAGGCCAGGTATGTGCTTTCTCCTAGCAGTACCCATATAATAGCGCCAACCAAGACCGTCCATTCGGTCGCACAGTGTATTGTAGTGCTACATGAAGCATCCTCCTCCTGGCTTTGTCTCCTACTCTCTAATATGCCGAGAGGCCACCATCAGCCCATCAGCACCCCACCACACAATTGCTTAGTTCTGCTACTGTATTCATGAAATGAGCTTGTTTCCTCATGACTTATGTGCCATGGTTATAGGAATATATCCCTCTGTGACTGCTACCCATATATCCTAGATGCCACCATCCAGCTAATTTACCAGTCTGTTCTCCCTCTACTGCTAGCTAGAAGAAATTCAATGGCCAAATGTGCTTATTCACTGCCAGTAGGTGATTCTGCTCATCCTAGGATACATAGTAAGCAAAACATATCAGAATTCTGACACAAATTTCTCCAAAAAACTGGTGTACACGCTGTGTGCCAAATGTATTATGTGTTTTAGACACTTTTTATACCTCTCTAGACAGTTTTGAAAAGAGTCTAGAAAAGGCGCCAAGAACCATAAAAATTTGCTAATGGCGTGTGCCATTATTTTGGCACACAATATTAAAGGAAAGTAAGCCAACCGAGAGGTCAGGAAGAGAGGCTGCTAACATATGAAGTGAGCTGTGCCAGATCTATCATACCACGTGAGCCACTGTGATAAATATGGCACATCATCTACCTGTCTGGTCTCGTCTTACCTTGTATAGGACAGTAATAGTAAATCTCTGCCATTATATTACTGGCAGATCTGACAGCTGGTACAGTGAATAAATACTGTATCAGAAGCAAACTCATAACATAAATACAGCACCAGAACGAAGCTCAATACACTATATACAGTACCAGAACCAATCTTAGTACATAGATACAATACCAGAACCAAACTCATTAAAACAGCCCCAGAATCAAGCTCATAAATTAAATACAGCATGCACATACATCAGTTCATAAATACAGCACTAGAATAAAACTCACAATATAAAGGCAACACAAACCAACCTCAATATATACAATACCAGAACCAAGCTCATAGCAAATACAGCATAAATACAGTAGCAGAACAAAGCAATTGTGCTACTGGGATGCCAACATGCTGACAGGTGGCTCAGAACATTAGAGGGCAGAAGACAGAAGGAGGATGATTCATGTAGCTCCACAAGGTGCTAACGCATAGAGAAAGGAGATCATCTGGCCTGGCGAGCCAAAAGGGAATGATCTACATCTGCCTGGTGTCTCCCCTATAAGTTGGCGTTCAGCACCCTGTGTGACCGTATAGGTCACATATAGCTAAGGTCAGCCATGTTACTTAGCAATATCCTGATCAGAAGTCCTGCAGCAATGTGCTAAAATCTGTGGGGAAAGCTGATAGCAAGTATTCAGTTCCCTTTTAGCACCTCCACAGGCGAATTGAAGCATTACAACAATGAGTTGTGTGATGCAGAACTAGTCCTCCAGAGTAAGACAATCTTTGTAGCTTCTTTGCACTCTGTCTAATTGATTAGGGTCCTGAACTGAGGAATTTCTGTATTAAATCCCCATTTGAGACTTCCATGGAATATCCATAGGACAAACCAAAAATGTTTGATAGATGTGGGTTCCACCTCTGGGACCTGCACCTACTTAAATTCTGGCACCCGCTGTCCCTGGCCTGGCTGGATGTGGTGGCTGAGGGTGGTTCGGGCCTTTGGAAACAGCAAAACGAGCATCACTACACTGTGCCCATAAATCCATGAAATCAATGGGAGTGACTATATTATTTGTATAACTCAGGAGCTGTGGAAACTGTAGCTCCCGTTGACTACCATGAAAGTTACAGAAAGAGAATAGCTGTTTCTGGACACCTTGTATACCGTAGTGGTCCCTGTGCAACCATGCTTGGGCAAGCGAAACACCCAGCTGTGCGGATTTTGGTGCTGAATATTCCGCAGGAGGACATATTACATAACACTGTAGTAGAAGAATATTATGTCCCATGTGAAAGGCCCCACAACCAGGCAGCTCATGCGTTACATGACATAGGAAGGACTTAATGGGGACACCAAATCTGTTGTCCAACAGTCCAAGGGTCTCCACCAAACTTGAGTTTGCACTACCCCCCACCACCCACCCACACACTTTCTCCACTAATCAAAAGGGCATTTTCTTCGGCCGAAGACGTAAAGCCGCAGGATAATTTCTTACACAGACACAATCACCATTTCTTCTAACGTTTAGTCATCTACTAGACGTTCTGCGATCTAATGTATCCAGCCTGGTGGTCAGGACTCGCTGCCAGCATCACACCCTTCATGGATGGGGAATGGCTTCAATTAGATCTTGTGTGGAGTCTTTTCTTTTCTTGGTTTTCATTCACTTTAATAAAGAAAAAAATTCTCAAACTTCAAATGGAAAATGTTACAAGAAAAGTAACAAAGTGACTGCGTCCGAGTGTTCCCCATCAAAGGCGTTCTACTTCTCCCTCCTACACTTGAAAGAGTAAAGGTGGAGCTGACAATATGTAGATTATCCTCCGAGTGACTTCAGTAATCCAGCAGCCAGAAGAGAGGAAACGTTTCCATAGATTGTTCTGTACAAACTGGAAACACTGAAAAGAGGGAATTGGGCAAAATTCACTCTTTATCAGCGTACATGGCCAAAAATATGTGACCCCTGACCATTACTAAAAATTCCTTTATTACAGACACTAGCCCTTTCACAATTGGAAATTATCCCCGTGCCCCCAGAGTGCAGGATAAAATCACATGACAAGTTTTTAGTGTAAATCCACATTAGCAGGAAGGGACTTGTTTTTTGTATAGCACAAACTTATTCAGCAGTGCTTTCATAATATTTTTTTTATTACCCCCAGCAAGCTGGGTACTCATTCTACCAACCTCGGAAGGATGAGTCAAACTTAAGTCGGCTACCTGAACCAAGCGGAGATTGAATCCACAACCTTCAGTTCGTGAGCAAGAGCTTAGGGCTGAATTCTGCTGCTTGAACACTCTGCACCACACATTAGATAGGAAAATCCAGCGGTCTGACTTCCAACAAGGCCGGGTCATCGGTGCTAGACTAGCCAGGGCAGGATGTCACTGCCAACAGTGTTGGGTTTACTCGGGTAATGCTGTGGAAAATATACCAAAAATGGCATGATCGAGGAAAAACATGTAGAAAAATGGGATCCCGTAGGCAGAAAAAAACTCGTCACCAAAAGGGGTCAGAGGAGGATGTCAGGAATCGTTCTGACCAATAGGTGCAGCACAGTCAGGAGCAGCCGAATACAACACTGGTGCTCCAACTAACATGCCCAAATGCACAATTCCTTAGCATGGATGGGCTATACAGCTGACGACCAGTCTCAGCACCGTTGTGTCTAAGAGAAACAGAAAGATGAGACCAGTGGGCAAAAGACCAGAACAATTGTATCACTGAGCAGCGGAGAAAAAAAAACCATCACCGGCTCAGATAAATCTTGATTTCTGTTGCCCGGTGCTGATGGATGTATGTTTGTTAGAATTTGGCGCAAGCAGCATGAATCGGTGACCCCTTCTTGTCAGCTGTACCTGCCCCTCAATCTAATCTGCAGTAACTACAAGAAGCTTCCTGCAGAACGATTTCATCCCCTAGTGGAATCTACTGCACGATGAATTGCTGCCATTGTAAAAGCCAGCGGAGGTCTAAAATGCTGCTACATGGGGGTCTCTAATAAAGGGGCCATTCAGTGTGTAGGAGCTTGAATTATTCAGACATCAGACACATCGTGAATTAAATATTTTAACAGATTTGTATCCATAACGGATAAACTGATTAACCCCTTTATATTAACTTCTGTCTGCCTGCAGCCACTACTAAGGGGAACTCACTGCATACAATTACACAGCCACCACTAGGGGGAGAACATCACATATAAATATATACAGTCACCACTAGGGGGAGCTTTCCACATCCATACAGTCACAACTAGAGGGAGCACACCACATAAAGATATATATATATATATATATATATATATATATATATATATATATACAGTGAACTCCCCCACCACTAGGGGGAGCTCACTGTATACAGATATATGCAGCCACCACTAGGGGGAGCTCACTGTATACAGATATATGCCGCTGTTATTAAGAGGCGCTCACTGTATATAGATATATGCAGTCAGAACTAAGGGGCACTCACTGTATACTAATATATACAGTCACCACTACGGGGTGCTCACTGTATATAGATACATACAATCACTGGGTTATTATTGGGGTCGAAGGACAGGTTGTATGCGGCAAGTAATTGAAATCTGAACATTTTAAACCGTCCCAATAAACCAGTGCATTGTATCTCGATCAACGCTTCCAGCCTTATCTGCACCTGCTACAAGCTGTAAATACCAGCAGATGGACCGGACTCGGGAGCTGACGTTCCTACTGGGTAATTTTGTGCATTCTCTCTCCTTCCTAAATTTCCACCATCTGCAGTGATGTCAACCAGAATCACAACATCCAGCGCTGTATGTTCAGGTGCAGGCTCTTGTCTGAGCTCATTTGTCCAGGAACTGCCAGCAGTTGTCAGAAGGGATCCCCCTCCTCTGCATTCACACCTTCATGTTATTCTGCTCCTGGGGGTCTATTAACCAGAAATGTCAAAAGTGCATCAAGATGGGATGAATCAGCAGTCCAGATCCCCTTCCTGGAATTCTGCTCCTTGCTATCATCCCCCATTACTGCTGGCGTGTGCTTGCTATGGGGAGCGGCCACCAGTTCATCTACTGGTGGCCGAATCATTGCATAGTACATCTGCAGCATTTACTATAATTACACAACCATACTGGACCTGTCTACAGGACTGATCCCCAGACCAGACAGAAAAGGAGGTGTTTGTAAAAATTAGCATAAGACAGGAATTACTAGGGGAATTCGAGGGGAGGGCTGAAAATATCCAGAAATAAAGGATTCGGATATTGAACAATGTCTTAGAAAGAAAGAATTGTGCAGGATCAGAAAAACATGGCTGCTTTTTCCCCCTAAAACTGCACCACACAAATCCACAGGTTGTGTGGGGTATTGCAGCTCAGTCCAATTTGTTTTAGTAAGAATGAGCTGCAATACCAGGCACAACCTCTGGAAAGGTGAGGCACAGTAGGCATTCTGTTGTAATTACATACCACCTGTTGCGGTGGCCAGATTTGGGGTGACATTACAGGGTCATCCCATGTGAATATGGAGTTGGCACTTGTGCCTCATCATTCAGCACTAGTCGCTGACATGAACATATTTCTCTATAGTGTATGGGCTGATTAATTGACAGGAAGGCCGCTCCCCTTGCCAACAAATCAGCCATTTTGTTAGTATATTTATCCCTCCCCCCCCCCCTCCATGGGCGCCGGTTACTCACCTGCTAGTCGGCGTCTGGAGTGGCTGCTTATTTTTACTATCAATTTAATATTGGTTCTCTCTAATTTTTCTAGGGACAGACTAAGAGCCCCAGGTTTCTGACATTAGGCTGCCCCTATTGGGGCAATCACCCCGCCACTAGACAAGTTCTATCACGCCAGTTTGACCATCTACAGAGTTGAGTCCAGAGTGGCTCATTAATATTCATATATTCACTCTGCCCAACCACCTGCTGCAGTATTGCTATGCAAATGAAGAGACCTGTCAATCAGTGCCAGGGAGGTGGGGGAAAAGTGAATATATGAATATTAATGAGTCACACTGGACTCATCTCTGCTGCTCACTGCAAACTTTTAAGTGTAAGTTTTCTAAAGCTCCTGAAGCGATCGGTAAAAGTAACAGACCGCTAAAATCAATGCCTGTCACTATAATGTAATGCCCACATAATGGGCAGCTTTAGACACCTCACAGGTTCCCTTTAAAGAGAAATTCTATTCAAGACTAATGATGATTATCCGTTCAGTCGTATACGACCCTCGGTCACTCTATGGATCAATATTCTCCATGCTTTCCGATAGTTCACAGCTTCTTTCAGTTCGGCGATTGACATGTTGGTGGTGGCCTTGATTGTATCTCGCCATCTTGTTCTTTGCCGTCCTGATCTTCTCCTCCCACTGACCTTGCCAAGCATCAGTACTGTTTCCAGTGAGCTAGTGCGCATCACGTGTCCAAAAAGAGAGCCGCTGTTTGATGATTTTGCCCTCTGGTGATATTTTCGGTTTGACGCGATCTAACACTACCTTGTTCATTGTCATGGCAGTCCAAGGTATCCGTAGCATTCTCCTCCAGCACCAGAGGTCCAAGGCATCAACTTTTCTTCTGTCTGTTTTTCTGAGTGTCCAACTTTCGCAACCATACGTAGTTATGGGAAAGACGATTGCATTGGCCAGTCTGGTTTTTGTTGCAGTGCTAATATCCCTGCTTTTCCAGATCTTTTCCACGCCTTGCATTGCATTCCTATCAAGTGTAATCCGTCTCTTGATCTCGGGTCCAGATTGCCCGTTGCAATCAATTTTGGATCCAAGAAAAATGAAATCTTGGACCGACTCGACTTCTTCATTGCTAATTTTTATGTTCACTGTACCGATGCCTACCGCGGTCATGACTTTCATTTTCTTGCTGTTGAGATACAGTCCCATGCGTTCGCTTTCCTTTTGAACTCGTTGGATAAGGTATTCCAGCTCCCTTTCACTTTGCATACTCTTCTCCCAGAAAGCATTGTATGGCCTACACGACTCTTTACACCCTGCTGGTGCTCTCCACAAGGAAAAATAGTATCCTCCTGGCTCACTACATCACAATCAATAACAAACTCATCTACATACCTCCATGGGAGAGATTTATTATGGTCAATGTTTCTTACTATCATCCCCGTTGGCGCACACCTCTTCATAGATCAGACCCATCTCAGCTCCTCTGTGCACCCACACAGAAATTTACACCAGATTGAAGCTGATGATTTCTGGTATAAGTTACACCAGTTTCTGGCACAAATTATACATAAATATGTCAGTCCGGGAAAGCCACACCCCCTACTGACACACCACACCCCCTGTTCAGGAAAGTGATGTACCTATCAAAAAGTTGTAAATTTTTGTGCTCATGGGGCTTATGCCAAATTTTGCAACTTTTGGTGTAAACTGTTTAATAAATTCCCCCCACGTCTACCTAGATTCATATGATCCCAGTGCACAGTTGTTCAGCAGCTGTAGTCTACAATGAATAGACTGCAGCCAGACTATGGACTATTCCCCAGCTGGGACACTAAGCCTTCATAATGGGCCTCACCTCTAACCTGGCTCCTGCCCAAAACTCTTTATTTTCTGCTAATTAGGTCAATTGGAGCGAGGGGAAGGGGGGGGGGGGGGGGGGAGTCGAAATGCTAAAACTCCAGAAAGTTTTCAACTCATCACAATTGGTCAGAGCAGATAAAGAAGATGGTAACCGAGCTGCAAATATATAGGTTAGCATGAAAATCTTCCTTAAAGCGACCCTACAGGCCTGGACAATCAAAGATGGCCACACAGCTTCTCCATGCACAGTATGTATTGGTAGTCTGAGACACTACCTGCTGCTCTGATTGGCCAGCACTGCTCACATGGACAACATTGGTCAGTCAAAGCAGGTGTAGTGTCTTAGACTTCTAATGGCATTTCCACTTAGATGCTAGGAGAATGGCACTCGGGCACTGCAGCCTCTAATTGGCTGCAGCAATCAGGTGGCAGCCAATCCGAAACAAAGACTAGAAGGACGGTGAGGCTGCAGCACTGGATCGCCGAAGCTGATGACGGGTAAACACCACTTGTTTTGTTATTTTTATGCCCTTAAGGCTAGGTTCGCACGGTGCGGTTTTGCTGTGGTTTTGCTGCAGTTTGCCATTGCATATCCACACTGCGGCTAAACCGCGGATTTTCCGAGCTGAAAAAGCAACCAAAATACGCAAGAAAATCCACAAGCAAAAAAGAACCTTTGAAACGGTGTTGCTGCAGAAGCGGTTCTTCTGCAGCAAAACCGCAACAAAAAAACGCAGCAAAATCACGGCAAATCCGACCCGTGTGAACCTAGCCTAAGATGTTTCGGCCCTGAAGGACCAGACTCTTTTTAGTGATTTTACCCATGTGGTAGTTTTATAGCCCTATTTTTTTTTACTGACCTGCCAAAATTAGTTTTGGTGTTTTTTTTTTCTTTTGTCATGTATAGGATTACTTTTTAATACTTTTTTCCCATTTTTTATTTTATTTGGGGTAATGTGTACCAAAAGATTTTAAAAAAGCGTTTTTACATTTTTTGTTCTTTATTTTTTTTAATTACTATAAATTAGAAATGAGCGAGCCTCACTCATCTCGAGTAACTGCCTCCTCCTCCGAGCGTGCTTGGGGGGGGGGGGGGGGGCGGCGGGAGTGAGCGGCGGGCGGTTAGTGGGGGGGGGGGGGGGGAGAGAGATCTTTCTCACTCTCCCCCGCTCTCCCCTGCCGCCACCGCCACGTTAAAATAGAGTATAGGAATGGGTTCGCCATTTTGTTTCAGACATTTTGATATATAATCTGTATTATCTCCGATTACAGGGCGGAGATGGCGATGGTTTTGGTTGGCGGTGGGCGGATTTCTTTATATATATATATATATATATATTTTTTTTTTTTTTTTTCTATTTATTTATTTTATTGTGTAATTTTTTTTTACTTATCTTTGTAACTTTTTTAACATCTATGCCCCCATGATATCATATAAGACCACTGCGTGACACGTGACATTTTTTTTAATTACTATAAATTAGAAATGAGCGAGCCTTACTCATCTTAAGTAACTGCCTTCTCCTCCGAGCGTGCTTGGGGGGGCGGAGGGGGTGAGCGGCGGGTGGTTAGCGGGTGGGAGAGAGAGAGATCTTTCTCACTCTCCCCCGCTCTCTCCTGCCACCCCCCCCCCCCCCAAGCACGCTCGGAGGAGAAGGAAGTTACTTGAGATGAGTGAGACTCATTCATCTCTATTATATATACACGTTAAAATAGAGTATAGGAATGGGTTCGCCATTTTGTTTCAGACATTTTGATATATAATCTGTATAATCTCCGATTACAGGGCGGAGATGGCGATGGTTTTGGTTGGCTGTGGGCTGATTTCTTTACATATATATATATATATATATATATATATATATATATATATATATATATATATATATATTTATTTTATTTTATTTTATTTTTTTTTATTATTATTATTATTTACTTATTTTATTGTGTAATTTTTTTTTACTTATCTTTGTAACTTTTGTTAACATCTATGCCCCCATGACACGTGTTATTAACACTGTTTTTTTTCTTATTTTACACTTTTCCACTGTAACTGGGGCATCCATCGGAGCCCCAGTTACAGGTGGAAAACATCTGGGGTCTGCTAAGACCCTGCAGCACTGATATGCTGGGGGGTCATTGCTGATCACATGATCACCAGGTCCCATTCAGGATACATCAGTGCCACTTTCTCCATTTTTTGCATAGCACTCACTGAGCACTATGCAGCCTGTAAAAGAGAAGGCAGAAGTGGTAAAAAACTGCTTATGTCTTCTCCTTCGGGTCTTTGGCTGTCTCTGTCAGCGTAGAACCAAACCTGCTCTTGCTAGACTGCAGGAGCTTTAATCCCACGTGGTATATTTACTATTGGCTAGGATTAAAGCCTACTGTTTATTTACGACACTTAATGGGTTAAACAACAAGTGTACCTGTTATTAAAGTGGTTGTTTTTTTTAAATATGATTTTTGTAACGGCAGCTTCCGCAATCAATGCATCTAAGTTAAAAGATGAAGCAACCTTGCAAATAGTCTTAAATAAAAATCTCCCACCGTTCTGTGTATACAGCTCCTATGCAGAGCTATGTGTCTCCTTGTGTACAGACTACAAAAAAGTCCTGTAGTTTCCGCTACTGCTAACATAGAGACAAGTAGGCCTGCACAGGAGCTGTTAATACAAAACAGTAGATTTTCAATCAAGACAATTGGCAACAATGTTTCACTTTAAAAAAAAAAATGATTTTAGTTACACTGGAGAAACAAAAAATAGTCTTGTTGATGGATAAAATCTGTAAGCGGTGGGTTCCACCAGTGATTCCTAGTAGAATGACTTAGTTAAAAAGTAAGCAATGTGAAATTTTTTTAATTACTACAAAAATGTCAGAAAAAAATACAGAATTACACTTTTTTTTGTTCACCCCTTCTCCAAAAAAAAAAATCTATAAAAAGCAAAAAGTCATATGGACCCCAAAAACCACAAGTCATCATGCGAAGAACAAGCCTTCAAACAGCCACAGTTACATCTAAGGAAAATTGAAATTATGGAGGGCCTATAAACACCACAGCTGTTTTTAAGGTCCCACGTCATCCATTGTGCTTTAGCCCGTTTTGGCGATGAGTTGTTTCCGTCCACAGGATCCCCTTCCGCTGGACATTGTCCTTAAGCACGCCATTCGCCGTATACTCTCCATACCGTTACATGAGAAAACCCCAAGCTGTTGGCAGTGAAATCCCCGCTAGTCTAGCACCAATGACCAGACCTCATTGGAAGTTTGCTGCATTTTCCCATCTAATGCGGATTCACCCTAAAACTGATCCACGGAAAACTTGCCACGTGATTTTATGCTGCACTCTGGGGTCACGGGCAGAATTTCTATACAGGGAAGCATCAATAATGTAAGAGCCTGGGTCTCTAATAAAGGGCCGGGGGCTCTAATAAAGGGCAAGGGTCTGTAATTAAGTGGCCATTTAGGTTATGTGTATCTATATTCTGTATGTTCTTCATTAGCGGATTCTCTGGAGGTTTGCTGTGGGAATTTCTCCTGAACTTATCTGCGGTGTCAGTGACAGGAAGTGATGGAGATCGGCTTTTGTCCCGGAGAACACATCCACCTAGGCTGGGAAAGTTAAGGCCCTTGTTTTTCTTTCTTGAGTTTCTTTGACTCCCATCAGATGACCTATAGGATTTGGGTGTAGTGGCGGAGTCCAGGGAAGCCCGGGCTCTCTGTTAGGAAGGATAACTGTGATGAATACTACATGCTGTATCTCACCTGAAGGGAGTGGGACCTGTAATGTCCTGCAGATCATCAGCCAGACGTATGCACTGACCCCTCACACCCATTTCCTCCATTGAACTGCTGCTTTTTTTGGAACTTATCCAAATATATTTGCATTACAGTTCAGTCATCTTCAGTCCTTATTAAATTCTACAAAAATGGAACATGGGTGGCGATCTGCTACCACTATGATCACAAGGTAATGGCCCCGGTGTGAGGGCAGGGCTGAAACGTTGCATCTATGGGTGTCGAAATACACTAATTATTTATTATATTATGATGGGCCATGGAATATGAGATAGATAGATAGATAGATAGATAGATAGATAGATAGATAGATAGTAGAGATGAGCGAACATCAACATGCTCAGGTGCTCGTTGCTCGAGTCGAACTTTTCGTAATGCTCGAGAGCTCGTTTCGAGTAACGAACCCCATTGAAGTCAATGGACGACTCGAGCATTTTTGTATGGGGCCGATGCTCCCCATAGGTGATGACTTGTGAAACACCAGAAAACATCAGAAAGTCATAGAAACACCTCAGAAACGGATAGGGAAGGGCAGGGGCAGCATGCATGGCTGCATCTGAGACTCCCTGGTCCCACTATTAAGCCAAAATGGGGGCAAGAGTCTGGCATCACCCCCCTAACAATTTACTTTGGACAAACCCTCATTAGCAAGGCACACACGCTGGCACATCTTAGCTAAGCACCACACTACCTGTAACCATTGACAATCACTGCATCCGGGTGACACCGCTGCCACCCCTCCTGGGTTACATGCTGGCATTGCTGTCCAATCCCCCTGCACAAGCCTGCGTCCACAGCGCACACAAAATTTTTCCTGCGCAGCATTCAGCTGCCCTTATGCCACACGCTCGCTTAATAGCCACACCACCCTCATGTCTGTTTATAAGTGCGTCTGCGATGAGGAGGAACTGGAGGCACACACTGCAGAGGGTTGGCAGGGCCAGGCAGCGACCCTCTTTAAAAGGGTGGGCGATAGCCCAAAATGCTGTTGAGAATGGATGATAATATGACTACAATCATCATTCCAATCCCGTGCCACCTCCGTCACAAAATTGTCAGGAGCCGCAAACGTGGGCATAAAGTGGACTCAGGTGCCAGCACTTCTACACATCTCCACAATGCAGCAATACTCTGTGTGGGAAGCACGTGAGCGGGCCAAGGGTCAGGCTCGGTCCCAGCCTCCACCTTGTGTGACCCAAGGTTCCGCGAGTTACATAGCAATGGGAAATCCATGTGTCCCCACACAATTCATTCTGTGTATGTGTTAGATAGCTCAACATCACAATGGGAAGTTTTTGAGTTCCTTGGGCTCGCCTATGCTGTCGGTGCACAAAGATTGTATTACACAGGAAGAAATCACCCCGCCAAGGACCTCGGCCCACATTTCTACCCTAGTCAGTCCGTGTATTTGTGCCAGACAGGTAAAACACAGCAACGGGAAGTCTTTGTGCAGCCACAACATAGGCGAGCCCCTGGAACCTAAGGAAAGTATTACACATAAAGAAATCAGAGCACCCAAACATGGCAGAGTTTCACCCTACCAAGTACACCGCCCTACATTTCTACCCTAGTCAGTCCGTGTATTTGTGCCAGACAGGTAAAACACCACTATCGGAAGTCTTTGTGCACCCACAGCATAGGCAAGGCTCTGGAAACCAAGGAAAGTATTACACATAAAGAAATCAGAGCGCCCAAACATGGCAGTTTTACCCTGCCAAGGACCTCGGCCTCGGCTCACACCCTCATTAATCGTGGGCATAAAGCAGACTCGGATACTAGTGCAGCTGTGAACATCTCATTAATTCAGTAATGCTCCTTTTGTTTGGCCCAAACGACTGTCTCAGATAACTGTGGTAAAACGAGAGAAAATACATGTTGCCCAGCGCTGATCCCCAGACCCCAAGCAGGAGGAGGAGGTGGCATAATAAGGGCGAGAAACCATGACCGAGGTAGGACCTGCAATACTCTGTGTGGGAAGTATGTGAGCGGGCTCTGGGTCAGGCTCGGTCCCAGCCTCCAGCTTGTGTGACCCAAGGTGCCGTGAGTTAAATAACTATGGGAAATACATGGGTTCCCACACACTTCATTCTGTTTAGGTGTCAGATAGGTCAACACCGCAATGGGAAGTCTTTGAGTTCCTTGGGCTCACCTATGCTGTGGGTGCACAAAGATGGTATTACACAGGAAGAAATCAAAGTGCCCAAACATGGCAGAGTTTCACCCCGCCAAGGACCTCAGCCTTGGCCCACATTTCTGCCCAAGACAGTCGGTGTATTTGTGCCAGATAGGTAAAACACGGTGATGGTAAGTCTTTGTGCACCCACAGCATAGGCAGACCCCTGTAACATTTCTGTAGCAAGAGTACAGGCGGACCCCTGTAACAATTCTGTAGCAAAAGTATAGGCAGACCCTTGTAACATTTCTGTAGCAAGAGAATAGGTGAAACCCAGTAACATTTCTGTAGCAAAAATATGGGCAAACCCCTCAAACCATTCAGTAGAAACTGCATAGGCGGACCACAGTAACATTTCTATAGCAAGAGTATAGGTGGACCCCAGTAACATTTCTGTAGCAAGAGTATAGGTGGACCCCAGTAACATTTCTATAGCAAGAGTATAGGCGGACACCAGTAGCATTTCTGTAGCAAAAGTATAGGCGGACCCCAGTAAGATTTCAGTAGCAAGAGTATAGGCGGACCCCAGTAAGATTTCAGTAGCAAGAGTATAGGCGAACCCCTGTAACATTTCTGTAGCAAGAGTATAGCCGGACCTCAGTAACATTTCTGTAGCAAAAGTATAGGCAGACCCCTGTAACATTTCTGTTGCAAGAGTGTAGGCGAACACCTGAAAAAATCTGGTTACCAAGAGTGTAGGCGAAGGCCGGAAAAATTAGTTAGAGAACAGTATAGGAGAGGGCCAGAAAAATTGGTGTACCCAGAGTACAAGCGCACCCCTGAAAAATTGCTCAACCGCGAGGGCAGGTGAAACCCATAAACCTTTTTTTAAAGATACAGCTCGCTGTTGCTTAATTTGTAACAGAGCCTGGAGGCAGCCCTGTGAAAAAAATTGGTTTCTGTTAAAGTATCAATATTTTTGAAACTTTGAAAAATTGTAAAAATCTTTTAAGCAGAGGCTTTTGGGCTGCAGAAAACTTGGCAGTTCAGCGTGATGACATGCTGTTTTAGGAGGAAGAGTAGGAGTAGAAGGAGTAATAATATCCGAGAGTGATTGACAAAGCTAATTCCCCCCTTTTTTGTGGTGATAGAGAATGCATTTTTCTCCTGGTGCAGCGAAAAGAATCATTAGGTTCCGCATCTTTCCGCCGGTGGAGAAGAGAAGTCTGGGGAAATCCAGCCTTTGTTCATCTTTATGAGTGTAAGCATGTCAGCATTGGCAGTTGACAGGCGGGTATGCCTATCCGTGATGATTCCCCCAGCTGCACTAAACACCCTCTCTGACAAGACGCTAGCGGCAGGGCAGACCAGCACCTCCAGGGCGTACAGCACACGTTCGTGCCACATGTCCAGCTTTGACACCCAATAATTGTATGGAGCAGAGGCATCACGGAGGACGGTGGTAGGATTGGCTACATACTCCCTCACCATCTCTCTACAGTGCTCTCTCCGACTCAGCCTTGACTGGCGAGTGGTGACACAGTCTTGCTGGGGAGCCATAAAGCTAGCAAATGCCTTGGAAAGTGTTCCACTGCCTGCACTGGATATGCTGCCTGATCCCCGCGCCTCCCCTGCTACCTAGCCCTCGGAACTGTGTCTTCTGCCAATAGCGCTGTCAGATGTGAACTTTAGCATCACTTTTTCCACCAGGGCCCTGTGGTATTGCATCACTCTCGTACCCCTTTCCTCTTCAGGAATGAGAGTGGAAAGGTTCTCCTTATACCGTGGGTCGAGAAGGGTGTACACCCAGTAATCCGTGTTGGCCAGAATACGTCTAACGCGAGGGTCACGGGAAAGGCAGCCTAACATGAAGTCAACCATGTGTGCCAGGGTACCAGTACACAACACATCGCTGTCTTCACTAAGAAGATGACTTTCAGGTTCCCCCTCCTCCTCCTCTACAGCCCATACATGCTGAACAGATGAAAGGCAAGCAGCATTGGTACTCTCTGCAGTGTGGCCAGCTGTCTCTTCCCCCTCCTCCTCCTCCTCCAAAACTCGCTGAGATATAGACATGAGGGTGGTCTGGCTATCAAGCGACATACTGTCATCCCCCGACTCCTGTTCCAACCGCAAAGCATCAGCCTTTATGCTTAGCAGTGAACTTCTCAGCAGGCATAGCAGCGGGATGGTAAAGCTAATGATTGCCGCATCGCCGCTCAACATCTGGGTAAACTCCTCAAAGTTTCCGAGGACCTGGCAGATATCTGCCATCCATGCCCACTCCTCAGTAAAGAATTACGGAGGCTGACTACCACTCCGCCGCCCATGTTGCAGCTGGTATTCCACTATTGCGCTACGCTGCTCATACAGCCTGGCTAACATGTGCAGCGTAGAATTCCAGCGTGTGGGCACGTCGCACCGCAGTCGGTGCTCTGGCAGCTGAAACCGACGTTGCAGGACCCTCAGGGTGGCAGTGTCCGTGGTGGACTTGCGGACATGTGCGCAGACGTGGCGCACCTTGACGAGCAGGTCAGACAAGTGGGGTAGTTTTTCAAAAACCGCTGAACCACCAGATTGAAGACATGGGCCAGGCATGGCACGTGTGTGAGGCTGCCAAGCTGCAGAGTCGCCACCAGTTTACGGCCGTTGTCACACATGACCATGCCCGCTTGGAGGCTCAGCAGCGAAAGCCAGAGGTCGGTCTGCTCTGTCAGACCCTGCAGCAGCTCGTGGGCCGTGTGCCTCTTGTCACCTATGCTGATTAGTTTCAGCACGGCTTGCTGACGCTTGCCCACCGCTGTGCTGCCGCGCACTACCGACTGCTGGCGACGTGCTCACACTTCTTAATTGAGAGGTAGACGTGGCGGAGGAGGAGGGGAGGGTTTGGAGGAGGTGGCATAAAATGCCGCAGATACTAACACCAAGGTAGGTCCCGCTATTCTATTTGTGGGTAGGACGTGAGCGGTCCCAAGCTCTCACTTGGTCCCAGCCTCCACCAAGTTCACCCAATGTGCCGTCAGGGAGATATAGTGACCCTGCCCGCCAGTACTTGTCCTCGTATCCGTGGTTAAGTGGACCTTCCGAGTAATGGTGTTGGTGAGGGCACGATTTATGTTGCGGGAGACGTGCTGGTGTAGGGCTGGGATGCACACTGGGAAAAATATTGGCAACTGGGGACCGAGTAGCGCGGGACGGCTGCCGCCATCATGTTTTTGAAAGCCTCCATTTCCACAAGCCTGTATGGCAGCATCTCCAGGCTGATCAATTTGGCAATGTGCACGTTTAAAACTTGTGAATGCGGGTGGCTGGCGGCGTATTTGAGCTTTCACTCCAACGCTTGTGTTAGTGACAGCTGAACGCTGCGCTGAGAGACATTGCTGGATGGAGTGGAGGACGGTGGAGGAGAGGGTGTGGGTGCAAGCTGGGAGGCGCTCGTGCCTGTGTCCTGGGAGAGGGATTGGATCTGTGTGCCAGGTTGTGGCACAGGGGAAGAGGCAGTGGTGTGACCCGGAGGCAGTGAATGGCCTTCGTCCCGCCTTGTGGGGTGCTTGGCCATCATATGCCTGCGCATGCTGGTGGTGGTAAGGCTGGTAGTGGTGGCTCCCCGGCTGATCTTGGTGCGACACAGGTTGTACACCACAGTTCGTCGGTCGTCTGCACTCTCACTAAAAAACATCCACACCTTTGAACACCTAGCTCTCTGCACGGAGGCTTGCTGCGAAGGGTTGCTTTGGGAAATAGTTGTGGGATTCTTCGCTCTGGCCCTGCCTCTACCCCTGGCCACTCCACTGCCTCTTCCAACCTGTCCTGCTGCTGCACTTGCCTTCCCCTCTGAAGCCCTGTCCTCAGTAGGCTTAGCAAACCAGGAGGGGTCAGTCACCTCATCATCCAGCTCCTCTTCCTCCGAATCCTGCGCTCCTCCCTCGGACTTACTGCCCTTACTACTAACTCACTGATAGACAACTGTGTCTCATCATCCTCATCCACAAAAAGCTCTTGAGACAGTTGCCGGAAGTCCCCATCCTTATCTCCTGGACTCCGGGAACTTTCGAAAGGTTGGACATCGGTCTGACAAACCCCTCAGGTGAGAGAGGAATCGTTTTTTTCCCACTCATGGCAGGGACCTGAGAACAGTTGCCAGAAGTCTGCCTGCTCAGAATATGTCATTTTCCTGGAGTGATGAAGCTGAGAGGAAGGAGGAGCAGCCAGAGGATTCAGAGTTGCAGTCCCTAGGCTGGGAGTAGTGGACTGCATGGAAGACTGGGTGGTCGATACATAGCTGGACGCATTTTCTGCCATCCACTACAGGACCTGCTTGCACTGCTCTGTTTGTAATAAAGGTCTACCACGCGGTCCCGTAAATTGTGATATGAAGCTGTGGAGCCCCGAAACTTGCCTCTCTCCTAATCCCGCAGCAGCTGGCTGTAATTCACCACGCCCGGGAACTTGGCCTGTTCCCCCACCCTCACTTGGACGCCCGCGTCCACATCCTCGACCCTTACCCCAACTCCTCATCATGGCGGAATTAAGAATAGAGCAGGAACCAAATAAATTACCCCACTGTACAGCACTGACCACTGTGGCTTAATTCACTGCACACAGAAACTTGTAGTTAACGAAGGCTCTATGCTGGGACTTGAAAAAAGTAACCCGCTGTCTTGCACTGATACCTAGGGGTAATTTACCG